>NW_025999968.1:11352623-11504544 GCF_001458135.2 Marmota marmota marmota | reverse complement strand
CCCCCCCTTCCTCTGGCCTCATACCTGAGCTGTTGGCTCTTGTGGAGAAATTCACACAGCCATGCAGGTAATTTTAGAAAGTCACACATTCTCCCAGTGGCTCAGGAGGCTGAAGTAGGAGAATTGGAAATTCAAAACTAGCCTCAGCAACCTAGAGAGGGCCTGTCTCCAAATAACATTTAAAAGTTTCAGTTGTTAAGCACCCCTGGGTTCAATCCCTGGCACCCCCCACCCCCACCAAAAGTCACACACCCTTTTCAGGTCTTGGCATAAATGGCTTTTCATCATTATTTAGGTCTCACACAAAAACTGCCTCCCTGAAAAAATAATACCTAATCATCTCCAAGTATCCTTCCCATATAACACATTCCAAGTCAAAGGATTTCCTTCATAGCACTTAATACTATTTTCCATGTGTTTACCTGGGCACTTGTTTACATGTGTCTTTTTAGAATAGAGGAGGAGCTCAATAAGAGTAGAGGCCTTGCCTCCCTCCCTAGAACTGAGCATGCTGCCTGGCATGCATAGAAGTATACTGAAATGGAAGAATAAATGAATACATATTTTGTGTCACTACAAATTTTATAAATATACGTTTTTAATATTTTTCAGGGCTTTGATATTCATTTAGCCTTTTTTCCTTGACTTTGGTCAATTCTCTCTCTCAGCAGGAATTAGAAAAATTTCTCCTGTTTCTCAGGCTTCAACTTTGGAGATACCCTGTATAGTCTCTCTTACTGTGACTTTTCCACAGAGATGGTAGAAGCCACCAGAATTTACTTCTTCTTCTCTGCGCCCCTATATACACATCTCATTACTTACTCTTTTCCTTCCCCTTTCCTGTTTCAGAGAACTGGTTTTAGTTTTCCTTGTTTTAGTCCATCTGCTGCTGCTTTAGTAGAACATCACAGACTGGGTTAATTATAAACAAAGAAAAGCTTATTTGGCTCACAAGTTCTGGAGACTTGGAATCCCAGATCCAGGAGCTGTATCTGGTGAGAACTTTCTAGCTGCCTCACAGTGTGGAGAGGGTCTTGTGGAGAGGAAGCATACATGTGAAACAGAAAAATTCCTGTAGTAATCCACTTCCATGACAATCTGTTCAACTGCCCTCATGACCTGCTCACATCTTATAGGTCCTACCTATTAATACTGTTACAATGACGTTTTAATTTCAACATGAGTTTTGGAAGAGGACGTTCAAAACATAGAGCATCCCTATTCCAGGAAATTGTCTACAATTCTCCACAACCACATCAATGCAAGCCATCACCACTTCTAGCAGAGATTATTGTCCCTTCCCTCTTTTTCTGCCTTGGCTCTTGCCCTTCTGTAGTCTGTTCTCAACAAAGCAGCCAAAAGGATCCTTTTTGAACTTGAGGCCGTTGTGCTGCTTCTCTGCTTCATAAGGACATGGGCTTGTGTGCTCACTGCTCTGTTTGCATTACTTGGAACCATACCATAGCAGGTTCTCAGTAAATAGTGTTGGATGCATTAAATCTTTTTCTCTTTTCACTGTGTTCAGTGATCTCATCCACACCCTTAGTCTTGCTTTCCTCTCTATATTGGTCCCCAGATGGTTATCTCATAGTCTTGGGTCTTCATATAGCACACTGTGTAGCCATTTAAAATGTAGCCTTGCTAGTCCTGTTCTTTCTCCTCCCTTGAGGATCTCTTGAGAAAAGTGTTCTATATATCAAGAAACTTGCCACACAAGCTAGAAACACTTGATTTTGAATCTTCAAATCCAATGAGATACCAACTGCTCTTGGCTCTATCTCATTTCTCTGGTGTTACATGTCCATTCCTGGTACTACAGCATGGGTTTTTACCTTTGTTTTTTTCCCTAGACAACTGAAATAAACTTTTAGGGGATCTGTAGTTTGGTTTCTTCAAGTTTTACTCTTCACATGCATACTGTATGCCATTGATGGGAATTAACTCTTTAATTATTACAATCTAATAATGTCTTTCCTCTACTTAAAATACCACACTTGGCTGTCCATTGCATCCAACTGTAGGTACTGGTGTCAATGTCTTACAAGGTTTTAATGGGCCCTTGGTAAAAGAAATTCCACAGAGTTTTTTATCTGTATTTTGTCATTTATTCATATGTTTTATTTATTCACTCACTTTTCAGTTAATTCAGTTAAATAATTTGAACATTAGATGTTAATTAAAAAATTTTTTTTGATGCCTGTACTTGGCACAAATCAAAAGTTGATGATTCATGACAAACCCCCCAATTTTTTTTTTTTCCACTCATCTATTTAGTCTGAAACCACTGGTTCACAGGATTAAATGTCCATTTCTTAACATGGCAAAGCATTTTCTTTATGAAGTGGCCCATATTTTCTACAGCCTTATTTCACAAATCTTGTTTTCATCTTTTTTATACCAAGGCTATGGAACTGCATATTGATGTTAAAAATAAACCTTCAAGCCTTCATTGCTTCTAATTCCCTGTATTTCCCCCATTGATTACCTGACCCATTTTGATTATCTTTCAAAATGTAGCTCAGACAACTCCTTTGCTAGGAGACTTTCTTGTGCTATTAGTCATCCACTGATTATCTTACTGACTCCTTGTTGCAGTCATCACATCATTTTTTAATTGTGCTTAAATTTCTCCCCTCCTAAAATGGTGAGTTCCTTTTTCCAGCTTTTAGCTTGAGTTTTACAATTTAGTAACTGAATCAAAAGTTATTCTTTCCTAAGGGAAAGCCACAATTATTTCATCAACTTTTACAATGCCAAATAGTCCTTGAAAATGCAAACCATTGTTAATAAGTGTATACATAATGAGGGAGATAAATCCGAATCCTTTATTCCCAATAGTAAGATAGCTATGGCTGCTAGATTTTTCTGTATTATTTTGTGTTTAAAGATAATTGATGGTTAATTAACTGCATTTGTAATACTTAAGACTTTAAAAAAATACCAAATGATTAAGTAAGTGATTTTTCTACAGTATCTGACTATACTAATTTCCCAGTAAACATTGTATAGGACCCCACTGTTGTAGTTGTGGTTCTCAAAGTGTGATCCTCAGACCAGCAGCAGCAGCATCCCCTGGGAACTTGTTAAAAATACAAATTGTTAAGACCCTCTCCAGACCTACAACACCAGAAACTCAAGAGAATAGGACCTAGCAATCTGTTTTAACAAAGTCTTCAGGGATTCCAAATCACACTCAAGTTTAAGAACTATTGCCTTACTGCATAAGGTGGTCTAATGGCTGCCTTTATCCTTCTTGCTTTTAACTATAGAACAAGAAATTTTAAAAAATGGTCTTAGTAAAAATTCTGGATTTCTGTTCATGGTTTCATTCTTTCCAAGAAACATTGTAGAATCATATTTTACCCTTAGAAGGTATTTTATAATTCTAATATATTTTGAGTTTCTGTGATCAGAGATGTGTTTAAGAAATTTAATCTGGCAGCCAAATGTAAGAAGTGTCATAGAGATTAAAAGCAAGACTAGGCCACAGACCAAAGTGGTACTAGGGCAGTGGAAATGCGATTACAGACCCAGAAGACCTTAAACAGTGACTAAACAGAATGCTTATGAAAAGGGAGGATTTGAATCTGATGGTTAAGGAGTTTATTCATATCATAACATTTTACTAGACAAGATAGCTTGATACTTATAGGCTTAAAGATTTACCTATTAGTTTTTCTTTCAAGTAATCATGTTAAATGTTTATTTTGGTATTTTTACATTAGGAAGCCCCACTTGTGATGTTTGCAAGAACATTGAGTGAACTGTATTAGCTTTTTATTACATGTTTTCATATTAAACATTCTCATATTATTAACTGAAGATAAGTGCTTTCTAAAGAGGAGAAAGAGCTAACACTGATATATTTTTATGTACATTGTTAACTTTTTAGACAAATAAAACAAAAGCTAAATTTATTCATTCATTAGCAATTAATTATTAATGTTATACCAGACAGGAAGTTAGGCACTATGATTATAAATGTAAATAAGAAAATTTTTGTTCTGAAATCCCTCTGTTTAATGAAACAGAAAAAGTGTAAGTAATTAGTTTTGAATTTAATTTGTTGGGGGGGCATCATAACTATGCATAATAGTGGGATTTATTATGCCATATTCATACATGCACATAACATACTTTTATTAATCTCATTCTCTAGTACTTTTCCTTTCCTTTCCTCCCTTCCCATTCACTTGTTACACTATCCTAATTTCCCTTTCATTATTATTGTTTGAATTTGTGTATTATGTGTACACACACACACACACACACACACATATGGGATTGTGGCATATTTGCATATGGATATAACATTAAAATCTAAGCAGTTATAATAATGTAATATATTACTATAATAAGGACATACACAATTGCTATAAACACTAAGCAGGATACATCATAAGCTAGTTTCCAAGTACCAATAGTGATTGATGATTTTAAAAAATCATTACTTCTTTCAATTTGTTTTGTATTTAAATAGAAGAAGAAAAAATAGAGGTAAGAAAAAAAATTACAAACAGAAATGGATTGTTAAATCGTAATTGAGATATGTTAAACTTTTGTTTTGATTGGTAATAGGTTCAACTTCTTGGGGCTGATGGCCTAGAGCAAGATGTTGGTGAGACTGAAGATGATGATTCGCCAGAACAGCGAGCCCGTAGACCAATGAATGCATTTCTTTTGTTTTGCAAACGCCATCGCCCCCTTGTCCGTCAGGAACACCCCAGGCTTGATAACCGAGGTGCTACCAAGATACTAGCTGACTGGTGGGCTGTTCTCGATCCAAAGGAAAAGCAGAAATATACAGACATGGCCAAGGAGGTAGGTTACAATGACAAGGAGTCATGATGGCTTTGAGCATCCATTCCCATTCAGGAAATACCAAGTACCTACAGAAGGTCTAGCAATGAGAAAAATCAATCCTGAATCTCAGGTGCTAAGGGAAAATAGAAGAACTGTTTTCCTTATGTTCCTGTGTCCCAGGCCCATCTAGGAAATGCTGGTGGAGGTATTGAAAGCAAGTTATTACCAAGTTTTTTCTCATGGTCAATACTCCATTGATTGACATAAGGGATTGATTTATTATGAATGGTGATTTATTAATTATGTCTTGTGATTTTCTTTTAATTTTTTTCTAGGAACTCAGCTTCTGCTTTTGGAGAATGTCCATGGTAAAGATGACAGTCTTAGCTTATTCTAATTGTATCATGTGAAAGAGTCTTCATATGCTAAATGCTTTGTGATCATATATATAAGTCAATCTCAGGGTCTTAGCAGCAGCAGTTTCTTCTTCTTCTTAATGTTAACTTGAGTGAGGAAGTTGGACAGAGTTGTATGCCTTTCAGCTATAACATTTTTTTGATTTTGTAATAAACACAGTTTTCAGGAGCTATGCTTTAACTTGTTTCTGCTCCAAAGGTAGCACCACATGAATATTTAAAACCAATATAGGCATGAATGGCAGTAGAACAGGATGTACTGTGATGTGTTCGTGTGTGTAAACACTGTGGAGGCAGTCCTTGGTGAGAAACATTTCCACTCAGGAAAGTGATTCAGAGAGGTGGAACATTAATCAATTTCAAAATGATAGCAGTTAGTAAATTTCTTCCAAATTATATATTAAGATTCTGTTTCTCCATTAATCTGAAATTAGTTTAAGATAATTACACATTTAAATATATTATGAGGGGATTGGTCCCAAGTAAGAGATAAGCAAAACCATATTCCTGTGGTTAAACCTGAAAGGAATAATTTTAACCGTATTTCTTCAGAGTTGCAACTTGAGAAAAATCTTGATTCATGAAAACCCCTGTTGCCCAAACATTTGGTTTATGTCTGTGAAAAAATGAACCAGTAGGGGATAAAGTATGTAGTTTCAAGATATTTTATTAGACAATCAGTATGTGGGAAAAAATAATACTTCGTTTTACTCTGGTTTTATTGAGTTTTTTAATAAGGAAACATGCAACGTAAAGATTTCTTGTGAAATGTTTAGGAAAATTTTAATCCAGAGTAAAGGATTAGCATAGTTGCTGTGTAATTAATGATCACACAAGTCGTCCGGAATTGACTATTGTTAAAGATAGAATTTTAAGTACGTTGGCCATCTGGAAAATTTAAAATTAATTGCAGGAACCTACATTATTTTAAATGTTTCATTAGATTTGTACTAGCATAACAGTAATTAACAGTAAAACTTTTTCATTAAATAGCCTTACATTCTTTCATAGTCATGCTTATATGGTAAAATAAACAATTATTTGAAGCCTCACAGGGAGCTGCATAAAGCTTCCTATAATTAAACACTTGAGTTTGTTTTGGATTGCTGTTTTTGGGTAATATGCAGCATATCCCCAGTATATTGTTTGCCTTTTCTTAAATGCTGCTAATTTACAAACCCAACAGGTGGCCACTTTTAAGAAAATGAGGTATTATTTTTGTACAGGAAATCCCTTACTAATTGCTTAATTAGATTCTGACAGTGTTTGCCATTGTGGTTGTATAATGGAATCTTTTAAGGTGGCCCCCTACAGTCTAAAAATGGAGCCCATAATGTCCAACATTACAACTTGCCATGTTTATAGTTGCATTTATGAAAGTTTGCCTCATTTCTCCCACAAAGTGTAGATGATTTAGCTATTTTCAAATTTGTGGCACAATTAGACTCTAGTCATGGTTCTTACTTGTTTCTACCTATTTACTAAATGATTTCACAGTTACATTAAAGTATGTGTAATTGTGCTGGTGCTTTTTATTTTAATATTGTAGCCTTAATTGGAATGTCATTTCAATCAACAAATACTTATTAAGTGGCTATTGTGTACCAGGTTTTGGTGGTGGTTGCTAGTTATAGAGGCCAATAATAAATATGTTCTGTGTTCATCAAATACCTCCCCCTCACTTTTCAAGCTATATTTTAGATATGTAACCTTTACCCCAGTTTAAAATATTCTTTATTAGGTGCAACACATATTCTTTCAACATAGTGTATGTTTGTGATAGCTTAACCAATAGCTATCCTGTCATTATTAGTTGAGTGAAAAAAACAGTCATGCATCACTTAATGACAGGTATGCATTCTAAGAAATGTGCCATTAGGCAATTTGGTCATCGTGCAAACATTATAGTGTACTTAAGACATTTACAATGTCACTAGGCAGTATAATCTTATGGGATCACTGTTTTGTGTGTATGTGTTGTATAGTTACCCAAAACATTGTTATGTAATTTATTCCTTTCTCTCTGTAGTTTTAAAAGAAGCATGTTTTAAAAATAAGAGCGAATAATAATTAATACAAATTTAGAGTGATTCCTTTCTTACCTGCTCGTTCATGAAAATTTTATCTGACTTTTCCCTTACTCCTGATTATCAACCTTATGTTAGTACATTTGGTTAGATGAAGCACCCATTCCATAATTTGTTGTCATTTTCTTGAATTATTGCCCAGTACTAATTTGCATTGTTAGAAAAATCTGGTTGAATGAGGGTTTTATATTCTCTGATGAATCTCATCTAAGCAATAACTGATTGTAAGAAGTCTTAAAAGTACTGTCCTACAGAGATAACCTGTATTGCATTCTTGAATTCAATAGTGTGCAGTGATGGTGCAGTGTTGTGCATGTTAACAGGTTTTGATTTTTGAATGTGTAACTGCATATTAGGAGGTGCAGAAGCAATTTTACCTTTCCTTTTAGCATCTTTATATAGAGGAATACAAATCTCTGCATTTTTGCCTAGGATATTCCTGGAACCTTCTGATTGTCACCTAAATTTATTATTATATTTAATGGATTTATAGGATCATAATCTTGACCTTTAGCTAGAATTCAGTACAAAGAGGAGGGGCAAATCTGGAAAATTTAGACAATTAAAATGACCTTGATGGAGCTCCCTGCCTTTTAGGACCAGAGGACCAGAGGACCAGGGGTATGCAGTAGAATGCATGCATTTATTGATTGATTTGTTCATTCCTTGCTCACAATTTTAAGCAAGCACAAACATGTAAAATGATCTCTCTCCTTCGAAAAAGAAATCTAACACTCATAGGAGTTAGTATTTTGGCTAGTCATATGTTGGGTGAACAATGGTATATTTATCCTACCCAGTTTAAATGCCTGAAAGCTAAATGGATTTAAGTGTGGCTAGAATGGTAACAATAAAATATTTTGCATCTTATGGGAAGAATCTGCCTATGCTAGAGAGGTGGAAGTATATCAGGAAAGGCTTTATATTCTTGGTTTTGATGATAGAATTCAAAAAGAAAGACAAGGCTCAGAGTAGATGTGGGAACTTAAGATCAGTTTCAGGAACTAGGAAGTTTATTTTACCTAGAGCCTGGGTTATGTGTATGATAGTCATAGGAAATAATGATGTAAAGGTAAATAAGAGAATCACGAGAGATCAAGTTGAAAAGTTTGTAAGTTCAGTTGTATGCAGATAAAACAGCTATGGAATTAAATGCAACAGAATGGAATTTGAAGGTGAATCATACTTGCCCTTTGTAAATATTGGTATCTGTTTTCAGTACTGGATAAAAGATTATTACCACTGCAAAACTCTATGGAGATTTCAATGACTTCTTTCTCCATATTTCTTCAAGACAAGATTAAAGTATTTTTGGTTATTTCTTTGCAACTAGGATAATTTTATACAGACCATTCATTCCCTTGTTTTGGCTTCATCAAAAATGAAATCCACTTCAAAGTTGTTACACCATATTTCTCATGAATTAAAGTGTGGAGGCCTTTCTTAACTGTTATGCATCATGCTTAGCAGATAGAATTTGTATTCTTGCCAGCGTGCTGCAGCACTTGACGTACTGTTAGAGTGGCACCTCATTCATCTAGCATCCTTGAGAAGCAAATGCTACACATAAGTGATTTCCAGATAGATGAAACTTTAGTGTTCTTTTAAAAACTACATTTTTATTTTGTATATTTACCCTGAAAACTTTAGTTAAAATTTGGTTTGCTTCCTTTTCAGAACATCTTTTGAATTTTTTTGAATAATTTCTATCCTTTATTTCCCAGTGGGAATTATTGGTGAGCCTTTGTGAATAATTGAGTTACATTCAAATTTTTATTTATGTAGTAAATGATTCTCAACTCTTTTGATTTTTTTGAATTTTCTCTTCACTTTTCTTTGGGTTTTTCTCTTTTGAATCCACTCTCATTTGTCAGCTTTTTTCTCTGACCACCTCTAATCCAATGACTCATTGTGGAGCTTTCTGAGTGTGGCTTAATCAGGACCCCACAACTCTAGAGGGGAAGTAGATGGTAAAAAACATGTTTGTGCTCCATATTTTGCAACACTCCTGTTTTCTTAAACTTTTGCATTCTTGTATTCCAGACACCAGGACTTTTCTTAGCTGAATTTAAAAAAATATATCCAGGGGTTAGGGGCATAGCTCAGTAGTACTGTGCTTGTCTAGTTATGCAAGAGGTCCTGGATTGATCCCCAGCATTGCAAATAATAATAATATGTAGATATATCTTTGGTATAAATTTGTAAAATTTATAAAATGTTCAAATATTGCTTTACCATGTCCATGACAAGGTCCATTTTGCTAATCCTCAGAACAATCCCAAAAATGGATTATTATTTTCCAGAAGATAAAGATGAGATCACTAAGGAAAGTTAACTTTTCCAAGCAAGCAAAGTTAGTAGTAGTGAGGCTGGGATTCTAATAATTAACTCTCTTTAACTTAGATCTCTTTGGATTTCCACATCTATAAAATTTCTGTAAGATGCCTGCTGCCCTCATAGGGTTGGATGTAAGGTACAAGTGAAGAAATATTTAGGCACACATTATGTAAAGTTTAGTACTCTATAAAAATGTTAGTTTTAAGAGTTAAAACTAATGAGCAGTTAATGTTTGTTTTTATTTGATATTTCTTCACCCTACTGATAAGTCACTGTTTTAATTATGAATTGTTACAATGAAAGGCTACTAAAAGGCAAATTTGAGACTTTGAAGCAGAATCAACAAGCAGCAACAAAACTAGATAAATCATTTGTCCAACTTGGCAGAAATGGTCCATTGTGATTAATAGCCTCTAACAAGATAATCATCTGTCGGTCATCTGTTTGCTAGTGAATAATAATATTTAAATATTCAAATCAAATCTAATTGCTAGGACTTTATAAAGACCCTGGAACTAGTGAGGAATATTGAGAGTTTATACTGAGTCTCTCATACTCCTCTTGGTATCTCGTTCCGGTTGTTAATTGTTAAGATTGATTGTGAGACCCAATGCTCAAATATGATTTCTGATGTTACTACAGTAATTCCTGATTACTTTGGAACTTGTGAGCATTCAAAGGGATATGAGTAAAAGTTAACTTTTGTACCATTTGAAAAATGTGCAAATTCTTGATGTAGATTTTTCCGTAAGGAGTAATTTTAAAGTATTTAAGGAAAGTATTAAACCAAAGTGAACATTTTTTTAAAGAAAATGTAAGCATTTTGACAATTCAACATGAATTAACACTTCTTTCTAATCTTTTAAAGTATCTTTTCTAGCTAATGTTTTCTCACCCAAATCCTTATCTACTTTTTAAGAAGTAACAAAATTAAAATTGTAAAAGACTTCTTAAATTATGATTTTTAAAATTAGCATATACTGACTTTTCTCCTAATTATCCAAATTAGTGAATAAAATTTACATATAAAAAGAAACCACTGTCTTAACATTAATCCTCACCCTTACACAATTCAAGCACCTGTAGATAACGCCCTTGATTTCAGTTTTTCCTTTGACTTCTCCACCATAGATCAACCAGACAATTCTCTGATCATGGTATTGAAGCCACTGTTTTATGTGTATAATTTCTATGGGAATAGCTTTATCATTAAAGTTTTTCAGGCTACTGTATAACTTAAAATATTTTTATCCAGCCAAAACCATAAACTTAATTCAGTGTTCTGTCATGTGAAAGTCTAATTAATTTTCTTCCTATTAGAAACAGCTATCAAGGATAATTCACATCACACAGTGAATTGAGTCATATTATCCTAATTATAATGTTCAATTTTTTGTGATGGAAAGATCCTCAGACTAAGTCTGCACTTGCTTAGTGACACTTCTCAAATATCACTCTTTCCTTTTTCCCCTTGCATAATGTGATTTCTGCCTGCTGATGGAAAGAGATACAGCTGTCTTAGAACTTACTATGCTGATGTTCAGTTAGCCTGCTGTAGAGTATGTATGAAATAAAATATGTATAATAACTTTTAAAAAAATCAGTTTCCTGTGTAATCTCTTAAAATTCTGGTAGATTTTTTTTTTTCATATTTGCACCAGAGTTGTCATCTTTATTATACAGACATTCTCAGCATCCCTTATTATTAAATCTTACAGGGTTGTTATTTTCTCATTCACTCTGTTGAGAAGATCTAGACTGTAATAACAACTAGAAATATTAGTGGACATTTAAATAGAATTCCACCAATTAAAAATAAACAACTGGAGAACAATAGGTGAATATTTCTTTCATTTTAGGTTGCTTCATAGATCAAATTTACATTTGTGTATTTGATCTGGAAAAATAATATTGAATCCACATTTTTTAAAGATTGACATAATATTCTTTTTTTTTTTTGGTACTGGGGATTGAACTCAGGGGCACTCAACTACTGATTCACACCCCCAGCCCTAAATAAAATTTTGTATTTTATTTAGAGACAGGGTCTCATTGAGTTGCTTAGCGCCTTGCTTTTGATGAGGCTGGCGCTATCCTCCTGCCTCAGCCTCCTGAGCTGCTGGGATTAGAGGCATGTGCCACCGCGCCTAGCTGGATATAATATTGTTATATAATAATGCCATTTTCAAATGTAGGACAGAAAACGCTGTGACAAAAGATATGTCTTTAATGCCAGTAATGAATAACAGAAGAATCAATAACTGATATACAAATTTGTAATTATTGCTAATGAAATACAGTAGTAGTTGAGGTACAAGAGAAGGGAGTTAGCATTACCAAGTAACTTATATAAGTCAGAAACTATATTTGTAAAGTACGTTTAGATCATTTAATTGTCTGGAAATTTGCATAAAGAAACTGGAGCCTTTGAGGTAAATTTTCATTTTAATTGGTAGAAATTAGAAAGTCAGTGTTATAGCGAGAATTTAGTTACCTACAAGAATTTTTCACTGAAATATTTAGAACAAATTAGCCTGTGATTGATGTTCTTGGAGGATGAATGAATTTCTCTCTCACCTCTAGCATGAACAGTTTGGCCCTGGATATCTGGATAAGCAAGGCCTATCTCTTTGACCCTTTCAGTCCTTTGATGATGGATTTTGCCCACATGGTTGAAAAGCATGGTAATAAGTTTACTTGCTGTTTGCTTCAAACTGTATACAAAATCTCCTCCCATTTCTCCTTTATCCAGCCTTCTCTGTAATCCCTTCCTAAATAACCTTATCACAACAAATGATTAAGCATTTCTGTTGTTTCTTATAGCTGAAGCAAGTGATTGATAAGGTGCCTAGTTCCAAGGACATTCTTATACCTTAAGGCTCTTTTTGCCTCTACCCTCACTTGATGCTCATATACTACTTTATTTTCACATGAATTTATGGCTTCTCCATCCAATTTTTAAACTTTCTAATTAAGAACAAGAATTTTGTGGTACTCTTTTCCTGTCTCCCACATTTTTAACTCTTCTGCTCAATATATACTGGATCAAGGGGCTGGTAGATTGTATGCTTAGCTTGTATGAGGCCATAGGTTCATTCCTTAGCACCCAAAACATATATATACACTCATATATGTGCATGCACAATTGAATACATGTTGTCATGGTATTGATCATCTATATTATATTTAAGAATCTGTAAGATTAACATTATGATACAGTTCCAAGGTATTGGCCCACTTAGTAAATTCTCAGTTCCCATTTTCTATAAAACTCTTCATATTCCATAGTCTCTTGACCTTTGTCAATTCTTCCACTAATGTGTAGCTTCCCCTTTACAAACCTTTACAAAACCATTTTGTGTGCCTGAGTCAGGGTGAGGCTAATGGGCCATGTGTAAAAAGAAATATTTGTTGTGTAATTAATTGAAAAATATAAGCAATATGAAGACAAGAACTCAATTCATACCTTTTTCTATTGGTGTTTGATAAGTCTCCCTTAATTAAAGCTCACAAAGTATTTGCAGTGAGGGTGGGTAGAGTGTATACAGGATAAGGGACATGATTGTGGTGTAATGCTTCTCACTGCTTTCTGTTATCTTGAGCATCAGCTCCCCATTGTAAATTAGTTTAAGCTGGCCTTCATTAGAATCACCAACTATGCTCTAAAAATAGTTGATGCTGTCAATAATTCATTTTAAAAGACAACAGTATTGATTTTCACTGAAGCACATTATTAAATAATTTTAGTAAAAGATGTGATGTCTTACTGAAAAAGACTTTATTCAACAAATGAACGTGGAGAGAAGAAGAGAGGACACCTACCTAAAAAACAGGCAATTTGCATGCCGATGACATCATCCAGCATCTTACTATTGTGACTTTCTTAAAAATTTTGAACTTCTCCCCCAAAAAGAGATAATTCATTTCTCATGACAAATATGTTAATAAATTTGAAAGTCTTTTGTCAGTTTATAAAATAGTGACCTTTGTTCAAATGACTGTTCATCTGACAAACAGCCCGTGTGCCTTCTAGTAGGACACAGTAATGATGCATGTGTCTGCTACTTCCATTTTCACTTCACCCTATCATTTGTCACTTTCTGCCTATAGACAGCAGCCAAGGCTATTTGTCTGCCTTAGCTTAATATGCAAATCCCTCATCCACTTGCATGGACTGTGGTAGTGTATCTCCTATATCACATTTGGTACCCCTAATTACATTCTGGAATATAATAAAAATTCTAGTCCTGTGTATTATTTTAATTACTTTTATAAGAAAAGTGAGTATCTTGTGAGTTTTTATATCCATTGATAGGTAAATTTACAATTTATAGGTAAAATTTTGAGAAAATTTGAGTTAAGATAACCTTGAGATATAATATTAGACCCTTGTGTATTAAAATTGCATTATTATCCATGATTTAGTTTTCATTTATATGATTTAAAATGAAATGGTGGGGAAAAGTTAATTTAGACTACATGTTCTTTCTTAGACCAGCGTTAAGTGGCAAATTGTTTTTAAGTTTGGGTTAAATTAAAAACTATTTGAAACATACTAAATTAGTTAATCGTATGCACAGAGTGACCGTTTTAAAAGGTAAGCTTATGAGACTGAAAAAATTGTATTAATTTAATAAAATATCCAATAGTATTTACATGTAACAGTTGAAGAATACAAGGAAAATATCTTTTTTTTAACAGATAATATAACTTTTGGTAACATACAATGAATATCAATATGGTATTTCATTTTAGTGAAAGGAGAACGAGATATCAGAGTTGAGAGAAAGGGTTACAGTAGCAAGCCACAGAAATACAAAGGAGAAAGAAAGATGTTAGTGGATGTTGAAATTTCCAAGTAAAATATAAAGTTAATGATAGATTAATTGCAACATCACACATCAGAGCTCTCAGAGCTCGTTCATATATTCAGTCATGTGTGTGCATTACAAAATGTTGGCAGGTACACTGACACTTTATTGATGGAGGAATTGAAATTGAGAAAGGTTACATAACTTGCTTAATGTCGGTGGCTGAAGTAGAGGGTGATTTGAATTCAGACCATCAGACTGTGCATCTAGTGCTTTTCCCTCCTTATGGCCCCTGGTCTTCAAATAACTGAAAAGTTAATGTCAGTTGTCCTACTCTGTTCCCCTTCTCCTGCTCTTGATCTTGGCTCCTTTATCCCACAATGAAGTATTTTGCTGTGAGTTTACCTGCATTTATCTTACGAAGTACATCAAAACACAAATGTAATTTTTTTTTTTAACCATAGTTAGCAGGTTAAATAAAGCTATGGGAAGAATCTTGACTCCTGACACTGATGTAAACTCACACTCTGTGATGTGTACCCAAAGTTGCTTTGAAATAGACCATTTTTGACAATAACCCTAGGCATTGGTGGTGGTATTCTTTGTTGATGCAATCTAAGGTTGAGACCTAGAGAGGCCATTTTTTTTTTCTCCTTGGTTACCATAGCCTGAAGTGGAAATATCAGAGTTTGAACCGTATATTTTTTGTCTCCAGAACGTTGGTTCTTTCAGTTATAAACAACTTCCTGTCCCCACCAATATCAGACAGGCTTTTGTAGCTGAAGAAAATGGGGATTAAAAGACACAAAGTATGTACCTTCTGTGCTCTTATCCCACAATGTACTTTGTCCATAGAGCCCTGTGGTAAGATTATTATTTCTCTATGAGGAAAGCTAAAGTCACTGAAAGTGGTTTCCTCATTCGTTATCTAACTGGGGGAAATAGGGTGAAAGCTATTTGAACTTTCTTCAATCTGTTTGTCAAATTAAAATTTGCTGATTTTTATTCATAGTATAAAGATGCATTTATGAAAGCAAATCCTGGCTACAAATGGTGTCCTACTACGAACAAGCCTGTGAAATCGCCAACTCCCACAGTCAATCCACGGAAGAAACTTTGGGCCTTTCCATCTGACTCTTCAAGAGACTTGCCAAGCCCCAAGAAGGCAAAGACTGAAGAAATGCCTCAGCTGAACTTTGGAATGGCTGGTGAGTTTAGATGTTGTTTCTACATCTTCTTTAGTAATAGGTCAATACATTTCATTAATATTTTTAACTAATAGTACACAGTTTGGGGTAGTAAAATTTATGACCAATATGAAGCAATCACAAATAAATGGCATATCTTAAAGCACTAGAAGATGATATACAGGGTAAAAATGGGAGCTCATAACCCACTTGAATCAAAGTGTGAAATATGATATATCAAGAACTATGTAATGTTTTGAACAGCCAACAATAAAAAATTAAAAAATTAAAAAAAAAAAAAAAAGATGATATACAAAGAATATATATATATAACTAAAGAAAGGAGATGGAGAGACCAAGTTATACATATGTGTGAATTCCTGTCATTACTATATAGAAAAGTAGATGAAGATGTGGAGATAAGATAGTTAGGAGCTTAGGGAATTTTTTAATATTTAAAATATTTCAATACATATACACACTACAAAGGTATCCCAGTAAGAAAGCTACAATTATGTATATCATCTCTGTATCTGAAACATCGAGGGCAAAAATATGAACAACTCCATCACATATCTGAGGTGTATCTAAAAGCTGTGTCTTACAGAGTTTCCATCCTAAACCTCTACCCCCATCCCCCACTTCCCAGTTCCTCTATGAGCCATGCAAATTTAAAATTCCAGGTGGTCCCATTTGTTATGGAACCTTTAATACTTTCTGGGGTGGTAAGGAATCCTGAAGCATTTATTACCATGAAATAAAGCATTTAAATGCCTCTATCTACCCTGGTCATTGCAATGCAGTAGTCAAAAGAAGAATTTGCCAAGATGAAGTTCAGAGATTGGGCAGGGTAGAAGCAGTGAAGTTGGTGTTGAGCACAGAGTTCCTATTTCATCAAACACATTCTCTTCAAAATCAGTGTACTGAACCATTTGCAATATGGAAAGGTTGGAAGGAAGTTGGGCAATACTGGGATGACACATTTTTGTTTTTAAATAGCCAACAGACCTTACCAGATTTAAGAGTTCAATACCCAATTTATATAAATGCTAAAAATTAAGCTTAACACAATGGCAATTCTGGGGAAACAGTCTCCAGATGATTGTTCTATATGTGTCTATAGTATGACTTTTAAGTGAGCTCTCAAAATGATGGTTGGTTTCATCTCCCCCCCCCCCTTTTTATGGGGATTAAACCCAGGAACAGGGGTATTCTAAGCATGAATTTAACCGCTAAGCTATACTATGTCCCAAAGACTCAAAACAGAGATCTGCTCTTGTTTTAGCTTTCACTTTGTACAATTTTAACTGCAACTCACTTGTTAATGGATAGTCTTGTGGATAGTCTTGGTGATTTTCTGAACTTCCCATATTATATCATTTGGAGCGTTTCTAAAACATTTTCTTATCAAGATGAAAAAGTCTTATGTAGATGACTGGCTTCTAATTTAAATGTCTTTGATTATCATTTAGCATCCATTGCTTTTTCTCTCACTTCTAAAACAAGGTTAGTGCATGTTGGACTTTTTTTTTTTTTAACAACATTCAGTTATTCTTTGCAATCAAATAATTATTTCAAATTATATGAAACTATGAGAAACCTTTTTTAGTGTTGTTAACACTATTAATCTACCAGTCTTTTACCTATAAAATAGAAGTAGAACATAAACTTCAAGCAAGATTTTTACTTCTTAGCTTTTTACGACAGTGTTTTTGGTACCAGGGATTGAACCCAGGGGCACTTAACCACTGAGCCTTATCCCTAGCCCTTTTTATTTTCATTTTGAGACAGGGCCTGAGACAGGGCCTCGTTAACTTGCTGAGATTGGCTTTGAACTTGCGATTCTCCTGCCTCAGCCTCTCAAGCCACTGGGATTACAGGTGTGCACAACCCAGCATAAAGCAGTTTTCTTTACAGCAAAGTACAAGAAAGCAGAAAGACACTTCCTGGCATTCATCTCGTTGTATATGTAATTAATTGCGTGTGTTGGATATTGAAAATCCATGGCAAGAGTTCTATTCAGCTTCCATTTAATGGGTAACATTAGTCTGATGTTTCCAATAAGATGAAGTGAATTAAATTGCCTTTAATTAAAACATGCTTCTTGGCTATCTGAATTAGGGGATATTGAGGGAATTTAAAGGCTAGTGTAACTTTTCCTTAGCAGTGAATCTCTTTCATTTTGTTTTGTTTGCTCTGGCTTTTCACTTGACATTTTTCGGTTTATTTGTCACATGTATATGTTTTCCAGGAAGGGGAAGTTATTTAGAAATTAATGCAGTACAAACCCTCTTGATAAAAGGAAAGTGTGCTATTTATGCAAATACATTTTAATAGTTCTGAACTATATAAATGTAAATGATATAAAGGATGAAGGTAATTTCTTGCTCTGTCTCAGTATGCATATAGCTAACTTCTTGTGAAGTCATATTGGTATATAACTTATAACTTATCATTGGTATATAAATTATCATGTAATCATGTTCCCATTTTACTTTGTAATTTGAACTAACACATTTTTATCTTTAGAAAGCTATCATCCAATCCTACTGGTCTCCAGGATGACAGCTGCAAAAGTATTTCACTCTCAAAGTAACCAACTAAACTTTTACTTTCTGCAAAATTCATTTCACCCTTTTTTTTTTTAATTTTAATTAGCTTTATTGTCTGTCTTAGCAATCACAATAGTATGTAAACTTAGTGTTTGATTAAAATTGGAATCTTTAAACTACACTTGAGGCAAAGCTCATGATTGCTTATGTATTCTGTTTCTCTGTCTTTCTATAAGGCTGTCTTTCAACAATGACATATTTTCTTGAACACTTGATCCTTTGGTGACCTCATACGTACCTTGTAACCTGCTTGCAATTTTAAACAAATTGTATATATGATCAGACTTACTCCATGAGTTCTCAAAACAGGTTTGAATAAAGGACATACCTTGAACCATAAAGAAACAACTGAATGTCTTCAGACAACATTTTGACTGATCCTTATCTTTAATTGTAGAGAGAGATTCCTAAAATAAAATATACATTTATTGAGAACCTGTGTGTACTAGGAGAGAAAGTAAGCTAGGCATTTTTACATGTGTTCTTTTGTTGCAGTACCAAATCTTAATTCATTTAAGAGAACCTTTAAAAATATATGTTTCTTACTATCTGTTGGGTCAAAAATCACTGGTAACAATAAAAAGATTAATTTTTAATCTTGAAGTTATTTTGAGAAAGAGACTAACTACTTCTAAGAATTTGTACATCAGTTATTTTAAATTTATCTTGAAAGTTTTAAAAAGAAATAATTTGAAAAAAGCTCACTAGATTTTGAAGGTCCATTTTGAAAATATCTCTGTTCTCTAGTTCTGATAGCCTGGTTCTTTTTATTAGTCCTGCTTTCATCTGGCAGAAATAACAATTTGAGAATAAAAATCTTGGAAGACAAGCATAAGTACTCTTTTTTTTTTTTTTTTGAGGAAATGGTTGGATGTGTTTATTTCTTTTTTATTAGTTGCTCATGACAATACAATGATCTTGACATATCATACATTAGATTCAAATGAGATATGAGAATAAGTACTCTTTTGTTTTTAAAAAAAATAATTTTCATGCACAGAAAGAAGCCTTGGGTTCACAGATAATTCATGTTCTAAGTAGCTGGGCTACTGAAGAAAATAACTATGCTGGAATGGTGGGGCAGTTGTGGTATTTAAAAGACTCACAAAAGTGCGAGCACTAAGAAAATATATGCCAGGTTATTGTTAAAGAGTTTTGAAAGTTATTTATAAAAGTTATGTGGTTCTGTTGCATTTCTGTATTTATTAATATTCTCATTGATTCCTTCTGTATTATATACGGGTCCTGCTTGGAAGGTGATTGTTTGTTTGTTTTTGACTTATTTAGATCCTACTCAAATGGGAGGCCTGAGCATGCTGCTGTTAGCTGGAGAACATGCTCTTGGCACACCAGAGGTAAGCCAGTCCCTCATTCCTTTCCACCCTGCTCATGCTGGGGCTTAGGAACACAGACATTTGTATTCAGTTCACATTGTTATTTCTGCAGTTCACTGCTTACAGCTCATGAGCAAACTTTACTTATAATTGTTTTCACTACGATCTGTCTGTGCATATGGTGATTTGAGAGTCACAGAAGTGGTGTTAATAAACCAAGAGGACACAAACACAAGTCTAGTGGAGATTTTGTGGGTCTGTGAATCTAAAAGTAAAAAATGCAATGTACAGTTAGTTGGCCTTTGCTGTGACTATGTCATGTGTATGTACATTGTGTCTTACAATTCATTTACTCTCTTCAAAACTTTTCTGCTGTTTTGATGTTCTCATTTGGACTTCCTAGTAGAAAAATGATTGTTAAAAATATGAATTTATCCTTCTCTCTAGTACCTGAATTATCTATTTTAAAAATCTGACAACATGGCTTTCCAGAATTGTTTCATTTTTAAGAAGGAAAAGGACGGACCCTTGTGAGCTTGGTTTCACAGTCTAGTTATTGGACTTCTCTTGCTAGACATTTATGGGTGTGATTTTGATGGGCACATAGTAACAGTTAACCACACATAGTTTGCATTTGTAGAATCTTTTATTTTCCAGACACTCTTAACAGAAGCCAGTCAGATTAACCTGCTGGTCATGTTATTTTAAAACTCTTGGGTTCTTGAGATAAAAATTTTCAGTCCTCATCCAGAATATCTATATAGGGCAAAATAGCCAGTCGCCTCAATTTTATCACAGATCTATACTTTTAACTTATTTTTTTTTTAATTTTGAGAATGCTATGTAGATTATAGTGAAAGCCTATTCAACTGTATAGGCTGCTTATATGAGACTATTGTTATTTATAGTTTATATTTGGGATCCACAGTTGTTGACTGTTCAGTTTAAATTATTTTGATTCTGTTCAATTTAGTATATTAAAAATGTATATATTTGTTGTATTCTTTAACTGGGGGGGGAAACATTTGTGCTACTTGGTACCTTTGCAAACCCATTATTCAGCATGTTTGTACTTCCTAACACAGTGACATTGTCAGGCATCATTTCACTTGCCTCCACATGGTATTACCTAATGGCAAATCAGGTAAACTCTCATTTAGGTATAGTGTATCCCAAGCATGTTCTAGAGATGAGTGTTGGAATAACAACACACACTTGACCTTTCAACACAGCTGCACTTGTGATTTCCAAGAGTGCTTTGCATTGGGAAGTCAGCATCATGTCTCCTAACAGATTATATGAGGATGGTAGTTTTTATTCCCAACATCTTTTAACATTCTTTCTTACTTTTTAGTGCAAGTATAAATCAACATTTGTAGAATTTCTGGATGATAGTCAAAGAAAGGGATACTTCACCCAAACCCTTTGCTTAAAGTTGTGCCTCGTGGGGTCTTTTCAGTGAGAGAAGTTCTCCTATTCCCTTTTAAAGCATAGAATATCAAAAAAAGCACTTTAAGTAATGCAGTGGTAGATCTTTTATCTCTGATGTGGAAACATTTTGAGAATTCTCAAGCTAAAAGAAGCAAAGTTAAATGACTTATCAAACTAAGGGGAAAAGTAGATCTTAAACAACACAGCTCTGTCTTCATATTCCCTACCCTCACCTCAGAGATATGTGGGTTATTAGTGAAAATAATCTTGACAGATTAGAACAATAAAGGAGTAAAAAAATATAATCTGGTATCTTTGTAAATATCATTAGTTTGAGAGTTTACTTCATAGATATCAGTAGACTTCCCTTAGTCTTTCGATTTCTGTGCAAAGTCTTAATTATATAATTCGATTATATAATAGAACTTTAGGGACTTATATATGCAGCCAGATAAACATTAGCTAAACATAGTAAATGTATACTTAAAATTTTCTAAGAAATTTAGCGGGAATATAGAACCTTACCCCAGATGAGAGATTCAAAAGTTTCCTATTTTTGACATTTAGAAAAATAACTGTGAAATTTGACATTTACAAAAATTCTGCCACAGGAATGGTTTAATCATATGGCTTTTTAAGTACCATGTAAAATCCTATTCTAAAATATTATTCTTAAAGGGTGGAAATTTTCTTTTGTTCATTGAACTGAGACCTACTCACATAGAAAAAGTTCTTAACAGACTTTTTAAAGTATAAAATTAATATAGGTAATAGATTTACTTTTACTTTAACTGAAACAATGAAGTCCCAAATTAAAAGACTGTGTTTTTTTTGTTTGTTTGTTTGGCTTGACCTATCTTAATGCTCTTAGAGTTTTTAGAGAGAAATTTCAATTTCTTAAGAGATCAGTAGGCAAATAATAGTAATGTTTGAATTTTCTCTTTTTCCTCATTAATCTTTCATAATCAATTTGTGGCTTTACTAGGTCAACATTTTTTTAGTGCCTCTTTACTAAGCTCAGGTGGCTTTTATAGTCTCAGCTGTGGTAACTTTGTGTCTAATAAATAAAAGTGGTGAATTTTGATTTATAGTTTCTTGTATTTTTCACACATTTTCTTTATAATTTACTATAATTTGTTAAATTTGTTATATATTTTTTATACCTGTAGTATAAGGAATGCATAAACTATTAGAGATAATTTTTTAGAAACAACGTATGTTTTTACATAATTTATTAATTAAAAAATTGATATGTTGAGCAAGACAAACATAAAGAAAAGTGATTTCTGGCTCAAAATGGTAGACTAAGTAAGTCTTTGCTGACAAGAATAACTTAAAGAGGAAAAGTTTATTTTCACTCATGGTATCAGAGGTATCAGTTCATGGCCATCAAACTTCATTGCTCTGGGTCCAAGATGAGGCAGCATGTCGTGGCAGAAAGCCATGGTGAAGGGAAGCTGCTCTCCCCATGGTGAGCCAAAAGCAGAAAACTTGGTGGTAGTGGTGGGGGCCTAGAGAAGATATATTCTTCCAGGGCACATTCTCAGTGACTACCTCCTCCAGTCATACCCCACCTGCCTACAGTCACCACTCAGTTAGTCCATTCAAACTAAGATGGACTGATTATGTTATAGATCTCATAACCTAATCATTTGTCTCTGAATATTTCTTCATTAACAGGAGCTTTTGAGGAACACCTCATATCTAAACCACAACACCATATAGAATATAAGCATAGCAGTCTCATTAGAAAATAACCACATAGCAGTGAAATAAATAGCAAGGAATGTTTCCAATGATATAAATTTAGTCAGAAACCAAGTAAAGTTGTTTAATGAAAATAATGAGATCCAGATAAATAGGTAGGAGGGAGCAACAGAGGAGATAAGAGGCAGTCTCATTAGAATGCCCTGAAATTTAAAGGAATATATACTTTTTAGAAAACATAAGTGTGCAAAAGACAAGTAGAATAAATAAAAATAATAATGTTCATATTGAACTGAGAAGACCTAAAAAGAAGGCAGTTTGCTTCATGTCAGGGAGTTATCTAAAGGTGAAAATACAGCACTGGGAATGCAACTCACCTTGAGTGGCAAGGCCCAGGTTCTACCTCTACTATAAAGGGAGAGTGGGGGCTACTAATGAAAATACAGTAAATAAAATGGAAGTATTTGATCTGGAATTGCCGGAAGTTACCTTTAAGACTAAGAATATTCTCTTATATTTGTTAGTGACCTTAATAAAAATGCAAAACTAAATTACATTTTTAAAAATAAGGCAGGGAGTGATAGAATTTAGAGGGTATAGAAAGGGCAGTTATTCAGCATCTAACATATAAACAAGAATGTGAGGTGTCCACCAAAAGTTCATGTGAGATAATCCAAAAAGGTTTGGAGAAGAAATGATTGGGTTATGAGAGCTTTACCTCAGTCAATGAATTAATCACCTGATGGGATTAACTGAGTGGTAACTGAAGGCAGGTAGGGTATGGCTGGAGGAGGTGGGGCATTGGGGGCATGCCTTTTGGGGTATATATTTGTATCTGGCAAGTTGGAGTCTCTCTCTCTCTGCTTCCTGACCACCATGTGGGTTGCTTTCCATACTCCTCCACCACGATGATCTGCCTCACCTTGAGACCCAACTATCCATGAACCTGAGGCCTCTGAAACCATAAGCCCCCAAATAAACTTTTCCTCCTCTAAAATTATTCTCATTAGGTCTTTTAGTCACAGCAGTGAAAAAGCTGACTAAAATAGTGGGCTAATGTTAGAAAAAATGATATTGGCATTGAACCTTACTGAACAACAGAAAGATATCTTAACTAGAAAAGAAAGAAGAATGGTTGGAAAATAAGATAAGTTAGGTGGCATAATCATAACTGATGGTGAAGTTTTGAAGACATCAGTATTTACTCAGTTGAATAACTAAAGCCAGACTTTCCAATGTTTGCAAACTGCCTCAGACCTCAGGGCTGTGATTTCGGAATACTAGCTTTTTCTATTGGAACAAACAGGATAGTAAAGTTTTGATCAAGCCAGTTTTTGTTTTGCTTTCCATTCTGTGAAATGGAGCTAATAATACCTGCTTGCCCTTAACTCCCAAAACTACTATGAAGATTAACTAAATAAAACCTGTAAGGTAGGTTTTTTCCTGGAAAGAATTTTTGTAGGTATAGTATTATAACCTTAAGTTATTCTGGGTATTTCACACTTGACTTGAAAGTTTGAATTATATTAGGCATTATTCCCACAGGTTGTAATATACTTTACAGTTTATGCATGTGCGTGTACACACACACACACACACACTCACACACCCTTACTTGTCCATTGAAACCTTATAAGAATTTACAGTTGTAATTTACTCTTTATCATCAAGTACTCAAGAAGGAGACAACTTTTTAATACCTGGGGGAAATCAATATAGGAAGTAATGACTTAAGCAGAGTAGCTGAATTAGCATCAAATTAGTGGATAAGGTCCATCAGGTGATGGGCTTGCCTCTTATAAAGCCCTGTGGGGAAAGGTCATGTTACATGAGAATTGAACAGTGTAAAATTGAGTGCTGTCTTTGCATACATTGATATGAAAAGTGTTTATTGAAAATTATGGATGTGCATCTACCAAGTGGCAGAACTGAGATTTGAGCCCAGGAGAACTAGACAGTCTTCTTTGTAGTATACTGGGTCCTTTGTGATTCAGTCCCCACCTACCCAAACTGTGCCACTTCTGTGATGGCCCATGCTCTGAACTCTTTAGTTACTAGCAGCCAGAGCAGGGGCATTCATGGGTGCTCTCAGGGCTAGGTTTAGTGTACCAAGCACTTCACAGTGATTATTTCATTTAATTTTCCCCAGAACCCTATGCTTTCAGTTTATTTTTGTCCTCATTCTCCAAGATCATAGAAAAAGCAATTCATAATACGAAAATTTAATCCCACATATTTCCGTTATTTGAGATAGGCAATATCGGAGATATGGAACACTTGGTTATTCTAATATTTGTTCAGTAAATTAATTCTTATATCCACATTTTTCAACACTGTTTAAAATTTTAAACAAATACTTATTTAGATAAAATTGAAAGGTGTTAACTTTTTGATAGTTTCTAATGTCAGTGAAATTAGGAGAATTATTTTCTATCTGTTGGTACAAATTTGTTTGTTTGATAGGTGCCTACCGTAAGGTACTGTATTTGACTATTCTGGGTTACTTAAGTCCATGGAATGACATTTTCCCTCTTCTCAACTCCTAGCTCAACCTATATTAAAGCTTTTATTCCCTTTTTACAGTTTTATAGGTTTTAAACACATTTTGTAAAAAAAAAAATGCTGTATTTAAATTTAACATTGAAAAGGAAATGAGAGCTCTGAACCTTTTCTCTTCCTAAATGTTTAAAGGCCTCCCCTCTCTATGTTTACTATTCATTACCCTTTTTAACTGGAACTGCCCATCAGGCCAGTGAGCTCAACCTCTTTCTTTTGGAGAACTGGCCGGGAGCTTGTCTGGGCTTCACATACTAGTGTTCTGCCACACAGACTATAATGATAGAACTTTCCCCATGGAGTGAAATCAACATTATGATATTTCTGATTCCCTGAGTAAAACCAGGGTCTTATTCTTTTCACTCAAGTGACTCAGTGTACAATCCAATTCGGTGCATTCATCTCTGTAGTGCTGTTTGGTTGTGCTTCCCACTGGACCCTAGTACCTACTCAGGATGGAGTATATTCTACTGTTGTCAGGTAGCCAAGGGCAGTGCATCATGATGCAGGTTTTTTTGTTTTTGTTTTTGTTTTTGTTTTTTTTGACCTTTCAGGTGGAATCCTCTATCCCCAAACTGTGTTTTCTCATGAAAGATGCTCTCTGTACCTGACGAAGCCTTTCTCCTCTCAAGTTTGCTCTTTACCTTTAATTGTTAACAGTTGGCTGACAACCTTCTGGACAATTACTAAGGACTGGCAAATACTTTCTCTGACTTACTTGGGATCCCACATCTCTGCTGCTTTATTTCCTTAACCTTCTAACTGGTCTACTGCCTCCAATCATTCCCCAGCCAAGGTCATCCTGCACACCACTGACATAATTACCTACCTACACATCTCTCCTCATGCTGTTCTCCCACTTAAAGTCTTGCAAGTCTCCCATTTCATTTAGCCTAATTTTCATACTTCTTAACACAACACAGTAATTCCAGTTTTTGTCAGTCAGTCTGATTCCTTTCCCTCTATATTTCCATGGCATCTTACTCTTTAACCACTCTGAGATATCACTGTTTCAAAACACAGTGCATATTTACTTCCATATTTTCCTAGCTATTACTACATTATATGTATGTTTCTTGTGAGAGAAATTCTGGCTTTCCTTCTAGATGTATGTGAGATACTACTTAACTCCTTCCAACTGTAAAGGCTGTTTGTTTTCCCATAGCCCGTGATATTTCGTCATTATGCATTTATATAATGCAGCTGACCCTTGCACTTGAATCAAGTGAGTTAAAGCTGCAGGAGGGAATTTGAGAGACGGCTTGGGCAAGAACAGGGAGTGTCTTTCAGGAGAAAAGACAGTTTAGGTGTAAAAGATTCCACCTGACAATTCAAGGACAACTCTTTAGCACAGTTCCATAGTCCTTATTTTATTCCCCAGCATATGCTGGAATCAAGTGGAATTTAAACTTCTTAAAAGCAGTCATCTTTGTATATTTATTCAATGAGTGAGTAATAAATAAACGTTTGAGTTGGCAAGAGGAGGACTATGTGGCTGAGCTACAATACGTACATGCCTTTTTAATTGACTTGTGTTTGCCACAGTACCAAGCATTGTGACACTGTGGTCTTGTGCCCTGCAAAGTAGGAATGGGCCCTAGATAATTCTTACTTCCCAAGCCACTTACAGTGTATAACTGGCTTGATCTTTTTTTCATATTGGGAAGCTGGATCACTTTTCTTTGCCTATAATTTTCACTATCTAAATTGCTCTTGTGGAAAATATACTGCTACCTCATAATTCTTAATTATACTAATCATTTTCCTTCCTTGGTTATTGAGAATTATAGCTAAATCAAAGGAAGGATTGAATTTAAGGGAAGTTATGTGATTAACAAAAATTCCTTTAGCTGTTTTATTTTTGGGCATATAGCATCACCTAGTGGTTCTATGGATTATTTCAGGGATTATTTCTAGAGACAGCTTCTCTGTCCTCCCCACCCCCACCCCACACACTTATTTTATTAAACCACTGCTCATTTAGTATATTTTCTTTCCTCTTCTTTAACTCTGTATATTCTGTTACATTTAGGAAGTAAGCCTTTTCTAGCATAGGAATGGATGTTGAAGAATTGGTGTTTTTTCCATAAAAAGTGTGCCCCACTTAGCAAAAATAGATAGTTTAAAGTATTTTAAATGCAAACAGCAAGGCAACATAGTACAACACAATATTTTATACATTTCATAAGGTCTGGTACTCTTTGACTAATGCTGTTATCCAAATAGAAGCCCTTTGTGGAAATATTCTATCCTTTTCTTATACATAGGATTCCGTATTGTTTATCAAGCACATATTATTACTATATGCACAGATAAACACACCTTTATTGTACACCTTATTTATGAAGTGCTCAAGAATGAATCCTACATATTGCAATTTCCATTAAACCATTTTTACATTTTGAGATTTTAGATAGAAATTTCTGCCTTTTCAATAAAGATATATTTTGTAATTTTAGAATCATAGCTAAGCATATAAATTACTGCATTGAATGGATGCCTTCAGCATAAATTTCAGGGCTATTTGCCATAATTTGTTTTAGATAAACTACTGTGCTTTAGTTTCTCTGTCTTATCTCTCTGTCTCCTCCTGCTGCTGACATTGTTTCTTCCTTTTACAACCTTCTCCTTTTTTCTCGTCTCTACTCTTGGTCCTTTTTGATTTGCTGCTTCTATTCTTCTATGGACTAGAGTCAAGTAAACAAGTCAGGTACACAGGTCAGGTACACAGGTCAGGTAACATAGCTTAGGAGGATCCCATTCTCTTGACTCCTAAATTTTGTTCTGTTTAAATTTTGTTCCGTTTCCTTTATACTATATTGAAGATACATGTTAAATTCACAATGTTTTATGGTAAAAATAGCTCGATTTTAAGAGTGCATGATTTACTAGATTAAAGTGCACAGTTTTAGTGATTCTATTCCTGCTCAGTTACCCATTGGACAGCTTTTGTTGTACTATCTGTTTCAGTCCCTGAGATTCTTCATATTCACACACACGCCAAAAATCAAGTCGGGCAACCAGATACTCATTGTGCATCTGCTCTATCTAATGCATGGTGAGCATGAACATGCATAGACTTCTTTCATGTGTGGGGTTACAGATACCTTGATAATTACTTGCATTTAAATCTTCCATTCAAATAGGAAATTTTATTTATTTAAGACCATCCATCCTGAAGATTTTCAAAGGATATCATTTAACTTTTAAACTTTGGCTTGATTTATTATATAAGCAAATGCAATCTATAAATGACACTTAAAAGAAAGTTAAATTTTCTACTTACTGTTAATATGAACTGTAAGCCATAGGAAAATTTATTTCTGCATAAATTGTAACTGTTTCTCATGCTTCATAGAATTTGAAACAAGAATGCAGTCACACACTGTATAATGATGTTATGACATTGCAGTCAGCGATGGATTGCATATACAAATGGTGACCCCATACAATTCTATTGCCTAATGATAGTGAAGCCATCTTATTCTGTGTTGTGATGTGTATACAGTGACATAGTCTGAATGATGCAGTTCTCAGAACAAAACCCTGGTGTTAAGCAACCCATGCGTATAATATGTTATATAGGCTTTATGTGTGTAGTTGCTGTAAATGACATTTCATTCCAAGTACCTTTTCTAGATTTCTGTCACATGCATAACCTAGTTTAGTAAAGTTTTATGAAGATACTTTATGCTTTTCATTAAATTACAAGCTTGGTTTTAAAACACATTTTGATTATTATTCAGGATCCAAACACATATGATTTCTTACTGAGCCAGGAAAGTGTTGATATTTTTTAATTCCTAAATTGTGAAGAGACATTTTGATCAAATATTCCCAAACTTTTGTGGATACTAATTTCAGAATTTATTGGCTTTCTTTTTAGTGGAGTTTGTGTTTCTTTGGTTGGACATTTGGCACAACATGCCAAATAATCAAGTGGCAATGAGCAGGTCAGGCTTTATAGCCAAACCTTGGGTGGCAGATTAAATAAAGATTCTGTACCTTCTCCATGGTGCTTGGGAGAAGGTGACCATTATTCTTTAAAAAATCCCAAAGTGACAAATAAATTTTCAAATGTTTGCTCCTGCTTAATGGCCTATGATACTGTTAAAGAAACACATCTCCCCAAATGTTTAATGATGAGATTCAGCAAGAAACATTTTTTTTTAGGATCATAATCTAGTTAGCTGGCAACTATTTCCATAGAGTTCAAGCATCTAATTGATCACTATTGCAACTATTAAAATTAAACTGAAAAAGATTTAGAATTCAGGAAAATTATTATTAAGATTATAAAAGAACATTCTAACTGTAGTATAATATCCTATTTTATGTAAACATTACCTACATTCTCAACTTGAAGAATATATATGGAATTTTAACAGTATTTATATTTGGAAAGTAACATTGGGTAGGAATCTTTTCTTTTTTGTTTTCCTTTTTTCAGAGTTTTACAATAAATTTGGATTATTTTGTAGTCTGAAAACAAACCATGAAAAATATGTGAAAGAAGTAGATTTTATTTGGGTTTGGTAGCAAAAAGCAAAGAGATCAAATGGACAGTAACTTTTTTGTATTTTTTCCTTTAATATGAAAAGTAACTATTTTCCCTACACAACCTGACTTCATCGTTCAGGAAAGTAGGGAGACAACACATCAATCTGGGATTTAGAAGAGCTCTTGTCAACTTTCATAAGTTCATTCATTAAATACTTGTTGAATATCTATGTTGTGCATAGTGTTGGGGAAAATGCAGTAGACAGAACTCCTGGGAGGAGATATACAATAAACAAATATTGATGTCTTGTGATAACTGCTAAAGGGGGATTATTAAGTGCTGGGGAAGACCAGTGTCACTTCCATTTTTGGTTCTCAGTTCATCTTTAAAATGAGAAGAGGGGCTTAGATCAGAGGAATAATTAAATCCTTTCTGTCCTAACATTTTGTAATTCATATGGCAGCTGATTACCTAAGCGATTGTGTGACTCAAATTCAGAAATGAGTTAATTCTTTGAGTGAGAGAGAAAGGAAATCTTTATTGTTTGGTACTGAGGATTAAATCCAGGGGCACTTAACCACTGAGCTACATCCCAGCCTGTTTTATTTTATTTTACTTTACTTTTTAATACAGGGTCTCACTAAATTGCTGAGGCTGGCTTAAGAACTTGTGATCCTATTGAGTAGCTAGGATTACAGGTATGTGCCACCATACCCAGCAGGAAATGTATATTCTGAGATGAATATTTGATTAATAGAATTGTTTAGAGTAGTGTTTTGAATACTTATCAGTAACATAGAAAAGAAATAAAGATATCTAAGTGTTAGATGTTTACCTAACATAGTAAATTATAGGAAAGAAAATATATATCATAAGAGAACTTTCTCTGATTTAAATTCTAATCTTCTTAAGATTAGGTTTTATGTTGTAAGTACATGAAACCCTGAGAAAACAAGAATTTAGCTTTTTTTTCCAGAAGAGTTACATTGTCAGAGCTCATTTATGTTTTCATGTAGTCAAGTGATAGAAAATACTGAGGAAACACAGAACATGAAAGAAGTAGATTCTTTGGGTTTGGTGGCAGAAAACCAAGTGATCAAAGGGACATCTTTTTAAATATTTTCTTGGGTGAAGTGCTGTCTCTCTCTTACTATTTCTGGTTTTATTTAGCAGTGGAATGGCTACTTGTGTAAAACTGTACATAATAACTGCACTTTTATTACAGTGTTACCTTAAATTGGGGGAATAAAATTGTTCTTTCCTCAGCATAGGAATGTTTTAAGTGGCATCTGCCTCCTCGTATCATTCCTGTAAACTTCATGCTGTCTTTCTTTGTTTCAGATGTCCTCTGGTACTTGCAGGCCTGATGTTTCAGAATCCCCTGAATTGCGTCAGAAGTCACCATTGTTTCAGTTTGCTGAGGTAATATGCTGCAGTTTATACTTAATTAATAAGGAAATTGTAAACAAGTTTCAACTTGTACAGATGACAGTGAATCGAATTAATGAAGTCAGTTAACCATAAATGGGAAAATTGAACCAAATCTGCTAAAAGATATTTGGAACTCCAGAGCTCTTAGTTAAGGAATAATTATGAGTTTTATATAAGTTTTCTTTTTTAAAGTCACAACTAAATATTATTACACTTAAACCTTATTACTAAATTGTATTCATGGATTTTAAACTTATGAATATAATTAGTAATTAAACGTAAGTCGCTGATTTGATAAATTGGAAGGCTGAATCAACTCATGGCTTTTGCCTAATCCCTCCCAAACCTGCCCCCAACGCTGTCTTAAGTCTTAAGTTTCTCTTACTTGAAACTGTAGCACAAGGTTGGTAGTTTTCAGCGTGTTATTTTATGAGTTGGGCCTGTTCTCTTAAAATGCCTTTTGACACTAGTTCAAAGAGATGATGTTAAAAAATACATTATCCTTGATAGCAAGCTTATAGGTTAAAACTGCTTCCTAAAATATCTTTATTTAGCCTAGAACCCTATATCAGTTCCAATTGATCCCCCTACCCCAAACTTTAAACCACCTGATCTTCCCTTGATCATTTGAATTGTCGTTCCTTAGACATTCTCTATCTCATCCTTCCTGGCATTTGCCCATCCTGCCATAGTTTTATACATGGAGAACATATTGTAGTTCAAAAAAGTATTTTTGACACTGTCACAGCAGGATGAGTATTCCTGAATGCCTTCCTGGTATCACTAGAATGTTAGACATATTTGCTGCAAAGACTCCTTATCTGTCACTTTTCTGCCTCTGTGAGCTCTTCCATGAATTCCAATTGTTTTGCACATTGTTTCCGTAAGAGTTAATGTAACACACAGGTGCAGTGGTGCATGCCTGTAATCCCAGTGGCTAGGGAGGCTGAAATAGGAGTATTTCAAGTTTAAAGCCAGTGCCTCACCTCAGCAATGGTGAGGCACTAAGCAACTCAGTGAGACCCTGTCTCTAAATAAAATATAAAATAGGACTAGGGATATGCTCAGTGGTTGAGTGCCCTTGAGTTCAGCTCTGGTTACCCCCACCCCAATTGCTAACATAACCTAGTTTTTATGTAGTCTCTTTCAATTGTAGTTGTAGATGTGTTGGATGAAGTTGGGCCCAACTTTGAGAGCAGAGATTCTTAGCGAATGATCCCTGAACCCTAAAGATCTTGTGAAATCTCTAAAAATTCCCATGAAATTTTGGACACATTAACGTATGAACATTTTTATCATCTCTCCAGCATACTTAAGATTCCAATGAGATTTCTGATACTATTGCTTCTATTTGAAAGGTCCCTGGTCAAATATTTCTTCAGGCATTTTAGGCATTACTATTTGTGTCATTAATTAAAATCTTTTCTTATTGCAACATTAATTTTTAAAAATATCCTTTTGCTTGGAACTCATGAAATGCTTTTCAGAAAACAAGGTGGATTATAGCACTGATTCAGTTTCTTTTTTCACTGACCGATTTAATTCTTGAAGAAATGTATTGGAGGTTAGGCTTTAAACTGTTTATTTTTTTTCTAAGTTTTGTAGAGGGTTAATAGAGATGGAAAGTAATATCTGAAGTAAGACCTACTGAGGTTGTAATTTCCAAGACTTCAGGAAAATCCTGTGGATTCATATTTGCAGTCTACCACACTTACCCATGGTATTCATTGGAGATTTCTGTGTTTGTGGTTTGAACAAACACAGTAATGTTTGAACAAGAAAAAGTTCTAAAATTTTACCCTTCAATGTCTTCAAAACATTTGATTTAATTTTATCCATTCACGATGGTTGGTTTATATTTAAAGTGTTGAAGAGGATCTGGTTTATTTGTTTTTTCATTCTTATTGAGATTTATTCTAAAAATTCTTATTTGATTCAAAAATACAGTAGAATTGAAATTTTCCTAATGTCTTCAACAATTGATAAAACCACTAATTTCAATCTTTCTCTTAATCGTTTCTCATCCCTAAATATCACTGTGGTACTATATTTTACCCATTTTCCTAAGTTTTCTAGAAGTTACTTTGTGGTTGAGCTGCATTCATTGCTTAGTAAGGATCTTTCCATGGAATTGGTGAACACGGTTACTAATAAAGAAAGCAAGCTTCAGCGGGACTGGGAATGGGCTGAAGTTACAATATCCAAGGTTTCTGCTCTTGTGACTCACTTTCAACCTGTTTTGTAGCAGAAGAGAAGCTTTATTCACATTGGGACAAAAATTAGTAACTGTCTTGCTCTCAAAATATCCTTGAAAGTATTTCTACATGGCTTTCAGCAAAGTTTGAGAGAGGCTTCCACGATTACCCAATGGAAACAAAAGTTTTCCATTAAACATCAAGTGTTGTGTGACAGAATCTTCTATCTATTGTTAGACACAAAAGCATGTTTTGTTTGTGTTGAGTGGAAGGATGCAGGTGTTCTGAAAGAAAGAAAATGCTTTTCATATTTAGTGAGCAACTTCTAAGTTGTGATGCGGTGCCTGGCTGTGTATTTTATGGCTTACATTTTTTCTCACCATAATCAGTAGTCATTAAAAAAGAAATTATCACCATCATTAATTTACAGTTGGGAAAAACAAGTTTAGCTGAACTGCCTTGGGTCATGTAGCTGGTAAGTAACAGCTAAGATTCAATCCCAGATACCCTGACCCACATCCATGTGCTCCAACAGGTTTACAGCTGCTTCTCTGCAGAAAGCAGCTTGCAGGTAATAATGTAGGGGTGAGAGAAAGTGACTGGCTTTCCTTGCAGTCTCCAGCTTTTAATAATATATTCTTTGAAAATCATAGAAATATAAAAATTCATTTTAGTAGGTCTCCTTAACTGCTGTTTGATACATACCTGATACCTTTACAAGGGACATGGCAACTAAGCCAAACTCTTTTGTCATTTGGTTCTTTCCAACCATTTGTTTTTAGAAACATGGCCTTTGTCTTCTGTTATCATTTATACTGTTCTTCTAAAAGGGATTGAAAGTGATGATTCATGTCTTAATCTTTATAAGTGTCTGCAGTGGAAATATATGACAAAATCTAACAGTCTGATATGGGAAAATGTCCTTGTACATTAAAAACAACTTGTTTCCTTTCAGATATCTTCAAGTACATCCCACCCTGATGCTCCTACAAAACAGTGTCAAGCATCAGCCTTGTTTCAGTTTGCAGAGGTAAAGCTTTCTTTTTTTTTTAAATGTTTATTGCCCTCAGAAAACATATTTATCTCAGAAACTACTGAAATGGAATTTTAATAATGTATAGTCAACTTTAAGCATGGCTGTTGCCATTATTAATGTAATACACAGAATATTTATGGCTCTTTGCTGCCTTTGGTATAATCATAGTTGAGTCAGTTCCATATTTTATACCCATTTTATAAACATTCATTAAGCTCATTCAGAATAGGCACTTACCAGTAATCCATTTATTTTATTTTACCTTGTTTTTAATTTGTTTTAAAAGCTTAGAAAAACTGCTGTCAACATGAAGGCCAGAAGATTCCGATTTGTTAAATGTTTCCAGTAGTGAAATTAGGTGCTATAATTCATGAATGACGTTCTCAAAGCAGATGCAGTGGTGAATATGACCTGTTAAATCATCAGTACTTAGCTTTCGGTGTGATGTAGCTGCAGCCAGTGTTTTTATTAGTGTTTAATCCCTGACTTTGATCAGGTTAGCTCTTACAGGATCTCAGATTTCTTCAGTTTGTCAGCCAGACAGAGCACATGCTAGAGAGTACTTTCTTGTTGATATTCTGAGGAAGCAGATCTGATATGCTTGATTTTGCCACAGAACCCTGGCCTCAACCATATGCTCGATCCTGTTGAGCACTGTGTGACAAATAATAAATCTCATATGGTTTATGAAAATAAGATGCTGCCTGCTTTAGGTCTTTCTCTTTTTGCCTTTTTATTCCAACAAAAAATGCATATCAGAAAGTAAGCAATTTTTAATAGGATTGAGAGAATGAGAAGCAGGACTGTTCTGTTTAATATTAATGTATTGAATTACTGTGATTCATTTGAATAAAGAGGACTGCATAAATGAAATGTAAAATGATATCCTTTTGGCAGGAGAAAATCTAGCATCTTCCTTTGGAAAAAAGAGAAAAAAATTACTCTAAGCTTTCATCTACCCTCTTTCCCGCCAAAATGCTACTTCCTCTTGGGATGCTTATATTAACCACTGTGACTTTGTGTCAGCAGTAGGCTGCTTATGTGTTAGCCTTCTTTGCCACAGTATTCACTTTAGTTGCTGAGGGCTATTGTTTACAACTGGTGACAAAAATACATAATGTTATCATTTCATAAAGAACAATTTGCTTGATGAATCTGAATAAATTAAGATTTTATTATAATTTTCCATTCTGATAATTAGGCTGCTGTTTTCGGTGTATGGGAAAATGGTTTTGTTTAATAGCACATCTTTTTCTCTGGTTGTCAACACCCATTAGTCTGTTCCTAATAAGTTTTTAAAGAGTTAAGAAAGAATTTTGGCATGTTGACTAAGGTTATTTTTAATATTGATAACTGAGCTGTTCCCATCCAACTTTTCAGAAACATTTTCTTGAAAACAGAATTTGCCATGTATTCTGTTTGATTAAATTCTCCATTCTGCAGCATGAATATTAGAAAGGTATAGTGGCTCAACTTTGACACACCTGATATTTGCATATGTATTAACTACCAAGAGTATTCAACTTAATGTAAAATGTCAATGTGAGATATCTGAGCTGTCTTGGTTGGTGTCCACAGCATGATTAGATGTTATTTAAAAGATATTCCATCATCAGATTCATTAGGAGCCCCTGAAGCCCTGCAGCAGTTCCAAGGGCCTACTTTGATATTATACAGGCACTATCCTGTGATTGTGCAGAAAGAGATCCTGTACCTCTCTTAAAGTAATTCGTCTTTGCTGCTTAGCACACTCTTCAGAAGACTCGAGGATTCATTCCTTGACTCTTAATTTTATTAAGTTTATTTTCTAAGGAAGAAAAGAACTTATTTGACGGGAGAGTTGTCCCACTGCTCAAGAGCACTTGCCTCTGAGGGCTTTTGGTTTTTGACAAGAAGAGTATGTAGGATTTGAAGAAGCTTAATAATATTGTTTATTTGAAAACTTATTAGGAGCTGTTTCAATGATTTGTAACATAGGAAGGCATGCATGATGGAAAACCCAAAATTATATGGATAATGTAAAAAAGTGTTTTCTATTATGTTCTAGAATTCAATGCAATTCCCTATTCTCAACTCTAAGGGTATTACTTTTCCTAGTAGGTTGATGATATAAGCCCTTTCAATTTCTAAGCAAATTAAATAAATTATGGCATCTTCTGTTAGTTTTAAATGTTATATGTGTCATGTAAGAGAAGTTCATGATACTGTAAGGATATATGTCTAGTCATTTTCCTCTTATGACAAAGAGAAGCTTAAGCTTAAGTTTCAATCTTGATCTGACCTTCTGTCAGCCCAATACTGGGCTGGTTTATTTAAAGTTAAAAAGAACTAACTAGCTGGGCGTGGTGGCACACACCTGTATTCCCAGGGCCTTGGGAGGCTGAGACAGGAGGATCTCAGTTCAAAGCCAACCTCAGCAATGGAGAGGCACTCAGTGAGACCCTGTCTCTAAATAAAATACAAAATAGGACTGGGAGTGTGGCTCAGTGCTCAAGTGCTCAAGTTCAATCCCCAGTAATCCCCCCGCCAAAAAAAAGCTAGGTGAACTAATAAAATTATCTACTAAAATCTGCCATGAGCATGTATATTACAGTAGAAACAAAATGGGCTATAATTACTATGATGATATACCTAAAGCTCTTATATCTCATGATACACCATCACCTTTGACAAACAGAAAAATCTCATGAAATTCTTGTTCTAATTATTTTGTAGCAAAACTTTACAAACTTTAAAGTATATCAGTGTCACCTAGAAGGATAGGTGAACCTCACTCCCAGAATTTTTGATTTATCAGTGGAAGTGTGGGCCTGAGAGTATGCCATCAGGTTTTCTTTTAGGAAACCACAATTTAAGACACTTATCTCTAGTTATCTTTTTTTAATCCCCAAATTACTAAATTATGATTGTTTTGACACTCTACTATATCTGTATGGCCTCATTGGGGAAGGGATGGAAAAGAGGAAGGGATTGGTAAGTAATTGAAAATTGTCCAGTGGACCACTTTATACCCATCCCTTTTCAGAGGGATTTGGTAGATTATTACTTAGTTAGAAATGAATGTTCATATAGCTTAAGAATCAATTAGGTCTTTAAAAAAAATTTTTTTATGTGGTACTGAGGATCGAACCCAAGACCTCGCATGTGCAAGGCCAGCGCTCTACTGCTGAGCCACAACCCCAGCCCCTCAATTAGATCTTTTTAATGTACTTATTTTTTAATGTTATTTTAAAACCAAGCATCCAAAATCCTTTGAAACCATTCCTGCTAATTTCATATACAAACTCTTGGAGAGATTTCTCTATACGATCTCTTAGAAATGGGTCATTTATTGTGTAATATATTTGTCCAAGAAACCTACTTTTTAAAAAACCAATAAGCCCTGGGCACTTCTTTGGGTTGAAATAGTTGTGTGTGTGTGTGTGTGTGTGTGTGTGTTTTATTTCACATAAAGAAGGATTTTTTTTTTCCTTAACCATAGTTTTAAAGCCTATCGAAGTAAACCTATATGGAACCAGGAAACTCAATAAAGCACATTTTGTTTATATATTCCTTATGAATGTTTACATTAAAGGGAAGAAAATAATATATCTACTTTATTGGATCTAGAAAGAAATAACAGAATGCAGAGACTTGCATCCCATCCCATTTCTGCCCGTCTCTCATTCCATATTGACATCCGTATTTCATCCAGATTCATCTCAGCTCATCCAATTTGCTATTACTCTGTGTTTCCAGGCTCTGATTCATTAAGTTGGTCAGAATGAGTTCCCTGTCTGCATCTTTTGTTGTTTACAGGTAGAATGACACATCAGTCACTTTTTAGATCTGGTTTACTGAAGACTGATGACCAAACACAATGCCAGAGAGGGAGCTATTGTTTTCCATTATTTATCAGGTCTAAAAGCCATGACCAATTCGCATTCTCTTCTCTTCTCTTCTCTTCTCTTCTCTGTGGTATAGTAGATATTTACATTGAAAAATTACATATTTACTTTAAAGACACGGAGAGCTAATTTAGATGGTTTAGAGCTAATTTAGATCTGGACATTAAAACTTTCCTTAGAAGATACTGTCGATAAAAGTACAAGCATAATCTCAAAAAATTTAAGGTTTTGTCACAATTGGATATAAACATTAAGTCCAAATTTAAAACATTTTATTTCCATGAATTCCAAATATGTTATGGAATAGTACACTTCATAAAAACATCATATACTTACACTGCAACTAATTAGTGGACATATTATGTATTTTATTGGAACTGTTAATACTCCTTTAAAGATAAGGAAGACCAGTTGTCCTCATATTGTACATTTGTTCTTTGATTTTTTTAATTCATTCAACAATTATTAGTCATTTTTCTCCAAGGCTACAATGTTTATGATACCCCTTGTGCTTGCAAAAAATTCCACCATTACCTACTTTTATTCTGATCATTACCACCTGTTTCCTTGGTGCATTTGTCTACCTTAGGCAAACATAAAATTAGTAATTTAATGTCTAGAGTGGTAATTTTTCTTAGCTCTTTGCCTTACCTCATGTACTCTTTCACCCACCATTTTGCCAACCTTTATGGATGAGTACTGTTTATCTGACTATCACATAATAGTCAAAATAGAGACTAAAATGGAGTTAATAGACTGGCAAGCACCATCCAATTTGAGGAAAGTAAAAAGCATGGCCATGAACAAACTATGCAGTATTACCCTCTAGTGATGCCATCTACCATAAAACGTGAACTTCCTCCATTGCTGGACAGTCATTGAAAAACTAACATTAACTATGTTGTTCTTACCTGAAAGGATACATGTCTCTTAAGTAGGAGATTATTAGCAGAGGTGAACAGTGGCAATACAAGAAGTCAGCACTGTGCAAGCAGTGCCTAAGATCAAAACTACTAGTGTAGATGAGAGTCCTGAGAGGACATGTGTGACATAAAAAGAGAGCTCTGATACAAAGCCCTGAGGGGAAAACAACATTTAAAGAACACTGTAGAAAGAAGAGCTAGCAAAGGAGAGTGACCTGAGAAGTAGGACCCTACTGTAGTAATAGAATCCCAGGTGCTACAGAGAAATTCAGATAAGGATTCAGCCATCAAAATTAACATCTGTCCAGTTTTCCACTAACCTACCACCCCAATTAAGAAGTTAAAAGACATTTTTAGGAAACACATCTTTGTGTGATACCACTGAGTCGTTCCACAAAAATTTTATTGTTAGGAGATTCTGGAAGTGTTGGACCTCCCCCACATGCCATTTTGGAAATCAGGTTTCTAGCAACCTTAAGCATAAAATCTCACCCCAGCCCTATACCTATAAATAGGTAAAAATTCTCCCAGAGGCAATGAGAAAAGCTGTTCTCAGTAACATAGGGAGCTCCTTTTGGAAGGCAAAGATCCATTTCAGTCCTCCACTCAAGTCAAGAAGCTGTGCTTTAATGGAAGGAGACCTGATAATGCATCTGTGTAGTCTGTAGTTCTTCACAGAGCTGTGCTCTGCATTAGGCACAAGATATGTGATAGTAAACAAACACAGCCCTGGAGCAGAGACCTATGCAACAAAAGCGACAGCAGAGGGAGCCAGTGGAAGAACTAGAAAAACAGCTTGGGCTGTGTAGTGCCGCTCTGTCCTGTCCTTCAGCAATTCTTAATTGAGCAGCAAGTATACTATTCTACAAATGACTAAATCTAATATAAGTAGTATCCTCAGGCTTTACAGTTCTTTAACTCTGCCCGATTTCAGTTTGTAACCAACTTTTGGAATTGTACTAAAAGGGTTTATGTTTACCAGTGTTCATAATAACTCATTAGTACTAATAATTGTATCTCATATTGAGAGCATAATTATGACCTCAGCACTGTGCTGTTCACTAACATGAAGTCTTATTGTCTCATGTAATACAGGGCAGGTGTTGTTTACATATTGAAGGTAAAGTAAATGAGGCTTAAAAGTTTTCATTATTTGAATTAAATCCACAAAGCAGAAGGTAACGAAGGCCATCTCCCTTCAGTTCTATAACCTTAATTCAAAGAAAGCAGAAAGTAACGAAGGCCATCTCCCTTTAGTTCTACAAACTTAATTCAAAGAACTGTCGTTTATGTTCACTACCTCATTCCTAAAGTCACTAAGAGTCAGTGGTAATTAATGAGTTTGTTTTCTCTCAGTCTAATGATAAGTAATTGAATGTAGCTTATATAAAAAAAAGTAGAAGTGACATTTATTAGTAAAAATTTGGCTAGAGGAAAATATTCCAAACTTCAGAAAGATTGAACCCCATAAGTCATCTTCTAAAGGAAAGCAAATGATCAAACTAAATATGGGAGGCCTCTGTTAAAACCTATTGCACCTGGTGGAAGAAAGTGTCCTCATGACTTTCTTAAACTTTACCTTTTATGATGGGCTTTGTAGGTGTTTAAATATATCTTCTACAAAGGCTCTACTCAGCAGGATTTCTTGGGGAGAAATTGCTCAAGCAGTGAGCACTTAGTCCTTCTAGGACTTCTAGAATCTCCTGTGAGTCCTGGGTGTCACCTGTAAGGATATATTCATCAGGCAGGATTTTTTCCTGAACAATTGAGGAACAACTTTGTCTGAACTGGGAAAGAATTCAGAATCACAAAGAACCTGGAAGTGTAGACCATAGCTAACCATGATAGAACTTCTCCAGGAGAAGAATGTGTATATCTTTCTCAGCTCTTACTGAGACTAGAAATTGAAAATGAAGTTTTCATATGAAAATAAGGCAGTGCTAATTCATTTTTTATCTGTGCCCAGACACCATTTAACCAAATTGCCAGAAAAATATGCAGTCAATGTAATGTTATGTATATCACTGTACCACAACATAGCGTAGGTCTGTACAACTGTACAACTTGGATTCCTGTCCTTGATTATCAGTCTTTGAGTGTACTTGCAATATGGCCAGGGTCAGTGTTTATAAAAAAAACTTTTAGCTTCCTCAGCTCCTGTCATATTGCCTACCATATTTATTGCCTAGCATGTATTCTCAAAAAAATCTGTTGATTCACTTGATGCTGTCTTTCCACAAAGATCCCAAATATTTTCTTAAAAATTAACCAATTGCTTGAAATGCAAAATAACTCTAAATCTCTTTTATTTTTGGCCTATTGATGAATTTGGAAACTTATCAAAGAAACAGAAATGGAAATGCTTATCTTTTTTAAGTTTCTAGAGTTCAAACCTGGAATGTGCAAGATAATACTCTTGTCATTAAATGGGCACTATAGAGACACCTGTTTTGTTTGTTTGTTTTTATTTTTTAATTGTTGATGGACCTTTATTTTATTTATTTATATGTGGTGCTGAGAATCAAACCCAGTGCCTCACACACGCTAGGCAGGTGCTCTACCACTGAATTATAACCCCAGCCCCATTTATTTTTACTTTGGAGCTGCCAAAATAGTTCCTTTTCCCCCCAATTTGTTCTAATTAGTTATACATGACAGTAGTAAAATAGTTCTTAAAATGATCATCCCAAACATGTTGTGTTCAAAGTTATTTGGTACTTGGGAGCAATAATATTCCCATAAACGATGGAAATTTCTTATATGTGTATAGATGGAAGGCAAAGATTCTGGTATCATAATTAATGTTCTTTATGTCAATTGTTTTCGATATAGATCTCCTCAAACACTTCGCAGTTGGGTGGTGCTGAGCCTGTAAAACGCTGTGGGAAGTCTGCACTCTTTCAACTGGCAGAGGCAAGTTATTGTGAATATATTGAGATAAGATCTGCAGAGGTGGAAATCACAAAATAATTATAACTGTTCCATAAACTGTACATCTCACCTTTGACCATAAAATGTGTTATATCTAGTTTTCAACAATGAGAGTTAACCTTTAATTTATGAAAAAGGAATTTCAGTACTAGAAGTCATTAAGCTTAAGAAAGGTTATGCAGAGATATCACAAAATCTATTTTCAAAGGTAATATTTTAAAATAAGGTTTTTTTTGTCTCTTTAGTTAAGTAAGTCCAGTGGAGCACAGAATAGCCCATGTGTTATGGTTTGGATGTGAGATGTCCTGCAAAAGCTCCTGAGTTAATGCAGGAATGCTCAGAGGTGAAATTACTAGATTATAAGAGGAATGGGCCTTGTTAGTGGAATGGGCTTACTGGGTCGTAATTATAGACGGGTGGGGTATGATTGGAACAGGTGGGGCACGGGGGTTGTGTCTTAGAAGGGTTCATCTTCCTTGTCCTTTACCTGCTTCCTTCTCTCTAATTTTTGGCTACCATGAGGAGCTCTGCTTCCCCACCATGCCCTTCTACTGTATTGTTCTGCCTCACCTTGGGCGTAGAGCAGTGGCTGACCATGGACTAAACCCTAGAACTGTGAGCCAAAATAAATTTGTCCTCCCCCAAATTGTTCTTGTCAAGTATTTTAGTCACTTTGAGAAAAAGCTGACTAACATACTGGATTACTACTTTTCTCTCCTCTATTCTCTTCAACCATCTATAAATTTCTAGAAGGCATTACTTTTAAACCAGGTTGATGTTTTAATTTTTTTTAAGTGAAGGATTCACTAGCATAGTCTAACATTATATTTTTATAACATCTAACACTTGTACTTTTTGATGTGACATGGATATAAAATGCTCTCATTCCACTGAGAAAGTATTAAAAAAAAAAATGTGCTTTTATAAAGCCTGCAAGAGACAGAGCCCTCCCTTGGTAGGTGATGGGTCAGGTAGGAAGGTGCCAGAAGCAGTTGTTGTTGGGCATGCACAGTGGCTTGCTCTGCCAGGCTGTGACCACTTTGCCTCAAGGGAACGTGTGGAAGGAATGTTCTTAGCACCAGGACACTATAGACATAGTTTTCCCTGCAATGAATTACGAAGTACAGAGTGAATGAATGATGAAAAAGCTTTTCTACCAAACCCATTCTCTGTCGCTTTTTTTTTCCAGTGAGTTTCCTCTGAGCTCTTTGGTGATACAGTTCTTTTATATATTCTTTGTAATGTATTGAGCTTAATGAGATGACATACGATTTCCTAAAATTTCTAAATTTTATGGTAGTTTGTATCATAAACATTTGGAAGTTTTAAATATCTTTAAATCAGGTTTTTAAAGCCTAGCCAGATTCATATTAGAAATATAAAAATACAAAAGCCTGAGATAGTAGTGTATATAAACAGTGGAACAAACCAGCCCATTGTTGTCTGACACTGAGCTGACGTGCTGCTTGTGTAAGACAAATTCAGACTCAAATGGAGGGCTTCGAATGGCTGGAAAACTCAGAGAAAAACTTAGGGAGACAGCAGGGAATTGTTCTAAAAAGAACTGCATGAGTCACTGTAAACTACTGCCTCACACACAACTGAAACAGTGAAGATCCAACAAAGATCCTATGGAGTTGGACTTGTAAACAAATCTTAGTAAACAAAGAGACAGAGGTCATGAATTTTCTAAACTGCAAAATTTGTTAGGACTAGACATTTGAAGGAAGTAACTATTTTCCTTGAATGATAATGTGTGTATGGGTCCTCTGATTTTTCTGATTATGTAATTTGTCTATGTGTGTGCATGCACATACATATAAACATAACATGTTTACTTAAGTATTAACACTAATTTATAAAACTATCTTTCAACATGCAATATTTATTTTTACAAACCTTTTTTTTTGTTGTTGTTAGAAATGTGTGATCCTTTGGGATACTTAGCTGTGAGCAGTGCTAAATGAATTTGTCTTCTCATTTTCTTCCAGTCATAAAAAAAAAAAGATTCCTTATTAAATCAGAGCTCATTAAAAAGAACATTCTTCTAATTTGTAGGGATGCATCCCAAATATGAAGCAGATGCTATGGTTTAACAGATGTTTGAATGCTGGAATCATATTTTAAAGGGGTAAAATGACGGAAATAAGCCTATTCCAATTATAGCAAATCAGCTTATACTCAGACTTAGGTTTTTATAATATTTGAGTAAAAATATATGCTTTTGATGAAACAGGGTTGCTAAAAAATAATTTACCAAGAAACTCTTTTCACATTATTATTTGCACCACATGAATATGATGCCACAATACCAAGAGTACATTTTAGAATGACATTCTAAAGCCTTTCCACCTTCTGATTAAACATAGATATATGTACAATGGATTAATCAGCATTGTCAAATAATCACTAGTAGATAAATGTATCCTTAATTTTTATCCCATTTTTTTAGCAAAATAGAATATTTAATTATTCTGGTGCCTCTTAACAAAAAAAGTAAGTATAATAAGATATTGAAGAGGATTTTTCCTGTTGAGTAGACCTCATGCTATTACCTGGAATCTGAGGAGACAGCTTTAAATTTATATATTCCAAGGGGAAATTCATCAAGAAATACCTTCCGATTTGGACTGGACCTGTCTCATGGGGTTTATAATCCAGTTAGTATCCCTTACACTTTGAGAGGCCTCTCATCCCCACTACAACCCCTAAGTCATCCTAGGTGAGGAGACATCATGGGTGTTGTGGTCATCTGGAGCATATCTTGCTTTTTTCTTTCCTTGGGAGGAAAGGATAGAAGTAACTTCTGTTCTTTACCCCTGCCCCATCAAGGGACCTGTAGGGGATCCAGGAGAACCACTATTAAAGATTGAGGGAGGAACATTCAAGAAGTATCTTCTCGTTCTTTACAAAAAGCAAGAAATGTTTTAGACATAAATTTGCTATGGCATCCGCCAGGCAAAAAGAGACCAAAGGAAGTTGGCAGCAGTGAGAAACTTGGAATGGCCTGCTACATTCTTAGTTTTAGCATTGTAAAGATGTGTTTCCCAAGGGTCAAGTGAGTACATAGAAAATAGATTGGTTTGATCAGACAGGAGGCCACTGGAGGCCAATGGTGCCACAGTCTGGCTGGGCACAAATCACGAGCCACTCAAGCAGGAACAAACTTTATTTCCAAACTCCACCAGCACACTCCACACACACTCCCCGGGAACCTCTCTCCAATACCACCCACGCGGCTCCTCCAGGCACACACCACACCAACCGGAAATCCCTCCTCTGGACCTTTCCCGAACCCTCCAGGAATCCCCGTGAGAACTCCAAAGCAGCGGGCAAGAGCTGCCTCATTGCCCAACAGTAAAGGTCAAATATACAATTCAATCAATCCAGCATCACAGCAGTTATATATAGCTTAACTGAAATCATCATGTCAATGGTTCACTTCACCTTTTAAACATTCCCCTGGCAAATGCCAGGCGTCATACCGAGACTGTGGCTCTCAACACAATGGGGTGGGATTCATAGAGAACAGATCTGGAACAGTCTTCCACAAGAGGGAAAAATATAATGGAGATGCCTTTGCTGGGGGTACTCTGATGCACACCCTGTGGCAGGAGTGGCATTCAGCTGGTTTGTGTTGAGCTTAATGAGATGACGTACAGGTGTTTTTTCTACTACAACTCAACCCCCTGAGTACTCTTGCCACAACTTGGCCAGCATCCCTAAGCTCCCCTGATTCTTCCACCAACTGTAGGACACAGGAAGGGTTCTTCCAGCCCTGCAGCCACATTACTTATGATAATTGGCATGTCCCCCTGTTAAATATGTTTGTATATCACCCTTTCCTATGGCATTCCCCTGAGAAAGTCATGGACTCTTTTGTAGAGTTAGCAGAGACCAACAAAAGAAAGACGTAACCATGGGCAGTTAGTTTTATCTTGCTGTCTTCTATGACTAAACCAGAGGCGTCAGACCTTGTGAAAGGCCAGAAATCAGCTTAAAACTAAGCACTCACCCTTCCCCAACCACATTCTCGTGAGCAGATCTTCTAAAGCCAGAGTTGTTGTTAACTATCTTCTCCTTGGCAAGCAGCAAAAAATGTTTTAGATGTGTACTTAGTGCTGTGATCTGTACCTACCTAGCAGGAAAAAGAAAATTGGATGAAATCAGCAAAAGGCACAAAGAGACTTGGATAGGCCTGTGCTCTTGGTTCTGATGCTATAAGGACTCACCCCTCCCCATGTTCCCATGGCACTGCAGCCAAGAGATGATGCCCTAGGGAAGAACCTGATTTGGGCACATGATTGGCATTTTGATGGGTAGACTTTTAATAGCTGAAAATTCTAGAATTTATTTTATTTATTTTTAAGAGATTTCTGTTGAGGTCAACAAATTAGGAAAAATACAGTCCTTTTTGTTTGAACCCCCAGGAGGTTTGTGGTGTTCAGTTAATCAGTTAACTTGAATTGTGCAAATACTATAATATATTGGTTTCCATTTGTTTGGAGATGAATTAGAACAGATCATATAAAGAGCAGCAAAGCCTCTTCCCTAATGTGGTCTTTTTGTATTACAGTTGCTTTAGTTGGAAGACAGTCTGAAGAAATTCAGAGATAACTTTACCTATACATTTCAGTAAAGAAAATTATATACTTAAAGACCACCCTTGTCTAATTAATAAGTGGGATAGTTTATTCGAACAGACAATAACAGTCTATTCCATGCCAATAACAGTATGGCTCTGAAGTTACCTGCAAATGTATGTAAACACATATTTTAGTACAGTAAGAGCCAAAATCTGTAAAGCATATAAGATTAGTGGTATAGGAGCACTTTATCTCCAGACATAGTATAGTGCTGGTGTTCAGAGTATGGAGTATAGAGTAGGGACTGAGTGTAAACCTGAAAAGACTGTTACTAGTTTTACTCATAATACTTCTGAATGATTTTAAATGTACTTTAGATTAAATTTTTTGGTAGGATTTTTTTCAGCAAATGAATTTTATTTTCTAACCTAAAATGATAACAACTGACATTGAATATCTACTTGTGTTAGGCATTATTTTAAGAACTTTACATGTACTGATTCTCAGAACTATCCTCTGAGGCGGGTAATATTGTCATTCTTTTGACATATACCAAATGACAGAGAAGTTAGGTAACTTGTTTAAGGTCACATGGGCAGTGTTAAAGAGTCCAGATAGGAACCCAAACAGTCTGTCTCCATTGCCATGCTCTGACACACTGGGATGTTCTGTTGCCTTGTTTTGATGAATATTTAAAGAAGACTGTGCATGTTGCTTCTTATAGGCATGTGCATATTATAGAAGTCTCATGGAAGACAGCTTACTCCTACACATATGTGTATAGCTGAAAAAGATGACAGATGTTCAAGACTGCTGTCAAAGAAATGGAGCTTATATTTCCTTTTTAGAAAATGTCTGTACTTTTGAAGTTGCCAAGATATATCTTATACCCCTTAAATAAATGCTTATTCGTGAGTGTGCTTTGGGAAGATGCTGAGCGTTATAGGAAAGTTTGGTATACAACTCCTGTCCTGGAGGAGCTTACTCTCTAGGTGCAGAGAGATAATATTTTAAAAGTTACAGAGTAAGAATGAATTATATTTTACACCGAATCATGTAGTGAAATGATGAAACTACTTAAGAGTGATACATGATGTGTGAAACTAAAAAAAGGTAGAAATTAGTATTGGCAGAAATGTTCTAGGGACCAAGCACAAGGAAGAGAACATAAAAGAGCATTAAGGTGGTTCTTGATAAAGGAGTCATTTAGAAACAACCAGAAATTGAAAGTAGCAACCTTTGGGCCTCCTCCATTTGGCAGATACACTTTATTTGGCACACATTTTGTTGACCTGTATCATATTTCACATTTCAATTAGTGACTAGTATTTTAAAATTATATTTCAAATAAATGCAGCTTTCTGGTTGCTTCTAAAAATTTAGAGGATCTGCAGACACTGGGTCAGCCTTCTTCTGTGAGAATAATTGGTCAGAGCTGATTAGTGCTGCCCTCTTTGGTATTTGCTCTTCAAATGACACTGTCCTCTCCCTTTTCTGATGAGCTTTGACTCTTGAGGCCAGCAATTATTGACATCATTTACTTAATACTTGCCTATTCCCTCTTTTATACCTGACCATATAAAGTGGAGATTGTTACTCATGCATAATTAAATATAGAGATGGGGGAGATAAAAGCAAAGAGATATAAAGCAAGCAAAGGAGATAGTTAGATGGCAATAAGTAAATCATATAGGCAAGAGTAGAGGTCTGCATTAGAAGATTTATGAAAGATGAAGGTAGAGTGTAGCTTCCAGCCAGATTGGGAAGATATTTAGTGCACAGCAAAGAACTTTGTTCTTGAAAAATAATAAGGAATCATTGAAGATTTGACAGGTGTAGAGAGTGAGAAAAGCAGGACATGAAGAGATACTCCTGGCAACTGTACATGAAATGGAGTGGAAACCTCTGTGGGTATCAGATCTTGTAGGAGCAGGTACTGGGAATGTAAGGCAGAAACAGGTCAGAGGAAGGTTTCAGGGTTTTCAAATAGATTTCATGATTGAATACAAGTGAGAGGCAAAGGAAAAAAAGAATTGACTCCAACTTTGACCCTGAGTGTGTGATAAAAGGATAGCTTCAAGAATTTTGACCCTGATTTGGAACCCTACTTCAGGAAGCCCAGATGTTTGCAAACAAAGGGTAAGATGCTTTGTGATAGAAAGGAAGAGATGAAAGATGTTGAGGGGGAAGAGACAGTTGAGGAATTCTCATACACAAGGAGTCGAGAAGAGAGGAAGTTGCTAGCTAAGTAGTTGAGTTTGGAAAGCAAATACCCATGTTCCTGTGAGCACAGAAGAAAGACAGGTTAAAAAAAGACAGTCATGAAGTTAGGTCTGTGTACCTGCTGTCTATGTTATACTCTTTTATCTCAGTTTATTACCCTAGTTACATGTATAGGTGAAGCTGAAGAAAGCGAATGCTGGATTCTTCCAGATATAATCATATGTGAAAAAGAAAAATTATAGGTCTGGTGGGTTCAAGGGAACTGGAAAAGTTATTGAAAAAGGATGAAGACATTTTCAGAGGGCAACCTCTTCTCACTAAAGCCACTTAAAATCAAATGGATAGGTAAAGAGGAACTACTTCTAGCATCTGTAAAAATGTTATAATATTATTACTATTATAATTTTTAATCATAGAAATTATGACTCATTTTTAAAAAGCCACTGTTGCTGGATGTGCAATAGTGTACATTCCTCCAGCTACTATGGAGTCTGGGGCAAGGAGGATCAAAAGGTTTTGGCAAGTCTGGGCAACTAAATGAGATGCTGTCTCAAAATAAAAGTGCTGGGGATGTAGCTCAACAGCAGAGCACTTATCTAGAATTTGTGAGGCCCTGGGTTAGATCCCCAGTACCACAGGGAGGAAGGGAGCCATGAAAGAAGGCAAGGAATGATATCCCATCAATAATCTTACTTGACTGTGATTCCCCCAGTCTCATTTCATCACTGCCAGTTATTGGTTGTATTTGATTGAAATATGACTCCATTCAAATTTTCTTATATTATCCACGTTTTTATCACTTAACAGACCTCAAGCCCAGAACATAAACCTGCTGATATTATTTCAGTTCCTCCTAGAGTCATTGTAGAAATGAATTCTCATACTTAAAACTTCATTTAAGAAGGCCTTTTATTTGAATGTGATGTTTCTTATCATTTTATGCGAAGTTGTGAGTTTTTTTTTTAGAAAACTCCTTGAACTTTTCATTGCATTCCCAATTGGACAAACTTAAGTTTGGAAGAACTAAGATACAAAATGTGTGTAATGACTACCTTTAACATCTTCAGGGGAGATTTTAGCAGAGAGAAGGCCTTGTGAACAACAGCCACCACCAACCCATCTGAAATCTCACCTGGGTGAACTGTTTTAGCAAACCAAATAGAATACTATTTAATATGCCCAGACTCCAGTGTCAAGGGAAGCTTAGACCAGTGTTCTGTAACCAGTTATCTTTTATGATAAAGAGAATCTAATTTTCTTAGCAGCAGTGCTATTGTTTTTTCTTAGAAACTGTCAACCAGTATGTATTTTTATGGTTTTATTTAATTATAAGAAAAGTACACTTCTTGGAAAACACTGCTAAATGTCATCCTAGGGTTATATCTACCTGTTTTGGCAGATAATAAGTCAGTACAAAATGATTGTAAACATACCTTGGCTGTAAAACATTTGTTTTGTACTAAAAAGCAGAGGTTTTGAAATAGAAACTTCCTGATTAATGTCCACAGGTCTGTTTTCACACTGCCTTTTTTTAAATTTAGCTGACTCCTTCATAATAGAAAACGAAAGAAAGTATAATTAAGAGTAAAATAATATGGTACCTTTTGGAACTAGTTACCATCTCTTCATATCAGTTACATGGCTTCTGCTGTGGTATTCTTATCCTAGTATACATGAATTATCATTTCACAAAGTCTTTTCAAGCAGGACACACTGAAGAAATGAATCAATATCTTAACATGTTTAGAAAAGGATACATTTAGAGTGTCCCTGATTTAAAGAGATAAGCTTGGTGGTAGCAGAGGTTGATTATTCCTTTAAAGCTAGTACCCAATAACAAAGCTCATACCTACAGTGTGGTCTTCCTGAACTAAAACTGGCAGCCTCCCTGAATCCAGGAACATAAAACAGAATCCCTCCATAGCATGCTTTATCTCACCTTTCAGCATTTCTATCGAGTTTTTCCTTCATAATCACTTTGAAGAGAATTAACTTTTTTTATCCTGGGTTCAGCATATACCCTTGGGATCTTGGTATCAACATTATCAGTTTTTATTTTTCTTTTGGGAATGAATCACATTTCTTGCAGCATATCACCATCAGGCCTTTCTGACTATACAAAACAGGGAGGAATCTCAGTGTGGTTTCTGTTGGCAGAGGTAAAATTTAAAATATTTGTGATTAATTTTCACTGGTGCTCTTGGGAGGTGTAACTAAGGACACCGTGATTGCCTATCTAAGCCTAGCAGTAGCATGGTCATAATTAGCATTGTTTTTCATAGACTTTTAAAGTAACCTCTCCAGGTTTGAATCAGAATGCATTTTAGATTTGTCAGTTACCTAAGAACTAATGAACCATTCAATTTAACACAATTATCTGTCGAATGCCTTCTTGGAGAATACAAAGGTGAACAGAATACATTTTATGCCCTCTGTTACAAAAAACAGAGTAGTTCCTGAGGGAATATACACTAAGAATCAAATATTTATGCCCGTCTTTTGATTTAAAGCATTAGCATTTAACTTCTTTAAATGTAGTCATGGGGATTCCATCTCTGGAGGATGTCTAGATGATTTTTTGTTCTCACTTTAAAGAAGATTATTGTTTAATTTAAAATAATACTAGAACAATAAATGTAATTTACTATATCATGTACTATTTCAAGACCGGATTAATAACAACCCTCTACTAGACTAAATTAATAATAGCCATTAGTTGTGTGTTTCCCATAATGCATTTTTTAAAAAAAAAACATTTTTTAGTTGTCAAAGGACCTTTATTTTTATTTTATTTATATGTGGTCTTATACATGCTAGGCAAGTGCTCTACACTGAGCCACAACCCCAGCCCCCCATAATGCATTTTTGTTGCCTTGAGTAAACATCAGTTTGTGTTCTTATATGTCCATTGTGTAATTGTGTGCACATCTAGGCATGTGTGTGTAATGTAGTATGTATGTATATTCTTATGTTCTCTAAAGTATGGATATATGCACCCAAAGTGAACATAAGTAGATAAACTCAAAAGTAGAAATGAACCCACTTGTGTTTTAGAGTTGCTTGGTGAAAGATACTGATTTGAAGTCTTCCTAGCCTAATTTAATTTGATGTTTCTTTTCAACCACTTCAGAATCATTCAACCCTGGAATGAAAAATCAGAACAATATAATTAATCTACAAAGGCAATCACATGCTATTGATTGATATTAATGTGAATATTACTATTACTACTAATAATAGTATTAACTTTTTTCTAGCATTTATTCTATGTCATAAGCCCCAGAGTGCTGATTATCACAATACTGTTTTTTTCTTTCTATAGAGAAAGTATAGACTAGGTACTATTGTAAGTTCTATATCTGTGCAACTCATTGGACTTCACAGTATTCCTAAGGCAAGAAATATTAACATCCACATTTTATAGAGTAGAAAACTGAGGCACAGAAAAACTTAGTTAAATCCTATGAATAATCTTACTTGGCAATGGCCCCTTCAATGAACATAGGCTGTCGGTGGCAAAGCCCACTAGTAAGTATCCTAGACAACCTGGCTTCAGAATCTCTGCCTTTTGACACTGCTTCTCAACACTGAATTTGTCCATCTGCAAGAGCAAAGGCTAGAGTTATTACATCCATCCATATTCCCAGGTTCTGTTTATGTCATATGCAGATGCCTATTATGGTGAGGGGGGAAAAGAATAAAAAACAAATTGGGGAGTTTATCTTTAATGATTTTTGAAGTAATGGATAGGAAACTGAAGTGCTTATAAGAAGATGCTTGAACAAACAATGCTGTAGAGAGTCAAATATATTCTTTAGACTTAAGAAAAAATTCAGGAACTGCACATACAAATAGGTTCTACCATGAAACAAGGCCCAAGATCCCTAAGAGTCTGTCTCTTGTCTGTTTGTTGTTCCCTGCCACACACACACTTGTGGTATATGTATGTGTGTGTGTATATATATATATATATATATATATATATATATATATTCAACAAAAGAAAAAATGAGGAAGAGGTTTTCAAATTTTTTAAATCTACAAATACTAATGAATGTATTTGTAGAAGAATACGAACTTTGTTTAATAAGTAACCAAGGAGGAATACAAAAGAATAGTATCAATTAGTAGGAAAAAAAGGTCGTGAATCTTGCATGAAATGTATATGGCAAAAACTAAGAAAGAAACAAAGCAAACTTATGACTGTTTTTAACTGTTTAGAACTAAAGTTTAGAAGGAAATTGGCTGTGTCTAGATTAGAAGAAGAAGAAGGCAAAACAATATATTAATAAGTGTTTTGCCACCAGTGTGGGGAGGGGATAGAAATGTTCATTGAGAAAATATATGTGAAAAAAGGCAAGTGCTTATTAAGTTAGTTAGAAAAAGTTGGAATAACATGATCTTGGCATGCTAATTCAGATTTCCTACAGCAGGAAAAAAAAAAAGATTGTAGGATACTGCAAGACCTCACAAATGAAATTTATCTCACTTTTGGTAACCTTCAACAAGTTGTAGAAATAGAACTTAATGAGAACAAATAGAGATAAATTTCATTCTAATTTTCAACAAAAGTAAGCATAATTCCTCAAATGTAGGCTATTAATTTCTAGAAATATTGGAAATTATTTGAATAATGTTTGAACTCACAGAAAAGAAGATGAAAACTGGGAATTATCAAAGTTTCCCTTACAAAGGCCATTGTCACACGTGCTGTCCCTTAGGCTGTTTGTATTGCTTGCTACCTTTATATCCCAAATGGCTACAGACTGCCTTTCTTCTGTTCCTGTGTCCCCAGCTTCCACTCTTCCTGGAATCCACTGGGAAACACTGGTAGGGGGTCCGGATGGGAGAGATGAGGGTGTATAGGGAAGGGGTGAAGAGATGTCAGGGTTAGTGTGCTTCTGCCTTCCACTGGGCACCTGGCCTTTGGCTTCAATAACACCTTTATCCTGTTTGTCTCACTCTGGCTTCCTGCTGGTGCTAATCCCTGGGTTGCCTCAAGCTTGCTGTTTAGTCATTTTAGTTGTTCATGACCTGTCTAGCAACCTGTTCCCTACATTAAAGTCCCTCTGCTAGGTAGGCTTTTAAGTTGTTTCTGTTTGCCTAGTTAGACTCTGACTAGAAACAGGGCAACCTTATTTTCTATTTGGTATGGTTATAGTTATAAAGCAGACTTAGAGAATGCTGTTGGCATACTCTATCTAGATTTCAGCAAGACTTGACAGATACAACGTCCATGTGAACAAAATGGAAGAAATTTAGACTGGATTATTAAGCATTCTTAGATTCTGAAGATTATTAATATTTAAGAAGTACCCAATGAAAGGGATCTAGAAGTACCAGAAGGGTCTGTCCTGATCCATACCCTACTCAACATTGTTGCCCAAGATTTAGACAAAGACACAGATATTTAAAAAAAAAAAAATGCAGTTCTATCTGGGTGCAGAGATACAAACCTATAATCCCAGCTACTTGGGAGGCTAAGGAAGGAGGATGGCAAGTTTGAGGTCAGTCTGGGCAATTTAATAAGATCCTGTGTCAAAAGAAAAGTAATTGATAAAAGTCTGGGGATGTATCTCAGTGGTTAGAGCACATCTGGGTCAATCCCCAGTACTGTTAAAAAAAGAAAAATGTCTTGCCTCTAGGTACAAAATATACATGAGAAACCAACCAGTATATTATGTGGGTAAATAAATCTGGGATTTTAACTGACCACAAGTTCAATACAGGCCAGAAGTATGATATTTTTTTTTAAAGAGAGAAAGAGAATTTTTTACTATTTATTTTTCAGTTTTCAGTGGACACAACATCTTTATTTTTTTTAATGTGGTGCTGAGGATTGAACCCAGCACCCCATGCATACCAGGCGAGCACATTACCGCTTGAGCCACATCCCCAGTCCTGTGATATGTTTTTAAAAGAAGAATTCATCTCTGCACCCCATTGAAAATGTCCCTACCAACTAACAAATGGTTTTATTTCTCATCTGATATATTATGACAAGACTAGAACATAATTTATGAAAGACATTGCTAAAATGAAGTGTCCATTGTCCTCAACCCTGGTAAAGCTTTGTAACACGTGCAGGTTGTGGTTTTCCCACATTTGTTCACTTTCACCTCACAGGAGCCCCATGAAAGTTGCACCAGTATCACATTTTTCACCTGGTATTTCCTCCTGTGAGTTCAAACTCCATTCCTTAGCTTATTGGGTGGCTTTAGTTAGGTAATATGGTGGTTGGTCAGGAACCCAATTCTTTTTAGTAAAGGCTGCTCTCATTTCAGCAATTAAGACTAATAGGATAGTCAAAATTTTGCTCATATTTTAAAAAGAATTTAAACAGAACTGCTCTCTAATAGAGTAATAGACTTAATGTCTTTGTACGGAAGTTGGTTCACTAACTCTTGGGAAGTCTTTTAGTAGTGGGAATTCCTTCTTGGGGAAGGTTATATTAGACAGCCTCTGGAATGACACCCAACTCTAGAGTCTGATTTGGCTTTTAGATAGTGATATAAATTTGTGATTTGTGGTTTGTAATTCAGAGGTATTTGTTTTTCTTTTGTATTTCTGTCTCCGGCACTATAATTGTTCTCTCTTATAGTTTAGGATTAACATACTGTATTTGTGAAAAAATTTTCAAGAGCCTGAAACGAGGAAGTAAAGCATGACTAGTGTTTGGTATAATTACCTACCCAAGAAATATTATGCTATTTCCACGAATATGTCCCCAGAGTGAATGTCCGCATGTTTTCCATTTCATTCTTAGCTGTAGAATTCTATCAGGGATGATGAGGAGAATCATTTTGAAATATATTGAAGCAGAGAATAGAGTTTGCAACATATTATTAGGTTTGCTAAGTTGAACCTGTGCAAATGCAAACTGTCTGCATACCACTGTAAAAACTAGGACCTAGATGAGAGAAGGGCCCTGAAATGCTCTATTAAAGGCCACCAGGGGGGCTGGTTGAAAAATCATAAAATTTACCTTAAGGGTGCCTTTCTGGCCTTCTTTCTAAAACTAGTATATTCTTATTAGACCACCTGGAATAGTTATTCATGATAGGCTAGGATAGGCAAAAAAGGAAAATTAAAATTACTTTAAAATTGATTCAAAAATCAAATTCTCTCATAAGAGTAAAATATGCAGGGAAAATTAAATATGTTGGTTTTTCAGAATTAACATTCTGCTTTTTCTGTTATTTCTGATTAGGTTTAATAAATGAAAATTCTCAGTCTTTGTAGTCACTAAAAGTTACCTTACATGAGTTTCTGAAATAGATAGCTCCTTGATATTTCAGATCTTTCCTATGAGTGATCTGCACTCTTGTGATGTTTCTTTTTTTTTTTCCTAAATGCAGTATCTGCCTCTCCCCCATTCTCCAGTATTTTCCAAGTCTCACTAATCATAACATTATTCTCCCGGAAAGGTTTGAGATGCATTGAAAGTACAAAAATGAAAAAAAAAATGAGACAAAAGAGCATCTGATATTTAACTCAGTGTATTATCCATTTAAAAAATGAATTTAATGAAAATGAAAACTTGCCATTTGGGGTTTTTTTAAATGGATTGGTTTCCTACTCATGTACTTGATTTTGTACTGACTCAGCAAACCTCAATACTCTTTCCCCTCTAAGTTGCTAATGCAAAGTAAATAAAATTAGTTATGGCTAAGACATCCTATGCTGCCCTTGACCAAATCGGCACTATCAGCCTCTTGATAAATTCCTCAAAGGCAGAAACCTGACCTGATTGATTTTTTTAAGCATCCTACTTGGCCATGGCATTTCGGAGCTTGCACTTAGGTATTTAGGAATGAAAATCCAGATATTGAAAGTTAATTTTACAATAAGTTTCATTTACTCCTCTAGAAAATAGACTGTAATTGAAGTTTCAAGGTACCTATGAGCTGGAGAGGAAGTTGGCAATTTTCCCCTTAAATGTCTTAAGTGTGAAATGTTGTGAGTTATGTTGGAGAATTAAAAATTTAACTAGTTTGGGACCAGATGTGTTTCGCATTCAGAATTTTTCAGATTCTAGGAAAATGATACAGTAGATACATCTTACTCTATGTAATTTCCACAGTGCATATTGAAGTGAATGAATATTCTGATAGCAAAACATATGAATTGTCATTAGTGAGATAAACTGTTTAAGACATTAAACGTTTTCATGTTGGTTTAGGGCAGAATTTATAGCCGAGTAAGTTCAGATCAGATTGAAATTTCTACCAAATGAATTTAAAACAAATCACATGAACAGAAATCCCCTTTGTTTTCAGAGCTTTTGTGGTTTTAAGTGAGTTTTCTTCAGCATTTGGGGACCTATAATGTTTTATTCTTCTATTGGAACTTTTTGCAGTGGTTCAGTGATCATTGTGCCATTTCTAATTTCAACTGGATTGGTAGACACTCCTGCCATTCTCCTTTTCCCTTTAAGGATGCTAGGAAGGCAAACATCTGAAGGGAGTTTTGGGATAATAAAACCCTGAAAGTACTTGTCTCACATAGACCTCACAAGATCCTCTGGAATAGGATCATTTCCATTTTACAAAGGTTACAGGGAAGTTTGGAGTGAAGTGACTCATCCCATGCCACAAAGTTAATGAGCAGCCAAACTAAGAATCAAACTTGAGTCTTTTAAGTCCAAGTCCCATTCTCCTCCTACCAAATGTTATTTTCATACAAAAAGCTTCTGATGAAGCTGGAAATGATGATTCAGATATATGTTAGTCTAGAGTTTAATGATTGTATCACATTGCCTACAGAACTTTCATTTAAATCATTTAAGTTACTTTGGCAGAACTGCACTGACTAATAAAGTTTGTAGTGATTATTTTTTAAAGAGGGATAGAAGTGAAAAGTTAGCAGCTAATTTTGATTATGGAATAATGAGGATATTTTGTGTTGTTCTCCATTTTTGTTTTAACTGTTTAGATGTGCCTGGCATCAGAAGGAGTGAAAATGGATGAAACAAAGCTAATAAAAGCAAAAGAATCAGATGGTGGAAGAATTAAAGAATTGGAGAAGGGAAAAGAGGAAAGAGAAATAAAAATAGAGAAAACAGATGAAGCTGGGTTACAAAAGGAAGGAGAATTTGAAAAATCATCCAAGGAGAATATAAGAGATTCTAAGGAATTTAGAAATTTTGAGGAGCTACAAATGGATAATGTAATGGCTATAAAAATGGAAGACCCCAAAGAAATTAGAAAGGAAGAATTAGAGGAAGATCAAAAATACAGTCACTTCCCTGATTTTTCATACTCTGCCAGTAGCAAGATAATAATAAGTGATGTTCCCAACAGAAAGGATCACATGTGCCATCCTCATGGAATTATGATCATTGAGGACCCTACTGCTCTAACCAAACCAGAAAAGCTAAAAAAGAAAAAGAAGAAAAGCAAAATGGATCGACATGGAAATGATAAATCCACACCCAAAAAGACGTGCAAAAAGAGGCAGTCTTCAGAATCTGACATTGAGAGTGTCATATATACCATTGAAGCTGTTGCAAAAGGAGACTGGGGTGTTGACAAACTTGGAGAAACCCCACGAAAGAAGGTTCGCACATCCTCAAGTGGCAAGGGAAGCATTTTGGATGCCAAGCCACCAAAGAAAAAAGTGAAATCAAGAGAGAAGAAAATGTCAAAGGAGAAATCCTCAGACATCACCAAAGAGTCAAGACCTCCAGATTTCATTAGTATTTCTGCCAGCAAGAACATTTCTGGTGAGGTGCCAGAGGGTATAAAAGCAGAACCATTGACTCCCACAGAGGATGCACTACCAACCAGCCTGTCGGGACAGGCTAAGCCTGAGGATAATGACTGTCACAGAAAAATAGAGACCTGTGGTTCCAGGAAATCTGAGAGGTCTTGCAAAGGTGCTCTTTATAAAACCCTGGTGTCTGAGGGCATGCTCACCTCTCTGAGAGCTAATGTTGACAGAGGTAAGTAACTGCTACAAACCTAAAAGGAACATGAAAACCAAGTGGAAGGTCTGTTTTAGACCCATTGAAAAGCATCTCCATAAAGGACAATATGACGTCCAGATAGGTTCTTACATCCGGAGGGTTCTCTGTGGTATGTGGGTCATATTATTTTTTTACTTAAATGTTTGCCAGCACCATTCAGAAGAGTACATACCTGCAAATAGTTCTTGAGATGTAAATATTCAAAATGCCTAAACCCTTACTGGTATGGGCTGGCTCATTATTTTGATAAATCAGTATAGTGGAGCTTTTGATTTGGTTAAAACAGATGAAATTTTCTAAATGAAGCAGATATATTCATCAGGATCTTGAAAATGTAATTGAAATTTTTTTTAAAACATGACAGCACCCAGAAACTTAATTGTTGTGTATACCTTTATTCCATGTAAATTTACCTATCTTAAAATATAGCATCTGCTTAGGGTACTTATCTCTTGCCACGCTATATTCCACTAGGTCAGTAAGCTTTGAATGAAGATTACTTGGGAATACATAGTTCTCCTGGGATGTCCTTTCAGTGAATCTTGAGGAAATCAGAAGTGTGTATCAGCAAAGGGCTTGCTTGCTTTAAGCTGGTTATCAAATGGAAAACTTAGGTCTGTCTCTTGAATCCTGTGGTAATCTGTTAAGACAACGTATTCTAGAAGTTACATTAGTTACCTTCTTTGCATGTTTCATTATTAAAGTCCAGTGTGAATCATCTCTGTAAGTTACAGATAGTATCAAACAAATAACACCTAAGAAATCAAGAGTTCACCTGTGAAACAACTAAGATGATTTCTCCCAATCCCAGTGTATTGAGCACATGCTTTCTTCTTGAATACCCTTAGGTAAACGAAGCTCAGGAAAAGGGAACTCCTCTGATCATGAAGGGTGTTGGAGTGAAGAAAGCTGGACCTTTAACCAGAGTGGGACCAGTGGGAGCAAGAAGTTCAAGAAGACAAAGCCCAAGGAAGACTCTCTCCTTGGGTAAGTGCTCAGTCCACCTGCACTGCACAGATCCCCGTGTAGTTGGACGAATGAATCAGTTGTCACTTAGACTTAGTAAGCTCCCTAGAAAACAAAAATCAAGTGTATTACACAATTCCTGCTGTTAATACATTCATGTGTGTGATACCCCCATTCACTTTTAGGCACAATAGAACTTATGTAGGTTTTACACTTGAGTCTGAGTGTAAATCAAGTTCCACCATATAAGCAGTGGTGGTATTATAAATCCTTTAATATCATTAGGACCCTTTCTCATATCTGAAACTTTGGATGGATATTGTTAATATATTTACATTTTGCCCATTTTATGTACTCTATTTATAGTACTATATTTATATTCACTTAATATTTCTAAATGTATGCACATATGTGTATAAAATATGATAGCTGGAAAATGTGAGGTAAATAAACTTATGCTTCTGTACCTCTAACCTTGATTAGTTCAAACCATCTTCTGTTGCTCTAAGATTGAAATATTAGATTGAGAAGCTGGGGATGTGGCTCAGTGGTAGAACACTTGCCTAGCTTGCAGGAGGCCTGGTGTTCCATTCCTGGCACACAAAAGTGGAAAAAATTAGGTTGAATATTCTCATGGTACAAAGGACATTCAAGGCATTAACTGTGCATTGAAATGTAGTAGTAAACAAGCAGTGGTATACATCAAGATAAAATCATGAAGAATTGTTTCATACTTAATTTATGCCAAAGTCTTTCAATAACAATCTTATTATAAAGCATTTTGTTAATAATATGTAAGATTCAGTGCTTTGTATTGGTGAGGAAAGTATCTGCATATTTGGTTGTACTGTTTTGAAAATCCTTTGAGATTTCTCATTAGCACAATTTGAAAAGAATACATTGAATGGAAATAATTCTCTGTTTTTTCATAAGTGCTTAAAAGTATGCAAATTTTATGCATTTGGTGTATTTTATTTGTTTTATTCATAATATTTGCATTTCTATTTGTGGAATACTGTAATATTTTTCCTCAGAAATTACAGTGCTTTAAAGTCTGGTTAATTCTAAGACTCTAGGTCATCATAAAGTGGGAGGATGGAAATTATTTCTCATGGTGCTGGCTCCTCAAGATTATTTATATTGAAATAATATATTTATAATTGTATATATTTCATTTCTAATATTTTAAAAATCCAAAGTACTTCAAATTAGTTTTGCTTACATTATGCTTAAGTAATGACATGAATTTCCTCCCATTTGTCATTATCAAATGATACTTTCAATGCAGAATTTCCGAAAAAATGATCATTGAGCTTTTAGATCACTGTTTTGTATCTTCTAGAATAGCTGTCAGTGCCTTCTGAGTCTAAACAACAAGAGGGAAGCAGGTCTCGTTACAGAAGTGCTAGGTGAAAAAGCCAGCATCAAGGCTCCCCAGTAGAACTGACTCTGATACTTCTATTAGAAACTAATTTGAGAGAAAGAGATGTTCTCCAGTCTGGTGAGAAACTGAATAAGTTTGAAACAGTGTTTAAAAATCTGTCCCCAAAGAAATGAGTATTTTCATCATTTCTGAGAAAGCCACCTGTATATATTTGAGAGTGGTTTTCTGGTGGTTTAAATCAACCCTACAATTTAGTGCTCTTTCCTCCTTAACTACTTTTTGACCTGTCAGGATCCAACTGTTTGGTATTACCTTGTTTGTAACATGCCAGTATAGTGCCTAAGCAATGAGAAATGATGGTTCTGTCAGTCTCCTTTGAGATTTGTAGGTGAACACTATCTTTTTAATCTCAGATAATGTACTACTTGTTTAGTTAGTTACAGCCAAGAAAAATTCAGTTTAATATTTGCAGTTCTAATTTTATAAAGGTCTCCCAGAAAAAAACATAGATGGTTATCATTGTTCTCTTTAAAAATGTAAACAGTCCCAAGAGACCATGTAAGTTATGTCCTGCATTTTCACAGTTGTCTTTTGTGGATATTCAGATTGTCTGACAAACTCATGACTTAAAGAAAAAAACTTTCTGATAATATCTGATTAATAGCAAACTTTCTATCAGCATGAGCTTTTTTTTTTTTTCCTAATTGATGAGAAAAGATGATTTTATTGGTAGGAGTATGTCCTACCCATTACCCTCCTACTGCTCCACTTAGTAATGGCCATTTTCTTTTAACATTTGTGTTGATCGTCTGACCTTCTTACCTCTGTTTCACAATTCTCATACCTTCCTCTAAAACTGAGAACAGTTTTAGGTGGGAATATCTCAAGTGCATCTCATAGCTGGAAGCCAAACACATTACCAAAGCTACTCTCTTTCCATACACCTTTCATTTCCCATCTACCAGGCATAGCAGTTCTGTAGCTTTCCCCATCTGTCTCGAGAGTGCCTTAGTTAATAAGTCTCATGAATGATATCCACCAGCCAGCCTAGGATCCAACAGATAGGCAGCCCATTGCTCCATGGGGACCTTGGAGACAGTCAAAGCCATTCCAAGGATTCCCCAGCCTTGCCGGTGGACGTTTTAGTCATATGTGCTATAAGTTAAAGTGGTGTTGCCTCTCACCACTTCATTGAAAACTGGCTTTACTTTTCTCATTGTGTTTTTTTCATCTTAATATGATCTCCATATTTTTTTTTCTGATATTCAAATTTCATGTGCTTTGTATGTATGTGTGTGTATACATGTCTTAAGCATAAAACTATATATATATAAAACTAATAAGTGTGTCAATACATATGCATATATATGAATCTTTAGAATGAAAAACTGAATAAGGTATGCTTTGTACTGAACTTTATGAGAAATTCTCATGTCAATGGAGAGTATGACAAATTCCCCACTTCAAACATATTCTAACATTTTAAATAATGTTTCTACTTTTCTAAGGTAAGGATGCATCTTGTCATATGAGTTTACAAAGAAAACTTGGTAAATTCAAGCATGTCAGAAAATGTGGATTTTTTTTTCCTTTGCACAAAATTTATTTAAAATGCCTCAATTCCTAGGGACCCTGTTTTCAAATGCAATATCTTAAAACTATGTCTTGTATCATTTTCTGTTTAAATATTTGGTCATGTGCTGATTGATTCCTCTCCCCAATTTTAATAGCTCAGTAAAGCTGGATGAAGAATTTGAAAAGAAATTCAACAGTCTCCCTCAATATAGTCCTATTACATTTGACCGGAAATGTGTACCAGTCCCAAGAAAAAAGAAGAAGACTGGAAATGGGCCCTCAGAACCGTCTAAAACCAGCAAAGGTTAGCCTTCACCTGTACCTCCCTTGCAGTGTGGTCAGACTCTCAACCAGCCCCTTGGCTAAGCTTCTGCAGTTCCCTTTAGATAAGTACAATAATTGTATTTAGAATTAAGGCAGTCGGGAGTCACAATTTCTGCTTGCTTTTCAAGATTATCTTGGTCCCTGCCTCCCTTTTTTCCCTCCCTCATTCTTCTTCACCTCTGTCCTTTGGCATCTTAGTCTGTACATTGCCCTTAAAGGTGTATCCAGCTTTTCCAGATGTGTTTTATACAGTCTTCAACTTTCTGCTCTCCAGAACTCTAATTTGGAATGTAAAACTTTCCAGAAACCGCTGAATCAAACCAATTCTTGTCTTCTTGAGTCTACAACAGGTTGGGCTCTGGACTATAAAATCATTATATTTTCCTAATTAGCAGAAGCTATTCTTCACTGGCAGTATGGACCAAATAAAAATAAAAGTACCTGCAATACTGCAGTGATATATATTTTACTGGTTTTGTTAAATTTATAAAAATGCTTTGTTTAGCATATTTATTTTCAAGAATTGGCTTCTCCCTATCTGGCTACTGTATTTTATTATTATTATTATTTTTTTTGTGTGTGTGTGGTGCTGGGAATTTAACCCAGAGCCTGGTACATGTTAAGCAAGTGTTTTATCATGGAGCTACATAACCCAACCCCTCAGCTTCTCCCTGTGTCCGTAAATCTCTTACAATTATCAGCATGACTTGGCAGATCTTAGCATGACCATTCAAAAAAGGATTTTAAAGAATGTGGGGCATTTTCAGTGGTCTCAATACCTGAGACTCCTATTGACATTTGTGGGATGGTGCCGAGATGCCAAACATCCTTCTCTGCTCAGGACATTCCAAGCACAAGGGAGATTGTCCTCTATCCAAAATTATAATATTACTGTCATTGAGAACCTTGTCTTCCACCTTGACTTTAGGTCTGAAGATTGGTGGAGAAAGTATGCCTCCAGTGAGCTGTCCTTTAGGGACAGAAAATAAATGGAAGAATTGGTGTGGCTGAGCTACAGCTGCTTTCAGGATCAAATTCTGAGCAAGATTTGATAGAAGAGTTTTTGTAATTGTCTTGCAGAAGTGGCTGTCTGTTTCCTGCTTTGTGTTAAATCAGATTAATTCCTTCCTTTTGTGTATTTTAGATAGATCATATATAAATATTTTAATGGAGAGATATAATTTTGTGGATTTTTGAGGGGATCTTTAAGATATATGGATGAGGGAAAATTATGATGTCTTCTAAAAATAACTAAACTGTTCTCTCTCAAGACCTAATCATTCTTACGAATTGCCACACAGAGGGTTGCTTTGAGATCTGTATTTCGGGACATCATTGAATGACTGGTGAAAATTCCCCCTTTGGGATTAAAGGAAAGGAGATACACAAAAGTCATTTTTAGGATTAGCTGTTTTTCTCTATGGTTAATAAAAGTAAGACTAGTGAATAAAGTACTGGAAAAAGAAGTATTGTTGCATCAATTGGTTTGCTCATCTGGGAAAATAAAATAGCATTGTATCAAGGTCTTCCAAAATGGATAGGAAAAGAAATAAAGTAGACATTGACAGGTAGTAGCTGAGCACTGAAATGGACTACCAAATGAAATCGCAGTCTTTATGCTCTGGAGAGATTTAGGAATAGGCAAAGTAGTCTGTTAGCCCAAAGATACCAGCTACCTTGAGCTCCCATAATTCTTGGATTTAAGGTTGCTGATAAATACTTGACAAGCCAGTAAAATGGAGCCTAATTGATTGATGTACAGGATGCCTTCCTTATCCCCCTCCTTGTAGTTCAAGACATTCATTTTATTGCTCTGAAGTTGGCCAAATTATCTATCAGGGAAGGTAACATTAGATTTATTTTTGTAAAGCTATAAAGCCCTGAAGTTAGAATCTATTTTCATGAAACCTTCTCTAGGGTCTTAGTTGTCCATTATGTGATTTTCTTCTCTCAGCTGAGATTAATAGTATTTCTTTTGATGTGACATAGCATTTCAGAAAATGCTACTTCATACAGTATCATCTTGTCTCTCTCAGTATGCCTCTCAAGCCACAAAGTCACTGGTTCTTATCCGGTATATAAATAATAACATATGGGAAGTCTTCCAAGACTTTAGATTTTGCTCTGCATTCTGTTTCATGAAGTAAAATGCAATTAAAACAAAGCAGAAATTAAATAATATATTCTTTATTTAACAAACTAAAGAAATAGTATTTGTGACTGATTGTAATTTGGCATTAGCAACACCAATGTACTACACTACAAGTTATTAATGAAATTATCATACCAGCTGTGCCGTAATTGCCTGATCTTTAGGGGATAGATGAGATTGTTTTCTTCAACTCTAGACCCTTTACACCTTTGCATAATGAATCATCCAAAGCAAGCACTGTGTATGGAATCATTAGAAGGATTTGTATCCTTAGGAAACTCATTTTCCCCTAAAAATTTGCCATTGGTCCAGTTTTATTTTCTCGTATACTGTCATTGAACATTCATTATATTTTTTCATGGTTTATACTTAGTAGATTTTTAGATAACTTTGGCTTATCAAATGTACAGAATTTTTCTGAAATTTAATTTTTAGAAGAAATTATTATTTATGCATTTATGCAGTTGTGTATCTCAGAATCATTATACTTATGTGGGTTTATTCCTCTATCTTCCCATTGGTGGTCTTGTTCATATTTGTTTTTCTCAATAAGTTTCTTATCCATTACCATTGTCTTTTCATTGTTTGTGCCCTGTCCCTTATGTCTATATTATAGATCTTGGCAAAAGTAAAAACTTTTGCCAAGAAAGGGATGAAAATAACAAAGTGCCATCTTCCTCCAACTGGGTTTGTGCTGTGTTACGTTGAGAACTAGAATTTCCCTTCACTTCTAAGAACAAAATTATCCAGTAAATTATTATTGACCTAACATACTGCAGTTCAGTTAAAGTAGCCCAGTTTGACATTGTTTTCAATCTGACATCGTTCTCTTGTAATTGTTTGTTTTAAAATGAAAATTTTAAATGATGACCCTAAGTTTAATTGTAACTTCATAAGAGATTTGTTTGACACGTTACTTTATGTATATTCCTGATGTATGAAGCCTTGTTTCCAAAAGCATCAGAAGTCAAAGTTCTGTGCAAAATTGTAATTTTCAACAAAGTAGGGTCTTGGAGGAAAAAGGAAATTGAGGTCCATTTAGGGTGTTTGATAATGCCCCATCTTGACCTTTGACTTAACTTTTCCTCTTTTATTCCTTCTATTCTTATGTAGTTCATTGACCTTTAACAAATATACTATGGTTTCTTTTTATTTTTTTTTTCAGTCACACTTTTTTTTAAAAAAAAATATTTTGTTTTAGTTGTAGTCGGAAATAATAGCTTTATTTTGTTTTTATTTGGTGCTGAGGATCAAACCCAGGGCCTCACACAAACTAGGTGAGCACTCTACCGCTGAGCCACAACTCAAGCCCCTTCAATCACACTTATTTTAAGATTGAATTTTTTTTTTTTTTAATCACAGTGGTAATAAAAGAAGCAGTTTCACAAATCAAAAGTTGAAAACAGAATGTTCCCTGTTTGGGATTGAGTCAATGAGGGGATGCTTTTCGTTTGAGAGAACTAAGATTGGCTAATAGTTCAGCCAGCCTTTCCAACTAGGAAGTTATAGCTGTTCGGTTAGGAACAGTTCTTCATTTTGTTCTAGAATTGTTTTGAGAATCTTCATTGCCATCACACTTTTTCAGAAACATGGTGACAACACATTTGTAATATGTTTACTCTTGTAATCTTGAGATACTTAACAAAGCGTGCACATCCAGCCCAAGAAGGTAGCTTTTCTGCCTTAATGAATTTTAACTTCATTGTGGCTTGTACACTTCTGAGAACTTATGCACGTCAACAGATCCACATGCTTAGCAGCTGGATGCACTTTGATATAAATGATTTCAAAGGAATTTATTATTTCATTAGTTTCTCATTATGTGTTCAAGATAGAAATGGCACCCTGATCTTCGACAAAACCCTTGCTCTTTTTGTAGGTTGAAAACATGAAACTATAAAATCTGGGGGAAAGCCACCACCATTAGAATTATGCCTGACATTTGTTTATGACAACAGTTCTAAAAAGCGGGTTCACTTAATTTACCTTTCCTGCTGACCTTAAAAAATTACCATACCAGGTTAACAATGGAAAGGCTTCTATGTCACTATATACAGTCTTACCCCCCCAAAATGTCCATTTTCAGCAAGCTTTGAACAATATGTCTTGGAAAGGTTATTATTGACATGTCTATGGCAACCTGTCACCCCCTTGGCTTGTTTTAGGCCCTATTTTCTACCCAGCTATTATGTTTGAGGGCAAAGGAGAATATAGGCCATCCTGCCCAGGCACTCAAACAGAGACAGACCTAAGCCAGTTTGCATACCAGCAGTGAGTGATTTTATCACGAGGACACTGAAGTTGATCTAAATATTCTCTCAAGAACTTTGGTAGGGAAAGAGATGGAATGGAAGCTTGAAGGTGGTAGAGTAAAAAACTTCAATTCTTTGTTTTCTGAATGATTCTTTCAAAAACTCTTTTCTCTCCTTTTCACTTTCACCTTTCCCTGTCCTCCATGGACACTTCTGTGTTAATCTAAATTTATATTACATTTTAAAAGATGGTAGTAAATTTCCTTGTATTTGCTATTTGTTATGAATTTTTTACTTAATTTTCTTTAGACAACATTTCAAACATACATACCATGCTGGTGAGCAGAAATTAAATTGTTCTCTTCTTGACTCCAAAATTACTGCTTTTCAGTAAATATCATTAGATATTATATATTACTTTCTTTTCAAGTTTGTCACTTTCTTTGAAGAAATTGTCATTTGCTTTAGAGTATTTTATAGCTATGTTTGTGTGGGTGGCTTGGAGCAGGAATTTTAAAATGTAAGTCTCTATAAGCTCATTTATGTACAAAAAGCACTCTGGATAGTCTCCCCCCCCCCCCCCTCGCCCCCCGCCTTGGTAATATTGCTAAGTTCTTTTTTAGCTTTGTCCTTAACTTGTGCACTTTTTAGATTTCTCTAAGTATAGCTGGATCTGAAAAGATATCCCCTTTCTTCTTTCCTAACCCTGTCTATACATCAGTTTGCTTCTGTGAACCACTTTTTCTGATCTCATCCTCACTGTGTACCAATATATTATCATTATTAATTATTTTCCTCCAGGTAAATCTACTAGGGTCTTTGTGATCCTGAGGAGTTTCAGAACTGTCTTTCTGCTTTTGTTTTCTGTGTTTGCCAACATATCAGTCAGGTGCACCAGCCTGCAGTTTCCTGGGTTTTATGAAATATAGGAGGCAGTGATTGCAAACAGATTATATAGAACATCTATAATATAGCGTGTATATATGACATTTTTTTTCATACTACCTTCAATTTATTTTCTTTTATTGCTCACTTTTTCTCAAAGAAGCAAACGAGTGCCTTTTCTATTTCCATTTCAAACCAGCAACAGACAATTCAGAAGTGTTTCTATGGGTTATTTAGAGGGATGTCTTGGTGTGTTCATCAAAAAAACACTTACACAGATTTATGGTGTCAGTAATAACAGCAACAGATGTCATTTCTTGCACACTTTGTGCCAGGCATTGCTCTCAGAACTTTATTTACTTCTTGTGAAACAAATATTTACTGAGAACCTGTCATGCACTAAGCACTATTTTAGGCACTTAGGTTATATCTGTGAATGAAAGCAAAGAACACTGCTGCTGTGGAGGTTAAATTTTATTGGGGTTTTCAGACCATAAATGAGCCCAAAGTAAGCAAAGTTATTATGAGTGTAGAGGTGAGAAGTGGTTTGGAAAAAAGAATAGGTTGACAAAGCAGCTAGGCCAAAGACCAACAAGGGAAGAAAAGACTTGAGCAGTACTATAAACTATCCAGAACTAACAGACACATATGAAACACTATCCAACAATAGCAGAGTGAACATATTTCTCAAGTAAACATGGAATAATCTCAAGAATATGCTTTGCAAACTGATATATTTAAAAGGATTAAAATAATACAACACATATTGTTGGACCACAGTGGAATAAATTTAAAAATCAATAGTAAGAGAAAACTTGGGAAACTCATAAATGCATCAAAGCTAAACAACACACTCCTAGATTACCAGTATGTCAAAGAAGAATTCAAAAGGTAAATCATAAGGAACTTTGAGGTGAGTAGAAATGAAGAACACATATCAAAACTTGAGGGGATGTAGCTACAGTAATGTTTAGAGAGCTTGAAATGCCTAAGCTAAGAAAGAAGATGTCAGATCAATAATCTGCCCTGCCTTTCACATAAAGACATTGGAAAAACAAGAACAAACTTAAACTCAAAGAAAGCAGAATGAAGGGACTAGGGTTGTGGCTCAGGGGTAGAGGTCTTGCCTAGCACGTGTGAGGCACTGGGTTTGATCCTCAGCACCACATAAAAATAAATAAAGTTATTGTGTTCGTCTACAACTAAAAATTTTTTTTAAACAAAAAAGCAAAAGGAAGGGAATAATAAAGATTAGAGAGGAAATTAACAAAGTTAAATGGAATAAATAAAGAATAGAAAAATAGAAAATCAATGACCAAAAATTAGTTTTTTGTAAAAAAAGAAAACAAAGTTAAGAAGCATTTAGCTCAATTGTAACCAGCAAAAAAGGAGAATATTCAAATTAGAAATGGAATAGAGGACATTACTATCAGTTTTACAGAAAGGAGAAGCATTAGAAGACTATGAACAATTTTATATCAGTAAATTAGATAACCTAGATAAAACAAACAATTCCAAGAAAGACACAAACTACTGAAACCAACTTAAGATACAGACAATCTGAACAGACCTATAACTATTAAAGAGATTGAATTAGCTTAAGGGGTTTGAAATATGCCTAAAGAGTACCAAAAAAAAAAAAAGTCCAGTTTCAGATGGCTTTACCACCGGATTGTACCAAACTTTTAAAGAAAGAATTAGTACCAGATCTTCATAAATGAATCCAAAAAAAAAAAGAAGAGTGAACATTCCCCAGTTTACTTTGGGACTCATTCCAATGTCAAATTAGACAAAGAAATGAAAACTACAGGCCAATATCCTGGGTAATAAGGAGCACAAAAATTCCTTAACTAAATGCTAAGAAATCAAACTAGCAAAATATCAAAAGAATTACACACTGTGGTTATGTGAGATTTTATCCCAGGATTGTAAGGTTGGTTTAACACCACAAAATCAGATCATGTAACATTATTATATCAACAGACTGAAAGCCAAAATTACATGATCATCTCAACAGAGAAAAATTTAGTACTTTTTCATAATAAAGACTGCAAACTTGGAACAGAAAGGATTTCCCTCACCCTGTTAGTTTTCAGCGGACACAACATCTTTGTTTGTATGTGGTGCTGAGGATCGAACCCGGGCCGCACGCATGCCAGGCGAGCACGCTACCGCTTGAGCCACATAACCAGCCCAGATAACATTATACTTAATGGTAAAAAATCAGACACTTTCCCTGTTCCTGACATTCAGAAACAGGACAAGTATGTCCACTCTCACCACTTCTATCAACATGGTACTGTGTTCTAAGCAGTAGTTAGATAAGAAGAAACTGATCTGCCTTTGTGATCTTGTGATCTTGTGATAAGAAGAAACTGATCTTTTCAAGACTGAAAAGAAAGAAATAAAACTTACTGACATGAACTTGAATATAGAAAATCCTAAGAAATCCACTAAAATACCCAAATGAGTTTAGTAGGGTTACAGGATACAAAATTATATTTTCATATACTTCCAATGAACAACCCAAAAATGAAATAAGAAAAACAACTCCATTTACAATAGCACCAAAAAGAATAAAGTACTTAGGAATAAATTTAACAAAAGAAGTGCAATATAATGAAAACTATAAAACATTGTAGAAAGAAAGATAATATAAATGGGAAAATATCCCATGTTCATAGATTGTAGGACTTAATGTTAGATAGAAACATTCCCCCAAACTAATCTGCACAGTGAGAAAGGTATCATTTCCACAACCTTAGAATGACCATACTCAAAAAGACAGATAATAGTAAATGTGGAAAAATTGAAACCCTTATTTATATACTGCAAGTGGAAATATAAAATGATGCAGCTGCTTCTTGGCAGTTCTTTAAAAGGTTAAACATTGACCCTGTAATTCTACTTCTAGGTGTATGCCCAAGAGAAACAAACACATACATCTACACAAAAACTTGTACATGAATGTTTATAACAGCAATATTCACAAAAATAAACAATTGATATAAATATCCATCACCTGCTAAATGGATAAACAAGATGTATTATATCCATACAATGAAATACTATTCTTCTTATACTGACCACATATAGCATGGATAAGCCCATAAAACATTCTGCTAAATCCTAAAGCCAATCAAAAAGGACTTTATTGTGTGGTTCAGTTTATATGAAGTTTCTATAACAGAGAATATTAGTGATTGCTTAGGGAAAGGGGAATTGCAAGTACAGGAGAAGTGATAACTAAAAGATGTGTGGTTTATTTTTGAGGTGATGAAATATTCTAAAATTTGGGGATGTTTGCAAGTATCTCTGAATATCAAAAACATTGAATTATATACATTAAGTGAGTGAACTGTTTTATATGAGAAGTATATTTCAGTAGAACTTTTTTGTTTTTAATCAGCTTAATGATAATTTTGTGAAGGAAAGGCAGATCACAAGGGATGGGAATGGGGTGGGGTTGCAGTTTTGCAATGGGTGGTCTGGAGATGCTTGAGCAAAACCTTGAAGGTGGTGAAGAAGTTGGAAGAACATTTTCTAGGCAGAGCTGACAGCCAACATAAAGATCCTACTAGCAGGAGAGAGACTTTGTATGTGCAGGGAGTAGCCAAGGAGGCCACTGTGCTAGAAAGAAGTGAAGCAGGATGTGAGCTTACAGATACAATGGAAATTTGTAAGGTGGTTGGCTTTTCAAATACACAGCAACATGCTGGGGTGATGCATCTGTGAGCTGGTATTTAAAGCCCTGAGACCAGAAGTAATCACCAAAGGAAGGAGAGTCAATAGGGAAGAGGACAAGGACCACTCTAGAGTCCAGGGCTTTCCAAACTTAAGACATCTGGGGAAAGGAAGATGCAGAAGAGACAAAGAGGGAAAGAATGAGGGAAGAGAGAAAGCAAAACAGCTGTGTCCTGAAATCCAGGTGAAGGAAGCACTGAAGGCAGAAGGTGGACCTGGAGGGAATAGCTAGATTGGAAGATGCATGAGCACCATGAGCCTCAGCTGTTGGCCTTCATGCAGCAGGTTTTCATGAGTGGCTGGGTGAAAGCCTGGTTATAGTGAGTTTAAGACAAAACAGAAGGAGAGAACTTAGAGACAGCAAAGGCAGTCCTCTGAGGGGAATTTCACTGCAGGTGGAAACCTGCAGTGGACATGAGGGAAGTTTGGGAGAACTTTTTTTTTTTTAATTTGGGACAAATAACATATGTTTGTATACTGATGGAATGACCCACTAGAGAGGGAGGGTAGAAGTGACTAGGCAGGTACATAGTTAGTTCACCTCCTGCCAGAAGGAGAGCACATCACAGAGGCTGGTAGGTGGGGAGATGCAGCAGGAGCTGCTTGTGACACTGCTCACTTTATCCTCACACCAACCATGTGAGCTAGGCACTGCGGTTGATTTCCATGTACAGATGAGGAAATAGGAGTTACGTAAATTTATGCATACAGGAGTATCCTCAAAGTATAGAAAGTGCCTACTTTGGGGAGGTCATTGCTGTCGTTGGTTGTTGGTATTTCTAATTAATTGGAAAGCCTCAATTCCGTTTTCATTTGAGACAACTAAGATGGATTCTGAGATTTCTCCCCTTCCATTCCAGGAAAAAAAAAAAAAAGTTTTGTTTTGTTTTGTTGGTTTTCCAAATATCTTTCTGTTTTTAAATCACTTTTTTCTTCCTAGAGTAGCCTCCAAAAAGACCAGAAAGCTACCTAATGCTCTCAGGTCAGCTGTCATCCTGAAGGTGCTGTCCTTGTGAAAGTCAGTTCTCTTAGGCGATGAAATCCACATGCCATCCTTTCCTTCATGGCATTGGCATCTAAATTGGAACCTTTGCTCTGTAATAGACCATCACCATGCTTCTGGTACTGGTTGCAATCCGTTTCCACCCACTTAATCTGCAGTTTCTGCCTAGAAAGTTCCAGCCCTAATGGAGGCTTCTGCCCAATACTTTCCAAGGAAAATCTCACTGGGTTTTACACAAGCCTAAAGAAAAGGGCAGAGTCCCAAGATGAGTGGAGATGCAAGATATTGTTTCTTGCAACTGGATTTACTCTTTCCACAGGAGGGAGGAGGGTGTAATTGTTTTAAAACACACAATATTGTTTTGTAAAGCATTGCAAATTTAAAATATATTCATATTGATATTGTCTGTAGGTCCTTTCCAGTCTCAGAAAAAGAACTTATTCCACAAAATTGTCAGCAAATATAAGCACAAAAAGGAGAAGCCTAATGTTCCAGAAAAAGGTATTGGTGCCTTCCATCCTCCATTAAGGTTTCTTGATCGCCTCCATTGCCAGCTCATCTTGAGTAAAGCTTCCGCGTGCACCTCCTTTACCTTTTTCTCCCCTGTGCTTGCTTCAGTGTCATCAGCTCCTGACTGGGCATTTTTTTTTCTTTCTAGACTCTGCAGCTAATTATAAACTTCCATCCCTTGGATTCCTACTCAAATCCATATTTGTCTTTTTGTACAGAGTTCCATATGAATTTTAAAATTGATTCTTCTCATCTACATTTGGTACCTTTTGTAATTTAGTCTTTTTGACCTCGTGTCTATTTATTTCTTTGGCTCTTCCCCGCCCCCCATGTCTGGCAGCCCTTCACACCATAACCACATTTTTCTGCTTCCTGAAATCTTCATATTCATGTCAAAGTCCCACTGTTGGGGATTGCCATGGACATTTTTCTCCACTCCTAAGTTCTAACTTGCCTCTTTTCCTCCTCTGTGTACTTCAATGTTGGCTGAACTCTTCTCCCAACTCCTACAGTCACATAACTGTTATTTCCAGAGGGCCCTAGAGACTTAATGTACCCCACCCCTCCTCTCCTCTGAACAGCTATCTCATTGTTATGATCTTGATGGGCCCTTGAACCTCTTCAGGACTCATCTCAAGATCTCTTTCTTGGAGTTCAGGACCCCTTCTTCACATAAAAGATAAATCTTCCCATCTGGCTCAGTATAGCCACAAGTCGGGCTTCAGTGTCTGCCTGCATGTCAGTGTCAAACCATAAACAGACTCATTTGATGCACACTCACATCCTACTTGCATGGCCAGATGTGAAGCACTCTGTGCTTCCTGAGTGAGGCTCTCACTAGCAGCTGTCTTCTGTGTAGGCGAATGCGCCTGTGTGTGCCTGTGTGTAACATCCTCTTACTAAATGTGGGCTTTCACCTCTACTCAGCCTCTTTTTTGTTTGTTTGTTTTGTGTATTTATGTATATATTTTTTTCATTTGCTTCCAGTGAAGAAACTTTATTTTTCAGGTAAAATTGTCATACCCTTTACTGATCTTCAAATTTTCTGTATTAAAGTCAAAGAAATTACCCAACAGTGTATTTCACAAAAGACAAATTTTGTTTATCCATTTCCTGTGTAGCCTCCAGCCATAGCTTCATTAGTTTAGTTGGCAAATACAATTTGAGAACAAAATAATTGAAATAAAATTCCATTTTATTTTTATGATGTTTCATATTTAAGTTACTTTGTACATAACCTTATTTTTATAGTATTTATATCCATATTAGGAATACAGTTTCACATTTTTTTTCTATCATTGTTTTTAGGAAGTGGGGATAAATGGTCAAACAAGCAGCTCTACTTGGATGCCATTCACCCTACAGAAGGTAAAAGAATGAACACAGTGTTTAATTTCAGATAGTCTAAGTTGAAAATTGAATAATTTTTTATAGACTTAAAAAAGTCATCATTTATATAGGTTCAACCAATAGCATTAGAATTTGTGTTAATAATTACATTTTGAGGTCTCCTGCAAAGAGTCAGACAGAATATATTGTGGTGTTTAATTTATGAAAGGAGAATTTGACACCTTTGAATGACATTAACCAGAGATTTGAGTTTTGTTTATGACATTAATGACTCACTCTGGTGAGTGTTAATTTATATGAGTTAAGGAGCCATCCTGCCCTTCTTCCCATTGATTCCCCTTTTCTCATCATAGATAATTTTAAAGACCTGAATACTTTTGTGTAGTGTTTACTTCATTTGAAAACTAGAAGGAATCTTAGCAATCATCCAGTTTGGACCTCTTTGATTTACTTATGTCCAGAAAAGGAACCTGTCTACAAAATATAGTTTTTCCTTTACTGAAAAGGAGAAAAAAATCAATATGTACATTTGACCCTAGTCACTTTTCAGAAATACTCATATTTTTAAGGTATTTATAAAAGATTTTCATGTTTAGCAAGGTATGGTGGCACATGCCTGTAATCCCTGGGACTTGGGATGCTGAAGCAGGATTCTGAGTTCAAGGTCATCCTTAGCAACCTAGTGAGAGCTTGTCTTAAAATATTTTTTTTAAAGAAAGGAGGGTATAACTCGGTGGAAGTTAAATTCCCAGTTACCAACCCCCCAGTGCCAGTTCTAGTTTGAGTTACATTTATCAAAAACTTTTTTGGTTTAATGGACATAATTCATACATGCCACGTCTGCTTTTGCATCATTTTACTTTTACAGAAAATGACATCAATATGAATGTTTTCTGACCCATTATTTCACATTCACAACCTCTGTGAAGTATTATTTCTGCCTAAGTGCAGGCAGAACAAAATATGAATTGTGCTGTTCCCAGCCTTCAGTCCTAACATCCCCAAATTGAATTATTAGCTCTTTTGTATTATAAAAATATATTACACACATTTTTTATAAATATAAGATACTGATAGGTCATCAGAGAAAGCTAAAGGCATTTAAGACCACATTACTCTTCCCTTCAAATGATACCATTTTAAATACTTCCTTTTTTGTTTTGTTTTGCTTAGCTTTTTTTATACATTAAAAATGCTGCTGAGTTGCCACAACTAGTGCAGTATGGCAGAAAGAACACTTAACATAGGGAATTAGGTAGGTTATCAGATCTGCCACTAATCAGCATTTTTCAGTAGGACAGATTGTTTAGGATTTACTGTCCACATTTGTCCTATGTACATATGTGGTTCTCATGTGTTGAGGGATTGGGTGAATGATAGGATGTAGTAATTCAGAAATCACAAATTTCATTTTCCCCTTAACATTTGATGATTTTGTTACTTTGGTATCTTTTGTGGATAATGTGATGCTAGAAGCACCATATTCTGCAGCCCTAATTTTCTGCCTTTCAGAGATAGAAAAGTAAATCAATTTTGAATCTTACAGGTAGTCCTCAGAGGTTAGTAGAAATAGAATTATTATCGGTGATATTTAATTATAGATATTATTAATGTATATGGAACACAGCTTTGAAGAGGATGCACTGAAAAATGCATGCTGTTTATTTATTGTAGAGTACAAGTTCATTTCAAATGGCCAGGAAAAAAGGGAATCAATTTGAGCATCAGAAAATTACTAGTAATTTAAAGTGACCTTTCTTGGTTATTTATTTTCATACCACTCCCAGCCTTTACTGGTTCAGGTGGTGACTATGTGCTTTTGAATTATCTAAGCCCTTTACTTCATCCTCTCTCTCACCTATGGCCAGATCTCTGCTTATTACAGCTTTGCTTTGGAAGGCGTAAATACTTAGGGACAGAAAATGAAGCCATAATCCAGGATAATTTTAACATGTATAAGCCATTTGGCACAAAAGTTAGGAGTTGTTTGTAGCTAGTGTCTATAATAAAAGCCTTGATTCACCTGAGGCTGTCCAGCTATTCAGCTGTCCCTGACTTCTGTTAAAGTGGATGACTTGAAGTTCACTTGTACTTTTTTTACAACATCCTGTGTAGAATTGCTTTTGCAACACTGTTCTTTCCCAAAATATCTGAAATCTTTAGATCCTTAGTTGTACATCTGAGGGTTAAATGCTAAACTTATAATTTATTGTGTTTTTTCTCCTATGCTTTTAAAACTAAAAAATGGCTAAATCACTTCTCAAAACTTTTATATAACAACTATAAATATATTGCCTATAATCTAGAATTAAAGGTACAATTTTCTCATAAAGAAGACCTACCTTGCTGCCATATTTGTTTCTGTGAGAACACGCTGTTACATGTCCATGATGTTTCTAATTGCAATAATAATATAATTAATACATCTTCATAGTTTACAAAGGACTTTCACATATGTTTTTAAAATTTCATCTTCATAGCAGCCCCATTGAATTAAGGAAGGTTTTATTAATCCTAAACACATGGCAGGGAATTGAAGCATGACCAATACAAGCAAAAGGGAAGAAACTTGGATTCATGCCATTGAAGCCCCTTTGACTACTACAGTTTCAATTGTTCAGACATATCTATGGACTTTTTAGTCCTTGTTTGGTTCAGATGTAAATATAAAAGGTATATTATCCCTCCTCCCCCCCAAAAAAACACCCAGAAACCTCAGACTTGGAATCTCCATCAGATTAGTTTATTTTCAGTATGTAAATGTAATCACAGGCAGGAGAGAGACTTTGGTTTATAGTTAGATTTTCAAACACAATCCTCAGTTTCCATTCTAACTTGATCTCCTTTCTCAGCTTTGAAATAGTTGCTATATAACTTAAGCAAAGTCTCCCAGAACCTTAAATAAGTCTCATTCATTTGATTCTTTTTCCTTTGTTCTATTCAGAATCTGATTGCTGTATTAGTGCATGGGAGACCAACCAAAGGCAATGAGATTTCAGATCTGGCTATGATAATTCAAATTGAATCCTCCAGTTGCAAAGTGAATTCATGATTCCAGTGGCCTCTTGGGGTACAGTCCACATGCAGTACTGCTTTTCCCCGAACATTTTCTCAACATTTGGGGAGTAGAGTTTGGAAAACAAGACAGCCTCTTATTGCCACATTCCTAATGTGGCTCCAGGAGTGAGCTCATGTTATCACTCTCAGATGATGCACTTAAAGTGTGTTATGGTTATTGTTGAGTATAAAATCTAGCCCAGTGGACTTGTTCTTAGTGCTTGGGTAGTCTTGTATGTTCAATTAAAAGCCAAAAGAGAAATGACTAATTTGCTTTTAGACTACAAAGCCCTTTCTTTTCTCACATTCCCATTAGTTCCTGGGGTGTGTTGAGGGGAGAGGGAGAGCAGGACATAGGTTCCTATGAGCCTTTTCATTTCACATCCCACACCACCCAGCCTTTTGTTTGCTCTGCCACTGTCAAATCTTCTGTCCCAGAAGAGTACTTTTTAGACTCAACCTTACTTTCCTTCCCCAGTTTTCTCTTAGGAAAAGGTTCTCTGTGAGGGCTAACCTTGAGGGGCGGTCCTTGGTATAACTCTAGCAAGGTCATATTCTGTACTTTTTTCAATGATCTACAGGGGTCATGATTCCTTCTAGGTCTGTTAGTAAGTTTGGAGGAGACTTCTGGGTAAGCAGCGTTACCTACTTTCGTTGGGGGTGGTACTTATGAGAACTTCCAGTGTAATATTTTTTGCCCTTTTCCCTTGCCCTGCAACCAGATGCACTCTTTTACTGTCTCCCAATATGCCTGTGTGTTATAACTTGAGTGTTGCTGATGTCCTTTGGCTGGCTGGCTGGTCTTGGACCCTCTAGCTCCTTTTCTGCTGAGTGGATGCTGGGATTTTGAAATTTCCCACGGCCATATGTTTGGGATTTTTTTACTGTTAAACATTGAATTAACAGTAGATCCCCATTTGTAGTCCTTTTGCCCCCATGCCCTTGGCTTCTTACAGTGATTTTACCAATTTATCTAGAACAAATTAGAAAAGGAACAACCATTTAAAAGAATTGAAATCATTTGAAGAAGTCACCAGTAGAAAAGAAAACAGTGCTATGCAAGGGAGTGCTATTGTTCCTCAACCTTGGGACTCTGAACTGAATGAGGGCTTGTTTTTTTCCTACCCCAAACTCTAACTGTAGACCCTGTGGCAAAAGGATTATTTTCGGTCTGAATCTCTAGATTAGAGCTAATCTAGTCCACCCTCTGTTTTTACATGAAGAAACTGAGACCTGTGGTCCCAGAGTTAGTGAATTACAAAGTCAACAGTGGAATCCATGTCTCTGTTTGACAGTTATTTCCATTACCCCTGTCGATGTGGAAATCTGATCATCTCTTCCAGCTTGTTTGTCCTTTTTCTGGTAACTATTTCTTTTATCTCCTTGTACCTTCTTTCCATAAACAGTTCTTCCAATGTACTGTACCTTTCATCTTTGGAACCTGGCCACGCCCTTCTTTCTGCAAGTGTTTGACTTCTCTAGGAAGAGGAATTAGAAAAAGGGAATAGATTAATATTCTTTTGGAATGGCCATCTATAATGTAGTGATCACACTACAGAGGTGAATAAGACTTCTTCTGTAATCCGAAGAGATTGGGAACATTGCCAAATAATTGGTGTTTTTCAGTTTTTGTTTGGTTTAGTTTTTTTTTTTTTCTTTTTTTAAATAATTGTTATCTTAAGCCTATCCCCACACAGCCATCTGTTAAGCAATACTGAGATACTGACATAATGCCAAGCCACAAATCATGGTGTAATTTCTGTGTCTGTACTTTATTTTAATGAAATTGAAATTACTTCCCATTTGTTTTAGAATGTGAAGCCTAGAATCAACTTCGTTCCTTTTAGGCATCTTTCAAAGACAAGGTTTCATCATGATTTCCGGGACAAAGGACTTATTAATTCATAGCCTGTTTTCCCATCTCCTAAGCCAATTAGAGAGCTAAATTAAAAATCTTATAGGAGGCCTGTACACCAACAAGTGTGTTTTTCCACACCCTAAGCTAATCTTCCTCCATTTTCCTGTTATTTTAGCTGTTCTTCGTTTTTATGTTTTATGCATTGCTTTATTCTATGTCTACCTTTAGATCCACCTTCTGACATAAATATCTTCGATTATTCATCAGGTTTCCTTTGCTTTAAGTTTGTTTTGTCAGACCTTGATTTTATGATCCATAGTCCCCTCTTTTAAAAAATAATTTCTATGTCTGTTTTAAGAGATTGGATGGTTACAAAGTAGGGGGGTGGGGGCCAGACCTGTTTTCCCTGCCTAAAAATGCTTTGGCTGCAGGAATGGAAAAAAAAAGAAATCTCAATCATAGCACTTGTCTACATGTATATACTCATAAATGAACTGAACTCATATCTGCATATTCTTTTTTACTTTTGAATTAAAGGGATGAGAATGATGAACTCCAAAGGAAACAAGTATATAAAACACAAGTATTCTCATCAAATTTAAGCCAGAGATAAAGGCTTTAATTGCAAGTGTGTTCTTTACTCTTGATATAGTGACTCAGGATACAAGAGTGTACTATTAAATTATTTATTAGTTTTACCGTGAGTGTACCTACAACTAGTCTCTCTGTCAGCATGTGAGACTTAATTAAATTACCTCACTCACCTTGTCCTAGAACTCGGTGAATGGGAGGGTTTTATGTGTACTCACTTCACAAGTATTTGTCCTGTCCTTAATGAGAGTCAATGTGCATAAAAGGAGGTCAGTTCTCACAGATTCTTTTCTCAGTCCAGCCTGGTGCTTAGAAGCAAATGTCCCAACCATCAATGTAAAATTATGAGGCATGGGACCCTGATCATAGCTAGGACTTGGGGTCTATTGAGGTACAGATTTATATACGTTATCCTCCCTACCAACCTGCAAGATTCAAAGACTTAGAAAATGTTAAAAGAGAAGGTATCTTCATACTCTGCCCATTATTTATCAGAAGAAGTACACATAAGTAGTAAACATTATAGAAATGTTTGTTTTAAAATTTTTCCATCAATAGTCTGAAAACTCTGACTATAAATTCCCTATTCAGATAGGTCTGAAATTTAGAAATGTTTCCTTCCAAGAATAATGTTAATATCTTGTGTTTTGTGTGTAACTATGTATGGTTTGTCTTGTTTCAGCCATATTTTCAGAAGACAAAAACACCACAGAGCCTGCTTATAAGGTTAAAAATGTCTCATCCATTCCCAACACTCCAGAGCCAACAACAATGCAAGAACCTTTGGTGGGCAGCCAAAAGAGAAAAGCAAGGAAAACCAAGATCACACACCTTGTCAGGACAGCAGACGGCCGGGTATCACCAGCAGGAGGTACTTTGGGTAAGAAGAGGGAGCTCTAGGCAGAGATGTCCAGAGTCTCATTGGCCAGCAAATGACTATAAGCCAATGGTGGCTTCTCATTGAAAAATGGACTGTTCTCTAGTTTTATATAGACTTTCAAACATGTCTTATTCCACACTTTAAAAATCATACCTATTTTCCAAGAGCATATTTGAATTCCTAGAAAAGAAAGGTAAATTTAGGACTGTTAGCTCCTTCCTCTTTTTTTTTTTTTTTTTTTTTAAGCATGCACAAAAACAGTCTTGATGAAGTAAACTCCAGAATAGCCTAGACTTTTAAAGGTACTAGATGAATCTGTGTTATTCCATGGTCTGGTATTCATGTCACTGCAAACTAGATTATCAGGCATTCAAACCAGTGGATTAGGTACCTTGGAATACATCCTTATTTTCTGTAGAGCTGCAAGGAAGCCTGAGAATGCACGAATTTCTTGTCTTATCTACCTAAATAGTAAAAATGCCCCATTTTCAGTCAGGACTTGAGTCTGTCTTTATTGGTCCTGGTGGCCTCCATGGCAATAGAATTACCTGAGGGACCCAGTGCAAAGGGATAGAACAGTGAATAATAGCGTCTCCCCAAAAGTTCTTGGGGATGCTGTATCATCTGGACATTAGTGATTTTTGGTTTTTGACATCTCCAGAATTTCATTTTACTTGATTTGGATCAATCTAGGTGTTCATAGAAACAAACTGTTTGCTGAGTTAGAATTGGAAGACAAAGTTAATTTTGGGGTACCTTTTTTTTTTTTTTTAATTTTGCACAAATTGACTGTTAGAACCATAAAGCATGTTAGAGACGCTGAATTGAATTCAACTCTTTGAAGAGGTGGAATTTTGTGCTGAAAACATTCAACTGAGTAGAAGTGGGATGAGGATATAAATTTTGATGTCTTGATGTTTAGTCCAGCTGATCCCTCTCTTCTCCCCTTTTCAATCTATGTTCTGTTCTGAGACTTTCATTTTATAGGTTGTTAATTTTCACTTGTAGGAAGAAATAAGGATTCTAGAAAACACTCCCTTTTATGTAGCAAAACACCATACCAGCTTTATACCCTAATATATGACATTCACATCTTTTATTACTTATTTTCTATATTTAAAATCTTTTAAAACTCATGATGAAAATTCCCCTTCCTCTGTAATGTCTACATAATAAAGAAAATATTCTCATTTCTAGCAGGTGTATTAGCATAGTATTTCATCTACCTCTTCATAAATACCAGAGGACCTCTTATGTTCCCTCCAGTAGGTCTTCAGAACAAAACAACAACATGGGATCTCATTAGGATTGATTAATCTGATAGTTAGCCTATCTGGTTAGCCTATCCTAAGTGTTAATATCACAGCACATCAAATGTCCAAGTTGCCATGGTAGGTCACCCTACGGCTTCATGAAAATTCATGAGAAATGTTTAGTCAGCTTGGGTTTTAAGGGTCCAGTGGCTGAAGTCCCTTGGGTTTTATTTTGGCCAAGGTTCATTTTCCTCCTTCCTCTAAGACTGACTCATTCTTTGACTTAGAATAAAACAGCTTGTCTTCAGCTCAGCTTCACTGTCCATAATTTCAGGGTGCAACTGAGTTTTATAATAAAAGTGCTTTGTCACTGTGGAAGAAGAGATTCTGTGAAACTCATAATATGCAATGAATAGCCAAAGTGAATAGTAAAGAAACCTATCTCTTTTCATTCTCTGGCACATTTCCTTAGTGTTCCTTCTCTGGAGAGCAGAATGATCCTCTTATGATGGATTTCGCTTTTGTTACAGATGACAAACCAAAGGAGCAACTGCAGAGGAGTCTCCCTAAAGCAACTGAGACAGACTGCAGTGATGAGTGCTCACACAACACTGAGGCTGAGGAGACACGGAGCAGCACTCCAGAGATGCCTGCTGTGTCTGCCTTCTTCAGCCTCGCTGCACTGGCCGAAGTGGCAGCCATGGAGAATGTGCACAGGTCAGTGGTGTGACTTAGATGGAGGAAAAAATATGGAAACCAGATCAACCTTTCTCAAGTGATTTGTGGCAATTTTTATTATGTAGTGGAGTTCAGAGTAGTTCAGGAGCATTATTGTTTATGTGAGGTGTTACAAAAGTTTATGTGCTAGTTTACAGTGTGGGGAAAATGTAAGAAAATATAGCCAGCTAAGTATTTCATTTTGAATATATTGTCCTGTGGCTAATCTGGATTTCCATAAAAACCTGAGAGCAGGGAAGCAGTATCATCTAACCTTTAAGTGTGAGATCACAGACAGGGCTTTAGTCCTCAGTCTCTGAAAACAGAGATCTTGAGCAAGATCATTAACCTGTCTTCACTCAATGTTTTCTTTTATAAAATGAGGGTGGGAAGCACTCATTTCATTGAGATACTGTGTGGAATGACAACAGTGCTCATGTGGGGACACCCCTATGGAAGAAGGTGCTCGCAGCAGTGGTGGCCAGCCATCACAACAGTACGGTTTAGGGGAATGAGTGTGTTGGCAACTGACTCATGGCAGGCAGGAGACCTGGAATTTTCTTCAACTCTCTGTGATCTACTACAAAGTAATTTATTCTCTGCATTTCAGTTTTTTCATTTTACATTGAGCATAATGATATATCCCCCAAAGAATTGCAAAAGTTCTAAGGATCAGAGGAAATCATAGTTGTGAAAACCCTTTGAACTCAGTGAAGGCCCACAGGAAGTGTACTAACTTCTAAGTGTATAATTGAGTATTCTGCTACTTAATAGGTCCTTTGGGAAGGCAAAAAAAAAAAAAAAAAAAAAGGCTTTTGTAAATTCTGGTATTTCATACTGAATTTTATCTGTGGGTAATCAGAAGTTATTTTCGTGGACTTTTGTAAAAAGTGCTTGAAACCCAGCACACCCTGGATAGCTGCCTGTAGGACCTCAGGCTCCTTTCGCATTTTCAGGTAAACCCATAGGCCCCTCTGTGAACTTGGTTTGCTTCTTGCCTTTTACCTGTCATGTTCTAGGTCTAGTGCTTGTTCACAAGTAGCTCTAGATATTCCAAGACGTCAGATATCCTTTCATGTGTACACTGCAAATTCCCATTAGCAAGAGACTGCTGACAGACATTGTGCTTGGGTCTCTGAGAGAGGCACTTCTCCACTTGTGGAATTTTACAGTTGAGTATAGAAGACGACGCATGACATGCAAAGAGAATTTTAAATGCCTGCCTGAATGTTGCTAAGTGTCCCTGTGAATTATGGAAGTAGGTAGGTAGAATAAGAATTCAAAGGAGTGTCATAATTTAGGGCTCAGAAAATGTCATCACCCAGTCACCCTCATTGCTCCCTAAGTTCTCTCCAAACATGACTGTGATCACACCATCACTCTGCTAACCAGCCTTCCATGATTCCCAGTTTTTAAAAGTAGAAAGCAGAAACAAGCCTTTCCATTCTCATCTCTCTAGTGCCTCTACACCCTGCCCTGCATTAACACACACTCTTGCTCCTTTCCAGATTAGCCAAGTTCTTGCCTTTGTACATCCTCCTCTCAGGTGAACGGCTGCTGCTCCTTCCACCTCCCACGCCTGGTCCTCTTCTCTCAGCCTGCCTGCTGCTCCTGCTGCATCTTCCATGCTGCCGCTCACTCTGTGTACTTCCTGCCTGAGAACAGCTGCCACATTGGGTTGCAATTATTTGTTGATGCTTCTGTCTCGTTTCAGTATATTTTGAAAGGAAAGCACCGGTTTTATTCTTCATGCTCCAGCTTGCTTAGACAGCTTCTCTTACACCAATGGGTGAATGAACAAATGAAGTAGTTCTTGAAGTCTAACTGACAAAGTTAGGTAGCAGGCATAGATATAGTGATGAAAATAGAGGTAAAGTTTATTTTTGTTGTTGTTAACTTCCCATTAAAAAGGATAAAAATGATTACTAGAAATTTACCATCAACCTAACAAATGGTTAGAGTTCTTAATATCTAGAAAGATCATCCTAGGAAATCCCAGTTGTAACTTTGGCCCTTTTTTTGCTAAAACAGACCAACCAGCCAATCTTCTATGTCTAGGCTTAATGTAATTGTAGCTGAGTTGCACACCATTTAATTATTACTTAATTATTTAATTATTACTTAACCTGGATTCCTAATTCACAGGGTGGGTAGCCCACAGAACTAGGTGTAGAAATACATTACCTGTATGCTTGCCAGGAAAAATCTAATGTTAAGTTTTGAAACCCACTTTAGACCAATTTTATAAAATACAGGAAATAGGGGGTTGGGCAAACCTTTGTTGAGAGATTATTTATTTATTAGGTGTTTTCAAGGAAGAAAGCTCATTAAATATCATTCTTAAACCAGCCCTCCCAGGACTATCTTATTAGTCCGATTTTAATGTTAGTGCAGATGGTTAATGAACTTGTCAAGAGCACAGAGCTGATTCACAGCTGAGTCATGATTTGCAGTGAGGTCTTGAACTCCAGATCCTGTGCTCCATTTCCTCTAGCATGTGGCGTGAGCAGACTTCAGTCATGTCCTAGATGCCATCCGTTAGCTGCAGCGCTGCTCCAATCCTGACTCCTTTCCTTTTTCCATTGATTGAGCTGAGCTTCACCCCAACCTCTCTCCTTCTTGCCCTTTTTTCTTTACATTGTACTTTTCATCTTTCACTTTTTTCCTTTTCCGATACTTACTAAAATACTTCTGAAATGTTTGTTATTACATGATCTTAAAGGTAAACAATAGCATTTTAGTTTCATCTTTCTTGCAGAAAAAGCTGAACATATTGAACAGTTGGTGCTTACAGCAGCCATACTTGAATGAACAGATTAATCCAGAGGTTTGATTCTAACACATGTTTTGTTTTTCTGAAATCCTAAATATCTTGTACTATTCAGAAATCGTTGGATTCAGAAAGCCCCAAATGTTGTGATTTATCTAATTGTTTTCCTTTTTTGTACATCAAGTGAAACCTGGATACAGTTATGGAGCAAATATTACCTGATTCTTAAAATAGCCCCTTTTGTTCTACATACTCTGAAGGAGAGTACTATACTGAAAGGTCAAACCAGTGAAAACATTGCTGCTTCCCCACCTATCTTCCATGCAGGGTCACGTACCACAGACTGGTATAGGAGACAGAGCCAGGAGTTTGCATTGTCTGGGCTTGATAGGCCTGTGGGCAAATGTCAGGAGGCCCTAATCCTATCGTAAAATGAGAGGCTCTGTAGAAATTGCCAGGAATTTTGAATAGTTTTCTCATAACCATGAAATAATTTGTATTTTTTAACTACTAATTATACGAACAATGAATGAAAATCAGCTATTTTCTACACAGTTCCAATCAAAATGATGAAAATTTCTATGAATTTTCTAGTCTTGTATGGAGTTCTCCCTACATATATCAATTTGGGTCCAGGTAGGCTGGATTTTCTTACAGCCAAAATCCGGAATCAGTACTTGCTTCCTTCCCTTGTACTTCTCTCTCTCCATGTACTTGAGAGGCTTCTTTTATATAAGAGGTTTCTCCTTTTTCTTCATTCATTATTTATTTTGTTCCATTTTTTTTTTAAAGTCATAGTCCATCTCTCTTCCTTTTCTAAAGTCATTGCTTTTATTGGCCTTCAGTTTTAAATTGAGTGTATTACAATGGATCTTAAGAAATGAGCCTGGAGGTTGCCGATTACTACAGGAATGTGTCACTTTTACTATCTATGGATCAAGAGAAAGAGTGTTATCCCAGAACATCAGTCCTTGAATGAAAAATTACCGCCTCTTAGTGAGTTGCCTCAAATTTGTGGGAGTTTCAGTGTCATCTCTACAAAATGGAAGTAGTTAGTTATTTGGGGCCAAAGGGAAATTGAGATAAGAAATTTTAGGACTGTAAGGAGAAAAGAAACAGGGAAAGAAAGGAAGAGAAAATTCTAAGGACAAAATTGGTTTTAATTAAATGACATAAGTAAGAATAGCAGCTATTGAGATACTGGAAAGTTTTTATTATTCATCATCCTCTCCTTTCACAGATAATATACCCTGAATAAGTAATTTTTTCCTTCTTGTTTTACAGAGGTCAGAGGTCGACTCCGCTCACCCATGATGGACAGCCAAAAGAAATGCCACAGGCTCCTGTACTTATTTCTTGCGCTGACCAGTGAAGCGCCCTTTAATTGTAAAACATTGTGCTTTACCTACTACCCTAGCCTTGTCTTTACCAAGGGATGCTAGTGAGTCCATGTGGTGGAAAATATAGACTGCAAACAAGTGCTTGTTGCCCTACACGGCCCAGACTCACTTGAAGCAGAAGTTAGCATCCTGGGCCAGTTTGTTCTTTTGGAACCCAGAATCTTTAAGGGTGATGTTATCTGATACTGAACAGAAACAGAATGATCCTGGAGCTTTGCTTTCCATTGAAGGCTTTTGACAGTAATAGGTGGTGACTTGGTAAAAGACTGCCTTTACTGTAGCTCATCCAGCATCTCTTTTACCAACCAGAGAGTGTGAAACTAGTTTCATATATTACCTAGTTATTCTTTCAAAACAAAACAAAAAACAAACAAAAAAAAAACTGACGCACTGCACTAGTTATTATTAGATATTCTTAGTCTTTTTTGTACATGGAGATTTAAGTTCTAAGATGGTTTATATAATAGGTTATACCTACATTTATATTGTAGAATAAATATTAAAAAGCCTGTTCCAGAGACTCCCAAGCAGCATGGGCAGGCAGATGTACCATTGTTAGCGGTGTATGCTCGGCCTCGTGGTCCATATATTCTGCACTTTTATATTTGCCACCAGAGTGATAGTTTGCTGGCAAAAAGAGAGTGAGAGAGAGAGTGAGAGAGAGAGAGAGAGAGAGAAAATTACAATTCTTACAATCTGAATTTTTTTCTTAACCTTGAGTGACCAAGAAGAATTTGCTTGGGGCAAATTGTGGCAAATATTTTCCCAGACAGGGGAAGAGTCCTGCAGATTACAGATTACTGATGTTTTCATGCCTTGAGGATTCTTTTATTTTTACACACGGGTCTAAGTGACCAATGAATCGTTCATACAAACAAACAAACAAAAAAAGACAAAAATATTATTCAGAAGTGACCTTAGTATTACTTCACTATTCTAAACACATTGAAGACATTCACTTCATGTGGACTTGGAGCTACAGACCTTTCACATCCATCACAGACAGACTGGACATGTTGTAATTGCTATGCACAACCTAATTGGCACTGCAGGTTTTTAGAGTCATTTCAAGCTTGCTGTTCAAGAGGTATTGAGTACATGATAGGGGAGGTATACCTGAGGTGGGCCTCTCAGTCATAGATCCACCTGCAAGTTCTGTTTCCTTTTTGTGTTTTGTTGCTTTTAAACATAAAACCAACCATTACATATGCCAGTGCCAAGTGGATTAACTGGCTTAGAACATTGAACATATTGACTTAACCACCTGACGTTCACAGTGTCTTGTTTCCTAGCAACAGATGCAAAGTGATAAATCAAAATTAGTCTGAGGCTACAGATTTTACAGGGTATTTGTTCCATAGCACAAAGTATTTCCCCACTTTTGCATCACAGCACAAACTACCAAATTTTGATTATTGGATTCCAGCAATAATTTTTAAAGGTTTTCAAACTGGTGGAGTTTTGATAGTTCTAGTTCGAGTTTGAAGCTTTTGAGTTAGATCTCTAAATGGTGACAGTTTACATGGTTTTATCTAGCTTTCTTATTTATACTTGACTGAATTGTAATGATGACTTTTTTTTCTAATTGTAATTTGACCTAATAGCCATATAAAAATTACTCTATTAATATTGACTAGGTTTAGCTTCTCATGGTTGTAGATATTACTTCAGTTTCGGTGCTGGAAAATATGTACAACATAAACTAACAGGATTGGAAAAACTGAAGAGGGTTTGTACTCTCTCTCTTTTTTTTTTTTTCAAAGCAGGAAAGAGGGCAGCAGAGCATTGCAATGATGTTCTCAAAATTGCATCTTCATTGTGGAGATGGAGGAGGCAGGAATTAGTAGAAGATTTATCCGTGGTTGTAGCTTACCCCCATTCACCTAGAAACATCAAGGGAATAATCCCAGATTTTAGCATACTGTTTTTACTATGATACAGTTTTATTAATATTTTCTAAATTTCAAAACAAAAAGTGAATGTTTGAAAATTGCTGGGTCCTGATGGTGGCTGTTGGAGTTTTGGACCACTTGCTAGCAGTGATTTAAAAATTATGATTAGCTGAAATCCAAAAAATAAAATGACAAAACCAACAACAAAAGTTGTGTGGTGCAGAACATGCATCTTGACAATGGTACTAACTTGTCACTCTGTAGAACACATTAGAATAGATCTAGTCTTGCCAGAGCACCCTCCTTCAGTCCTCCGATTACATTTCACTAGAGTTCCTTAAGAGATTGCTGTATATTCATGGGACCTTTTTTTAAAAAGAAGCAAAACAGAAGATTACTTTTTTCTATGTGATTAATATCTTACTTGATCTGCTTTTCCTAAAACCTCAGTGGCTTTTCCCTTAGGCAGGGGTGGGGGAGGGGAGACAACTTCCTGGATATGACTGTTTTCAGATACTTTAAAACAAACCTTTTTGTAGAAATGCTTAATTTTTAAGCGGTTAGGCACTGAGAGTAGCAGAAATCCTGCAAAGCTTTATAGTTCTTTAGGCACTTGCCTTGTTTTTCTGAGAGGTTTTGATTCCAGTGGTAGTGCTTCTCATGCCCTTAATCTGTTGGAGAGGGGTGTTGGTATTTTCAGGTAACATTTGTCAGCACAAGTATTTCAGACCAGTATGTAGTGCCCCCCGCATTATCATTTTCACATTCTTCTTTATTTTGGAAAATCATATTGCTATGGTATGTACTTTAATCTGCCAGCAAACACCATCTACACTAACATCTGTCCCACAGCATCCTCAAGAAAAAAGTTGTTGCACCTTATGTATATCTCAAGCAAACCAAAATATGATGCTCTTCTGCTTTGTTTTATTCTAAATCGTTGTATCATATCTTTCTGAAACCATTCTGAATTTAGTTGAAATTATCAATATTTATGCTTTTAACCTTAATTTCTGGATTCAAACCTGTATATAAATCTTTTGGGAAAAAAAAAAATTGTCCTAGCCCTTCTCTGCAATGCTGGAAGTGGAATATTTCGTCTCAGATGGAGACGTAGTACTGTTCCAGTTTTCTCTAGCTTTTTATTTATTTAGTTATTCTGGTATTTCCTATGTAATTTTGAAGTGTGTAGAGTATATTATAGTAACTGAAACTGCAGCCCTAAGAAGCTGAGTGAAAGAAAAAAAATACTGTAAGGCATCCTTGAAGTTTTTATTTGTTTGGGTACTGTATTCGAGATCAGGAAAAGGAAAATGTCCCACAGCCACATTGGAAGTACAGGTTCTTGTCCCCAAATTAGGTCAATTCCCAGATTTTAGATCAAAACTCTTCAGTAAATCCTTTTTTGAAGATAAAATTATACTATTGTAATTATGACAGCCCATTTCCCACAAATGCCAGAAATAATTTAATTCTATCAAGATGATGCCCCAATGCCATGCCGAAGTAATTCCCATCCTATCATTGTTATTCTGGTTCCTGACATTATAATTAGTGGAGAGAAAAATAGTTGGAACACTATGGGGAAAAAAGGCGCATCTGAACTGGTCTGGTTGTTTAGAATTCGACATCTTCTCCCTGTCCTTATTAAGTCAGATGCTACTCTAAGTCATAAAAATGTGTTTGCACTCTGCTGTCTTTGGCTCAATGTATGGAAGTGTTTGTACCTATGTCAAATCTTTAACAAATTATGAATTGCTATGGAACAGGAATTAGCTGAAAACTGAGTGACGTTTTGTTTATAGGGTGGGTGGGGTAAGGAGTACCTACTAGCTCTGTTCCAAGCTTGGCATTTGGCGTTAATGTGAAGCAGTGGGACCATGCTGCCTGCTAAACTACTGTATGAAGCTAAGTGTTCTGAAGACCAGCAGCTAGAAGCTGGAGGACAGCATCCATTTGACAAAAGAGAAGCACCAACCGCAGCATCGGGGACAAGGAAGGAAATCTGGAGGCCTAAAGCCATCATTTGTGAAGGGAATATTGGGGTGTATATGATGCTGTTGAGGAGATTCACCTCTGATTGCACTACTCCACAGAGCCCTCATGTAAGGCCAATCCTAATGGGCTACCTCGGCTTTAAAAGTTAATTTCAGTAAGTCCTGTTTCAAAAGTTTGTCTTTTTTTTTTGCTTCTACCTTCAGTGCCACTATTTTCCACTGCAGTGTTTTGACTTCACAAACCGCCTTCTCCAGAGAGAACAATGTATTGCTGAAAATGGGCAGTAGAAGCAAATGCTATTACATTTGACCTATAAAGTATTCAGAGTGACTGCTAGGTGAAAGTGAAAATTTAGCTTTTCCCCACGTAGCTCTTTGTTTTGCACCTTATGCAAAATATACTAATTGCTAATTAGATGTTGCTTTGTTTATGCAGGCATTCCCAAAGAATTAGATTTGGAGTTCATTTTTTTTGAGTTTTAGGATTTTTTAAAAATTGTCATATTTATATTGACTAACAGCATAACATATACTAACAAAAGAAGCAGTTATTCAGTTCATCTTACCAGATGTGTCTGGTGAAGTATTCAGGGTTTGATGGGCTGTTTTGCTTTAAAAAATTGATAGTGATAGCTAAGTTTATTATACCACATATTAGATGACTTTTGTCCTTTTTGCTAAGGACATTATCTTACATTTCTGAACAAAGAAGCAGCAGAAGAGTGAATAACAAAACAGACATATTTGATTTCTGTAGACATCTCCCATCTTCCTGTGCTACCATTTTCTTCAAATATGTATACATTTTCCTTTTGTAAAAAAAAAAAAAAAGTTTCTTCTGGCCAAATTTCATCTGTGTTGGTATGATTTATACCAACATACATTGAGAGACAGAACCTTTTAGTTAAAAGTTCTTTGGCCACTGGGTTTTGGATGTCTTTTTGGTTTTGGTTTTGATTGTTTGTTTTTGGTTTTTTGGCAGTCAGTGGTCAAAAATGATGATGCCCTCAAACTGATTTTTATGCACAGAACTTATCTCGAACATTATTACTCCTTCCAAAGATTTCCTGACAACTTGGGCCAGAACTGGTTACTGAGTAGCAAGGATCTAATTGAATGCCTCCAAACCCTTCTGCCCGCAATGCAAATCTTACCTCACAAGCTCTTACCTAAAACAGAGACAAGCATGCTTCATGAATTATCACTGACTCTTTGACCCACTAGAGGAATGAGCTCATGTCCCCTGACACCTCACATTAGTGCCTCGGCTCTAAAAGCGGCAGAACTGAGGGTAGGGAAGGTTTGCCATCTACAGCTCAGTAACTTGCTCAGCAGCATTTTTCTTCCCCCCCCCCACCCCCACCCCTGCATTTCTTTAGTACTAACCACATCTCTTCCTCTCAGGAATTTGTCAAAAAGAATAAAAACTGCCTGAGATTCCACATACCAGATTATGAACTTTTCTCATAGGTTTGAATTGCTTACTTACATGTCATAAATTAACCATACTTTCATTTGACCACCAGGTCTTAAGTCTGTTGACAGTTTCAGCATGACTGAATCGCTCATTTTTTTGCTTTCAGAAATTGGCTTGGTTCTCTTTAGAGTTGGTGTAAACATGCCATGTAATAAATGATTTCCACTTAATGGTACAACAGAATTATTGCTTTCTTAGATGTATGTGTAGTAAAAGTCAATATACACATTTATATAATTTCTTTCTTCAAAATCTTATACCTAATTTGATATTTCTAAAAATTGCACATGTAAGTCATGTGTATAACATGCTAAAGTACTTTAACTGTGATCTTAAAACTGAATAAAAATATTTAATAAAAATTTGAAATATTTTAAAAGATATTCAAATACATTTCTTTTTATGTTTACACTACCGACCATAGAGTGTATTCCTTCCATGTACCATACCCACTAAAAACATTAGGAACAATAATAAAAGTGAGAGATTATTTTATCTCTTTAGGATATCTCATAATCGTCTCCCCCTACCTACACTATTTGCTTGAGAATTCACCATTGTGTGAGCATCATTGGTTGTCTTTCCCCTAATGTGTATAGTGGAGTCCAGCAGAAGAAGAAAAGGCTTCAATCTTCTACTTGGGACAAGAGCCTTTGGGGCACCTCTCTAGGAAGAGACATATGAAGTATAATTAAACTAAGGATATGATGTCATTAAGACCATAACCTATTTATGTAAACTCAGACCTCAAATTTGCTGAATACAGTATTCTCGGGTCTTTTTGTGATGATGATATTTTTTTAATCCTTTGGAAACTATACATGCACACAAACATACAGTGTGTTATCAAATGGGCTTTGCATTTGGACAGGCTGCGTTTCAAGTTCTGGATCCACTCGTGTGCCATTGGTGTTTAGCTTCCCACGACTACACTCAATCTAAATGATGGTAACTTCATTTTACTTTTATTGATCTGAAGAGAGAATATAGGGAAAATGTTGGCCTGGGGCTCGTAATTAAATGCTGATTATAATTGTATTTTTATTCCAACTATAAGATTAGCATGTTTCTTATGCATATTCAAAATAGATACTGAGTACAACCACCTTTTCAAAATAATTTTGAATGGGCCTGGTGCTTTAGGAGTAAGATTTTTCAGGAGACTTATGATGTGGAAACTCAACAGTTGAAATTCACATCAGCTCATGCTTTTACATAATAAGCACCCTTTTCATTACTATAAAATTTGTGTGGGGGGTCCATATTAAGGGTAATTTCTGTTATGAAATGACTATACATGATTATATATGGTTCTACATGTATTATAAGATTATACCCTTCCCTTTGAACAGAACATGAAATCTCTTGGAAGGGAAAAAGGAAAAATAGAGTTCGTACCAATAGTAAGTGAGCTAAAATAGAACTATTCCATAGATACTGAAAATTTATACTAGAAAAGACAAGCTTATTAATCAATTTTAACCTTTTTATCTTTTTAGAATTAGAGAAATTTTCAAATATATGTAAAAATAAAGAGTTTTAGTATATCAAATCCAAGTTTCCATCACCCAGTTTGAAATACCAGCATTTTCCCAATTCCTGTTTTATCCGAATTATACCCATTTTCTCCGTGCTCTACTGAAACCCCAGGAGATATGCATATTCTAGAAAGATTTCATCTATGATTATTTCAGTAGAGCCTGCAAAAGTGATTCTAAGTATGCACAAGTTTTTATTTTTCATATATTGCCTCTTCACAAATCCAAAAATTATTGTTCATGAACCCAAGAAGAGAAGTGCTGAAGTGAAGGTCACTTGGAAATAAGAGTACACTGCTCAGTTTGAGTGTCTCTGAATTCACCTTCATGATCTACAGTTTCCTAAAGAACAACTTTCTTGATCAAAGGGAGCTATTTCTTAAGATGTATCATTGCAGGGATATGAAGTGTGTCTCATTTTCTATATTTTTTCTATAGACAATAACTTAAGGCCCACATCAAAACTTAAATTGTATGTTAACAGTATGTCTCTATACAAACCCCCTCCCCAATCCTCTTCCTACTATATTTTCTGTGTCCCCTACACTTGCAAGAGAAAATCTATAGAAGGGGTAGAGACAAAATTTTAGATGTTCTGGAAGACAGAAGAATTCATTGGACATCCTATGTCAACAGGCCAGAAGTGAAAGCATAAAATGGAAGTAAAATGACAGTTGAACACAATCCCTACTTGGAGATTGTTTACCCTTAAAGAATTGTACAAAAGGTGTTTTGTTGCAGCATTCCAGATAGGAGAGTCAGAAAAATGTGAGGATTGAAAGTGTCTTGGAGGATGGGGGAGGATGAAGGCAGAAAAGCTAAGTTTATATAAATAGGTCTAGACATTTTATGTTTAAGTCAAGATGGCTTTAAAGCCAGCATGAAATATGCCCAAGAAATATGCTCAAGTATAATTTTTTCCTGATGTTTTCTATTGATATTAGTGGTGCTTATGAATGACCAATTAAATAAGTATAATCACCATCTTTCAGAAATAAGCATATGAAAGAACTGAAAAATACAATAGAAATCTAGTGGTAGATACAAAAATAGGTAGTGATTTTCCATATACTTTAAAAAGAAAATATTGATAGAATTTTTCCCTCTAATTCAAGATATTATACAATCCTTAAAATAGATTCTGGAAAAATTTGGTCATTGTTTTATAAAATAAAATCTCCCATACTTTATCTTGGATTGAGTATTTAGCAGGGTGTCAAAAATATATTCAGAGCAATGTTCTGCACACGAATCCTTGAATATCTAAAGCCTTTTATAAATAAAATATGAAGTATTTCACACATTGATGCTAGCCTCACCTGCACTAAGACCTGTATTGTATGTCAATCAAAAATGAAAACTGTATTGTTAGAATAAAGTTGCTTAAAAACAGTGCTTTGTTCCACTACTCTGTTTCGAAGCACCTGGAGAATCATGTGAGCCCATGTGGTCTGGCTGCAGAAGAGTTCTCTGTTGCCCACAGCTGAGAGACAGATCGCTGTGTCATGCTCCCAGAATGAGAATGAGTCAAGTTCCCTTCAGCAAAGCTGCACTGGATGCCTACTCTGTGTAAATACCACAAGACTCACTCCTGGGGGTGTTTAGAAGGGGTTAGAGGCTACTGAAATGCAATGCAGATGAGGTTGGGGGTGGGAATCAAAGGCCCTCCGGAAGAAGTGACATATGAGCTCATGAGAAATTCGATAATTTGCATTTTGAAGACTTTAAAAAGTGGGTATGCGTTGCTGTTCTACTTTTATTTTTAAAGCTCTCACAGAAGAGATCTTGGCACAAGGAAAGGAGGAGCTGCTAAGATAAGGCCACAGAGATCCAAATCTGATAAATACATGATAAGATTCTTGGGGGGAGATCCATGATACAGGTGGTTTCCTTTATGTGCACCCCAGGACATAAATCATCTCAGTTCTGTTGGTTCCAGACTGAAGTCACTGGGGTTAACTAGTTCCCAAGCTGCAGCCTGGTGTGGCCTAGGAATATTTGAAACATAAGGTCAAAAAGTACAGCTTAAACATTAGGCCTTGGAATCAAAGAGGTAATTCTGTGGGCAGATGGTTTGATTCCCTGACTTCTGTTTCCCCCTCCCTTTGCACTGCCCTTTTTCCTTCATGTATTCCCAACTCTCGCATGTTGCTAAAATTTATTTCAATCATTAAACTTCTTTTTAGCAACAGCACCCCCATCCCCCAATAAGACTATTTTAGATTTGCTTTTCTTTTTCACCTTTTTCTCCAGAGAAGACTGGAAAGGTTTTATGGTTGGGTGAGTTCCTTTGTCCTTCTAGGCATTCCTGAAGCTAAAAGGAACTGCTGTGAAGTCTCCCTGTTGACATGAGCTGCCCCGTTTCATTTGGGGTCTAAATTGGGCCTGTGGGCTTTGCAAGCCTTCCTTGTTAATGCTCACCCTTAGAAAAGGACTTCACTCCAAAGAAAAAAAAATACCTATTCGTACAGGACTCTGTGGAATTACCCTTGAGGAGAGCTAAGACTTAATATCTACTTTTTAATCTTTCACCTCACTATGGTTTAATCAAAATCTCTTCAGGGATTGACAACTAAAGTTTTTCTTTGTGTATGTGTGTGTGTGTTTAATTCAAGAAACATCTGCTTTAAGAAGAAAGATCATCTCTCTTTGGTATGCAAACTGCACTGTAATTTATGCATGAATTCATAAAAGTTTTAGAAATTTAAAGGATATGATTTGAAGTTCATCAGGCACCTGTCCGTGGCCCCCCAAAGACTCAGTCAATAGAATCTGTGTTGCCCTAAGGTCTCATTTCAGTTTCTTTCCCCTCTTCCCAAAGATCTGACTTTAAATGAGTGGGTGACAATTGGCGAAACAATTTCCTGAGGGTCTCACACATGCAGAGAGCTGAGATTGAAGCAACAGGTAAAATGACTGTTTAAACACTGCACAAGCCCACCTGATCTGGTCATTGGGATTCTAATGAGAATGCATAGCAGTTCACTCTGACGTATGCTACATTCCTCCATAGGACACTTTGAAATTGGACTGGGATCAAGATTTTTTTTTCTTCTGTATATGGGCATCTATCCATGTGAATTCCTTTTTTTGGGTTCCTCTTTCACTCCTACCCACACATCCAATATTCCATATGCCTTCTTTTAAAAAACAAATGGTTTTCTGGTCTGGGTGTGCACTTTTCCTTTTCTGAGTTGCCTTTGTGTGACATTCTAGCCCACCGCCACCACCACTGACAGCTGTGCCAGCATTTAGGCCTACTGCAGAGCAGCATCACTAATTGATGGTAGCAAGATGAACCAAGTCATAAATTAGCTGATGAATAATCTGTCCTGGGGAACAGCAGGGCTTTGCTGCATTCAAATGCAAGGCAGGACCAATCAAGTGGCAAGATTCCACAGCAGGTGGGGCCCTACAAGACACCCACCCAGTCACGGAACACCGGATGTCCTTCCCTGACATTTGCCTTGCCTTGCCCTGCGGAGGAGCACTTTAGAAGATGTGGAACAGCTGAGGTTCCCAAGATTAAACTGCTACAAATGAGCTACACAATTCATGCTTCATAGAACCTTTTATTTTTTTCCCCTGTCAATTTTATTTTGAGGGTAAAAGTTTGAATTTTTAACTTCAAATTAACTTTCCTTGGACCATTTTGCATCTTAAACTTACAATATACATATACAGTTCTGAGTTGGAAAATCGGGCAGAAAGGAAATTCATTTTCATGTAAACAATGAACCTGCTGCGGCGTCCCCAGTCAGTAGTAGTCTTCCCTTATCTGTGGCTTCAGCTTTTGCGGTTTCAGTTATACAAGGTTAATTGAGATCTGAAAATATTAATTGGAAAATTCCAGAAATAAACAATCTTCAAATATTCTTCATTAGAGAATATTGTTATAATTGTTCTACTTTATTAATTATTGTTAATAACTAACAAACTATCTTAGGTACATATGTGTAGAAAAAATGTAGTACACATAGGATTCAATACTATTCATGGCTTCAGGCATCTGTACAATAGCTTAGAACATAGGCCGCCCCACCCAGGGGGAAAAAAAAAAAAGCTGAGAAATGCATTTTTTTCTCACCCTCCTTACCTCTGTTTTGTTTTTTAACCTTCATTTTTTTTTAATTGGTGCAGTACATAATGGTGGGATTTGTTGTTATATATCCATACATGCACCCAATATTACCATAATTTGGCCACTATCAAATGGACAGCACGTCCCTCCCCCTCCCCTCCTCCCACTTCCTGGTCCTTTTCCTCTATCGCATTGAACCCCTTTGATTTTTCATGAGATTCCCCTTAGCCCCTTTCTTTCCCTTTCTCCTCTCTAGCTTCCACCTATGAGAGAAAACATACAATCCTCCACCTTCTGAGTTTGGCTTATTTTGCTTAACATAAACTTACCTGTTTTTTTTTTTAACAAAATATAAAGCTAATATTTTAAAGTATTTGTGTTGCACTGATTTTTCCAAAACGTTTACATAGAATTATCTGTGCTTTGAATTCAGTCAGCAACCTGATTCACCTTCTCCTTTCTTGGGGGGCAAAGAGGGGACAGGGGTGTACCAGGGATTGAACTCAGAGGCACTTGACCACCCAGCTCTATTTTGTATTTTATTTAGAGACTGTGTCTCACTGAGTTGCTTAGCAACTTGTTTTGCAGAGGCTGGCTTTGAACTCGCAATGCTCCTGCCTCAGCCTCCTAAACTGCTGGGATTACTGGCATGCACCACAGCGCCTGGTTTACCTTTCCATTTTTAAAAGAATATTTTTTCCTAGTTCCCCACGAGCTGCCATTTTACTGAGCAATTGTTGCTCATTCATTATATAAACCTAGTTGTGTTCATGTCTACAGAGCCTCCTTTCTCTCTGTTATCCATAAAAGATAAGCGTGACTCCATTTATGAATCTTGTGAAGAACACCGTGTCTCCTCTCAGCTTCCTTGCCCTTCTTAACCAGACTTGGAGGACTATTTCTCATGCACTAGCAGAGGCTGAACATCTGGCTTCTTCCCAGATCAACAGGTGCTCTGTCGCCCTGCAAGAAGGTCCCCAGGGAACTGGCAAGAGAAAGCAAGTCCTAGAGGGCTTCAGTTCATTTGTAAATTCCACTTGGCTATGATTATCTGCCAAAGAATATTCCCCTGAGAAGGCTGAGACCAGGTCTATTTCAAATGACTTCGAAAGGACAATGCTCTTATTGCATACTTGAGGAAATTGCTGGCTATACTGAGGAAAGAAGCGACATTCTGAAATGTGATAGTGAAGCATAACTGTAAAATGGAAAGCAATTTAAATGTATTACTGGACAAAAACCCATTAGTCCAATGAACATAAATAACCTCACTGAAGAAGGGCATTGTTCCCAGATAACTTCTCCCTGAGTTTGGAGGAAATGTCTCTTACTGGAAGGCCTTTGAGTGTCATTAGAGTCATTTGCGATTGAAACATGTTATCAAGGAGTCAGATTTTCCCACTTGTGTAAACAACTCCGTTGGAATTACTGTGACATTTTTTTGCAGGCAGAGAAGCCAATAACAACTGGTATCACCAGAACCAGGCAATTTTGCTTTCTGAAAGAAGGGTTGTCAAGACTTTACTGTTCCTCTCAGATTATCCTCAGCAGATGCTGCCAAATTTCTATGATATCATTCACTACTCCATTAAAATGTTTTGTTTTTGCTTTTATTGGTGCATTATGGTTGTACATCATAGGTGGGTTCATTCTGACACAATCATACATGCATAGAATTTAATTTACTCCATTTCAGTGCACAGTACCCTGCATTTCTCTCTCCTACTCCTTCCCCCATCCCCTTTCTTCTCCTCTACTGGTATACCTTTCACTTATTTATGTATTTTTAATTGGTGCTTTATAGATATACATAAAGGTGGAGTTAGTAAATAGGTGAAGTACAGCAGATTTTTAGGGCAATGAAACTATTCTGTATGATACTGTAATGGTGGATGTATGACATTATTAATAAAATGTGCACCACAACAAGTAAACTGTTATGTAAATTATGAAGTTTAGTAAATAATAATGCTTAAATTTGGGGTCATCGATTGTAGCAAACGTACCACACTCAGGCAGGGTGCTGATGGCAGGGAGAACTGTAGGGGTGGAGAAGGTCAAAAGGGAAATGGGATCTGTGGATATTCCTTGTACTTTGCACATTTTTTTCTGTAATCTTAAAACCCTCTAAAAAGTGAAGTATTAATTAGACAAAAGATTAGAAAACCTCCTTCAAGTGTCTACTTCTCAAACATCACCAAAGAGGAGTCATATAGTAGCTCAAAACTGAGGTTAATTTTCTCGTTGACATTTTTCTGTTTAATAAAGCATGTAAACGTAGTAGGGAGAAAAACAGTTTTTCTCTGTAGGGATTCAACAAGGCTAATTTTTCTATTTTTAAGGGAAAAGTAAATCATTGGTAAACTTTTCCTTTTCCTGAATTCACCCAAATACATATAAGAGTGGTAAACACTGTCTTACCTGAAATGAAGAAGAAAGTTCAGGGAGAGGGAGCATGGGAGGAATGGATGAACTCTAGATAGAGTGGAGGGGTTGGAGGGGAAGGGAGGGGCATGGGGTTATTAATGATGGTGGAACATGATGATCATTATTATCCAAAATACAGGTATGAAGACCTGAATTGGTATGAATATACTATGTATACAACCAGAGATATGAAAAATTGTGCTCTATATGTGTAATAAGAATTGCAGTGCATTCCACTGTCATATATAAATTTAAAAAAAAAGAAAAAAGTTCACCTCCAGAGAGGACAGCTACCACAGTTATATAGGGGCTCTAGCTTTGCTCCAGATGTACAATAATATTTTGAAGAGTATAACCACTAGAAAGCCCCGATGCCATTCAAGGAGGAGGTGGTTGGGCTTTGTGTGTTTACCTACACCACACCAGTGTTTAAGGTTTGGAAAAAATGACTTAGAGATGTTGACTCGGTTGTGACACCCACTTCATATCAGGTTCACTAGCAATATGACATTCATTAGTGCCTGAAAAAAAAATTCTGAGCAACACAGATCTATCACGAGAGGGGATATACTTTCACACTCACTCTGATTCATTTATCCATTTACTCAGCAAATAGAACTTAGTGGAATCTGGGTGGCAGGGGTATATATGGGAGATACGAGGCGAAAGGGCCTCATTTCTGCTTTCAACAGAATCGCAGTGTGTTAGGAGGTTGGGAGGACAAGAAAACCGATCATTACAATGTAAAATGATAATGATTTCAATGCCTTGGGAATACAGTGGAGGGAGCTGCTCCCCTTGCCTGAGGGAGCCAGGAAGGCCTCCCGGAGGATGGCACTAATTAGCCTGTAATTAGGACAAGCCATCTGAAACTATTTTGGATCCATGGAATTAGAAGGTATATTGCAAACCAACACCTCTTTCACTGTTGGAGGTAAGGCAACCCCTGTTTTTCTTCTGCAGGAAGCAGAAAAACCATCTCTCTCTCTCTCTCTCTCTCTCTCTCACACACACACACACACACACACACACACACACAAACACACACACACACGGTAGGGGGGGCAGAAAGCATGGATGAATTTCCAAATAAGCTTGCAAGTTAAGAAATTTGATAATTATATTTTCTTAAACAATTTAAGCTCTTTTTGTACAACATTTCAGCTGGCAGTACTGAAATCCAAATGATTTTTATAATTATATTTTTATTATAAAACTATGATCTTCAGTAACACTAAATTAGAAATTATAATTACTCTGAACTTTTATAAGAAAAGCACCGATTATTTTGCTATTTAATACTCTCCTTCCTCCTTAGCTTCTGCAAGGATTTGCAACGGACACCACTGTGTGGGCCTATCTGTCCTGGTTTGATGATGTGGGGAAGATGCTCTTGTCTGGAAGATCTAAGACGTGTCCTTTTGACTCTTATTTGAGGCACCAGATTACCAGAAAAAAACATTCTTTTTTGGGGGGTGTGGGTTGGGTACCAGGGATTGAACTCAGGGGCACACCTGAGGCACCACTGAGCCACATCCCCAGCCTTATTTTGTATTTTACTTAGATACAGGGTCTCATTGAGTTGCTTAGTGCCTTGCTATTGAGGAAACTGGCTTTGAACTCGTGATCCTCCTGTCTTAGCCTCCAAACCTCTGGGATTAATAGGTGCGCGCCACCACGCCCAGCTCAACCTGTTTTTAAAGCATCAATAAAGCTGGGGCATCAAAAGAAACATTTTTGAAATAATTACATTTTTTATATTGTAGGGGAGGGAAAAAAAGAATCTTTTATAGTACTTTTTCTAGGTCCCAGGCTGAGGCCCCTAAGAACAAATGACAGATTATGAAGAGAAAAGCATATGGATTTGTTTAGTATGATTACTAAATGACCTGAGAGCCTGAATAAGTTAATGAAGATCTGAATAAATGGATAAATCTGTGTTTTTATGTTCGGTTTGATGAAGACTGTCATGGAGAAATGAAAGGTCACAGAAATGCCATGATCTAATAGCAGATGCTAGGGCGGGGTGGGGAGCACTTGGCAAAGCCTGAAGGTTCAGATTCTTCTCTCTGACCCTTCACCTTCAGAGGTGAGAATCTTCCTCCTCCTCAGGCACAGGGAGGACTGGTTTCAGATGAGGGTCTTAGGACTTGGTTCAGGGAAAGGCCAGGAAATCCTTCCTAGGTTTTTCGTCTTCAGGAAGAAGGGCAGAGAAAGTGAGAGTGACCTTCCTGCTTCTGAGATTTTCTCAAATTCCTTCAGCTTAAAATATTCTCGATGCCACATTCACAGTTGCTGTATTTTGGGATAGTGTGTCCTGAGCCCCATCAAAACAGAGGGGCTATGCTGCCACCCTGAAGGACAGGGCAGAGCTGTATGCCCCTGACCCCACCACACATAGGCGCTGCCACCAGCATGCCCATCTGGTGTCCGCCCAGTGACAACAGCACATTTCAAGCTTGTCAGGATTGGAGATATTCATATTAGGAGACAAGCTGGAGGAAGAAAGAGAGAGGGAGAGACCAGAGTCAACACACAGCCCATTTAAAAAATAATCGGGGTCAGTACACAGGACCCCAAGGGATTTTTCCCAGGGAAAAATGTTTGTGTTATTTAATGCTGTTGATATCTCTCACCAGCTCTCAGCAGTGACAAGCAGCAAAGCATTTTCATGTGTACTCTGTACCAAAACAGAGCATTTGTATTTAAATATTTGAGTTAAACATATCTTGTGTTTGTGGAGCATTAATGCTGTTGACATTGTTCCATAGCTGTACTCTTTAGGGAGTTGGAATCTGTCTTCGATATTAGTCAACAGACCATAGAAAACACTTTAATGGGAGTCATGACTGTGTAAGCTACTCAAAGGGTCCTTGAATTGGAAAACAGAGATTAACTCCAGCAGGGACAAAGGCTAGGATATTAGGGAGAGGCTTTTGCGGCCGGCCGTGGAGGGCATACAGTATGTGGGCTGTGCCTCCAGAGAAAGATCTGGTTCTTCTCCAGAGTGCTGTACTGTGTCTCCATGCCAGCTGAAAATTCATCTCTAGCTTGTCGACATCATCCCCACTCTCTTGACTCCGCTTCCCTCTGCTTAACCTGGCCCCTAAATCCAGAAACCATTTCCATGTGTCACAGGAGAGGGGCAATCACCAATCAGGAGCTGAGCTGCTGAGCAGGTGAAAGAGGAGTCAATAGCCCACAGCAGTGCCGCCTCTGTGTCCCACACATGCCTCTGGACCTATCATGTCCCCATCTCACTCACCCTTATTTGAACCTCGGGCACCCTACATGCCATCTGAGGCCTATGGGTGAGTGGTTCCCATTGCCAGGACAGAGGAAGGGAGGGATGAATTCTCCACCATCTTTTCTATTCCACCCACGCAGTCCTATAAGCCATTTCTGTTTTGAGAGTCAGAGCTTCAAGAGTGCTTAATTTAATCGGCCTCATGTGGGTTAAGAAGGAAATTAGAGAGGCAACCGAGAGCTGTACGTTTTCGTCAGTGACTGGGGCCTGACCTGGGCATCTGGTTTGAAGAGGGGAACCAGCAAGATCACATCAGTGTTGCTGAGAAGTTCAGAGTGACACATCATGATGGCAGTAGGGTCTAGAGATGGGGTGGCAGGGCCGATGGCACATGAGACAGTTGAGGTGTGCAACACTGCACACATCCCCTCGGCTTCCTGCTCTCCCACCCAAGCCAGAACCTGGGGTCTGTAGGTTACCCTTCCGCCTGCAGGGGAGGGGGTGCAGCAAGGGAGGATCACCTGTCAGTGTAGTTTGAGACTGGGGACCAGCCAGGGGGAGGTCAGCCTGTTCCTTCAAGAATAGTATGCAGCAGCACTCAGCCAAAATGGGAATGAGGCAAATGCCATTGCAATGCTCAGATTTGGGGGTTATTTGAAAGAGGGTTTATTCCTGTCACTAGAGCCCAGAGATGTGATCTGGACATCTTTGTCTACTCCCAAGAGAAGAGGTGTGTTTGGCCAGAGTAGAGACAGAAACATCCCAGCCTATCATTGGAGTTCAGCTCTGGCACCCACAACCTCCCTTTCTACTCCACAAGGGATGCTGACCCTCCTTTCCAGTCTCAGAACCCTCTAGGGTCCCAAGGAGCCAAGTCTTGCCGCCCTTGATCTGTTTTTTTTCTGGAAGAACATCCACTTCCATAAGCACTTGTTTCTGGTGCCTTTAGTCATGGGGACCTTCAAAGCTGGAGATGGGACCTGAGGGCTCACTGCTCTTGACACCCCAGCTGCATCATCTGTTGCCTTCACAGTCTTCTCTTCCTCTAAGATTCCTGACCCCCGCATCTCACTTTCTCCTGCTTCCCTGGGTAAGCCCATCCTGTCACCTTCACTGTTCCCATGAGGTTATTGAGGCCTTTTGGTCATGAGCTCCTTCCACCAAATCAGTGCCTAAGGCTGATGCATAATAATCTTCTTCCTTGATTAGAGCATCTTAATTATGCTCTAGGAATTTGCTTAAACAGATTAATCATTCTCGAGGACAAATTTAGCAGCTGAGCTTGCTGAGGGATCTGCTCTGAATGTCCCCTGGGAAATTCTGATTACACCTGCCTGTTGGGCCCTTCCTAGGGTCTTGAGGGAGTCAGGGGCTCGGACACTGGAGGTTGTATGCTGCCCCTGCAGGCTTCTTTTTATTCCTTCTGGACCCCCCAAACTGCACGTGTGATTCCTATTTGTGAAATGTGTCTGGTGTGAGGGCAGAGCATCCTGGTGGCCTCTCTCACTCAGGAGTAGATTTGTGGGCTCCTCTTCAATGAGGGTAAGTCCACTGATTAGTGGCAACCTGAACCCCACAGTGATTGCTCATTGGGATCCAGAGCATTTAAAAACACTGGTATGGGAACCTCCCTGCAGACCAATTTAATGAAAATCTCTGGAATTTGGCATCTCTGTTTTGCAAAAGCAACTGAAATACCATACCAGCTAGTTCTAATGTACACTCAAGTCTAGAATAATCAGCAACATCTGAGCACTATCAGGTAATTTGCTGCTGTGCACGTAAAAGTGGAAGGCAGAGTCTTTCAGCTCTGAAGTTAGATCTCACACTAATGGAAAATTTTGTGACCTGATGGACCCTAAGTCACTGTTCATAAGCCCTGGAGTCTGGGGAGGCAACATTTCATGGCAGTTCAGACTACATGGTTTCAAGCTCTGTGACCTCAGATAATTCAACCTCCCTGAATCTCAGTTTTTCCATGAAGACTGTACCCATTTCATAGGATTATAGGGGGAATTGACTCAGATGGTACACATACAGACCTTAAAATGGGGCCTGGCATACAGTAAGCTCTTAGTCAACAATAGATATTATTACTTCCCTCAATTATTCTCCTCAACATCACCATTTGGCTCAAAAATAGAACAGAAAGTTCATAAGAATCTCAGTCAGGAGATGTTTTTTTCCTCCCAGTGGCAGCCATGAGGCTCAACCTGGAACAAATTAGTACAAGTCAGGGCTCTTTTGCTGGTGCTATCCCTCCAAGAGGATGAACCAGAAATCAAAATGTGTTTCTCTCAGGGTTTATACTCATATGCAGAACCAGATGAGTCAATTGTTTGAAGATTGTCTTTTGGAAAAAAAAAAGTTTGGAAGAGACTCAAAAGCAAGCAAACAAAGCTAATCTACTCAAAAGAATGAATTCAAGGAAAAATGTAAATAATGGTCCTTGATACAACACACTTGCCTTTCAGGCCATTGCTGTCTTGGTTGAATCATGCTTTATTCTTTAAATCTCGTCACATAAGGAACTGCTAAAGTTCTGCAGTTTTACAGGACAGCAGAAAGTATGTGGCTAGTGCAGAGCAGGAGAACTTGGCATGGGCTTGGAGAAGGGTGTGCCACTCAGCCTGGCTGCCTGTGCGTGGCCCTTCTAGACAGACAGAGGGAGACAGATGGGTGAGGTCCTGCGGCCCTGAGCCCTGTGCAGTCAACTCAGGGGTGAGGAGACTCATTTCGATATGCAGCATAAGGGGAATAGAAGGATTTCATAAACAGATTTGGAGGAAAGGAAAATTGGAAGCAGAGAAACTGGTTAGAAAAAAACATGTTTAATTAAAGAAACAGATAAATGCAGAAATTTGAGGCATTTGTTAGAATTATAGAAAATTCTAGATAGAATTAAACATCTTAGTAATGAATACTAGAGAATACAGATAGGTAATCTATTCACCATATAGAGAGTACTGGCACAGAAGGACAAAACACTGGATAGTAAAGTGGACTTCTAAAAGAACTTATCAGATGACAGGATGGAATCAGGAGGGGTAGGAAGAGAACAGGATTTGGGATGAGGCTCAAACCTTAATCCCATCAAGGACTGGCATGGTCAAACTCTGAGCTAGTTTATGTTTTTCAGCCTCAACTTCCTCTTCTATAAATTGGAGCTAAAATAATGTGGGCTGAGTCATCTTGCTCTAATCTTGTACTTAAGTAGCTTGTTTCTGAGGCCCCATATGGAAAACTTCACATTTGTCTCAGAATGATTTCATCTTGGCAGCAATTCTCAAGTATGTGCAGGGTTAGTATGCTTGCAGAGGGATTAGACATGGTCCACATGGCCAGGGGTGAGGAGTGAGACAGATACGGGCAGCGAAAAGACAGATAAAGGGTCAATATGAAAAAGTCATTTTCTAACCCTCAGAACAAAAATAGAATGCATCTTCAGTGTCAGGGGGGGCGGTATCATGTCATTGGAAGTGATCAGTCATCGGCTGGAGAGGACTGAAGAGGGGAACAGTTGAGAGGATTCAAGTATCAAATAATATCTTTTCCAGACACACAAAGAAATTTAAATGGCACTAAATAAAATCTCATCCACATGCAATAAGAACTAACGAGAAAGTTTCAATTTAGGAGGCTTTTACTGCAGTGAGCTGACGTTGCACCAAGTACTTTTTTTTTTCCTTCTTACTCTTTTCTGGAATAATTCTATTTTAAATAATTCTTGAAATGTATTGTACTGGGTATAAATATAGAGTCTCCTCTCTATGTGAAAGAAATGATTTGAGTAAAAAGTTATATAGCCCTAATGTACAGGGTAAGCTTAAAAAATGTATAATTTTGAAAGAAATTTCTATTTACTTCTAAGGAGCTACACATAGATTTACACACACACACACACACACACGCACACACACACACACATGTGTTCATTCCCTCATTTATTTTTTAGAACTCTCAAACTGAGCTATCACTTACTTTAACAACTAAACTATAGGGAAAATTAAATATGTATTTTATTTTTAATACATTTAATTACCAAGAATGTAGCAAGGGGAATTAATTGTAGACAACTTGAGTTATAAAATTGACTCGAATCTGTATTTTTCCACATGCCTCTTATCAGCCTCTTAAAGACTCATTCTTGAGGCAATGAGTTTTGAAATAATTGTCGAAAATGATTTATTGTATTCAATCTGAATGCTTGATGAAGTGGAAGCATTTGTACTTTGTTGTAATTATTTGAGCATCTGAGTGTTCTTCAGGACAATCTCTTGGGATATTTATTCAAACGAAATCTCATAGGTAAAGGTTCATATAAAATATTACATGAAATCTCATATTCATCTATCTGATCTAACATTCTCTCAATAGGTGGAACTTGCTATATCCATCCTACAGGTGAGTCCTGAATCTTCTGACTAGGTTTTCTCATCACCATGGGCAATCAGAGGAGATGGCCACATCCAGCCCAGGCATTAGGCATGACTTCAGCTAGTTATGTGGACTGGTTTCCTTCACAGAGGCATATTTGGGACATAGGAGACAACTGCCATAGCTGGGAGTTTTTCTGCCCAGCATTTTTTCCCCTTTTTTATGCCCTTGAAGTCATACAGCAGTACTATCTTCATGACTCTCAATTCTGGATGCATATTTTAGCTTTCAAAGTTCTTAACAAATACAAATGCAGGGACTTAGAGCAGTGGTCCTCAGACCTTGCCTCAGAATCACCTGAAGAGCTTGGTAAACTCAGACAGCCTGGCCTCTTCCCCAACCCAGCCCCACGGTGATGGTTCAGAAGGCCTGAGGTGAGCATGAAAATTCTCATTTCTAACAAGTTCTGAGGTGATGCTGATGTTTCTGGTCCAAGGACCACACTTTGAGAAACAGGCCTAGAGAACATGAATTATAGTCATTCCTTGTTATCTACAGAGGATTGATTCCAGAATTTTTCTCCTCTCCCCAGGAGACCACAATATTTGGAAACTCATGTCCCTTATATAAAATGCGTAGTATTTTCATAGAACTTCAACATATCCTACTGTGTACTTTAAATCTTCTCTATCTAGATTACACGTAATACCTAATACAATGTAAATGTTACGTGAAGTGTTGTTATGCTGTACTGTTTAGGGAATAAAGACAAGGAAATAAGGTTTATACATGTTCAATATAGATGCGATTAAAAAAGTTTGCATCTGTTGGTTTAATCTGAGATACAGAACCTGCAGATACAAAAGGTTATTATTAGTCTTAGATGAAACCTAGGCACATAGTTGTTAAAGTTCCCCAGGTGATTCTAACACACAATTAGGGCTGAGAATGACTGTTAAATCTGATGGACTTCTTTCTTAGAAACATGTATCTTTTAATTTTACTATCAGGGTGAAATGTAATGTGGATAATCTTATGCCAGATACGAAGATAGCATTTCACCTGCTGCTCAGTGTTGACTATGACCTAATTTTAAATGCACTTATTGACTTAATGATTACAGCAACAATAGCTCTAGGTGTTAACACATGTAGTACTTGTATGGATATCTTCTTAAAATAATTTTTACAGAGTACTTAAAAAATAAAAAAGTAGGTTCATTAAATTGCACATGCTGGCATTTTTTAATTTGTTCTACTCAGACCTCACTAAGGTACTTATAAGAAGCAAACAGTGTTGAACAAACATGAAGAAGCTAAACAAACAAATGTGTTACTGAGTAAAACATGGAAGTAATATAAAATATTTCACACAAAATAGGCTCATTTCAAATTAATGTATCTTATAAGAGCCTATAAAACTTTGATTCAGAATTTGATTATATGTTATTTTCATGTATCACACTGGATAAATAATAACAGAATAAGCACAAAGATTTGAGGAAATTTTTATTTTATTGTTTTAGTTGTAGAGAGACACAATCTTTATTTATTTATTTTTATGTGGTGCTGAGGATTGAACTCAATGCCTCACACATACGAGGCAAGCACTCTACCACTGAGCTACAGGCCCAGCCCTGAGGTATCTTTTAATTTTTATTTAATTTTATTTATTTTGTGGTACTGGAATTGAACTCAATGGTGATTTACCACTGAACAACATACACAGCCATATATATATATATATATATATATTTTTTTTTTTTTTTGAGACAGTCTTACCAAGTTACCCAGAGAGGCTAAGGTAGGGTGTAATCCTCCTACCTTAGCCTCTGCAGTCTCTAGATTACAGATATGCCTCAATTTTTTATTTTTTAAATTAAATCACCAGAAGCAGGGTCTAGTAGGAGCTGAGGGATGGGGCGGTTTGCCATCAAGGCATGGGTAGGAGTCTGAGGCGAAGCTGCCTGGTATGCTCGGCTCTACAGTGGGATGGATCTGGAGGCTGCTGATGACCCTGCCAAAGTGAATACAGACCAGGGCAGAATCCTGGAAAATTGTCATCATTCAAAAAGGAGTCTAAAGCTAGATAGATGACACTGGACACTGAGAGAGACTCAAGGTCAAGGACAGCATAGGCAGAAGTAGTCAAGATACAGGAAACAAAAGCAAAGCAGAACAGAGCAGAATAGAACAGGAACAGGAGGATTCAGAGAAGGAAAGAACATACAAGGGTGTCTCGGGCAGCCAGCAATAGGAACCCAGGCCAGGAGTGCTGCAGCCATTCCCTGTACTCCTGTTGGGACCTGTCTGACATCACACCCAGCATCTTCTTTGGTTTGGAGGAATCGATACTACAGTATGGAGCTTAAACTTTCTCACTGGCTCTCATATGGATCTTATTAGTAAAATCATGTCTTGGGTAACTTCATTTTAAGTTGCATTCTTTAACATTCTCTTTTAATAATAGGCCATCATCTCAGATTATCTTCATGTTTAAGTCACATCAACTCACAAAATTAAGAATCATTTTTTCCCATATTTTTTATGTGATGGGAAGACAGGTCCAGGTTAATCTGTATCCTTTCCTACTGCCTTAGAAAAAAAAGTTTTTAAAAGTCCACACAGTTCTGAAAGCACATTTTAAATCCCTTTCATTACTAAACTAGAAAGGGTATCAATTCTCTTCTTCCTAGATATACAATTATGAGTCCCAGGCACAAGTCCTTATCAACTGTCCTCATTCCCACGCGCTAAAGAAGCTTACCAAGCCCGACCTGCACCATGTGACACAGCTCCTTGCTCCAATCACAGAAAAAATTATGATGCTGCTTCCTATTTGCAAGCCCTCTTCCTTTCTGAGGCACATTTGTTATCTCTCTTGTCACAGAAGCTGATTCTACAAACACATATTCAGTTATTCCCTCCCCTCCGTCTCACGCAGCAGCAGGAGAGGAGCTGGGATGAAGGCAGCGTTTAAACCTGGGTGCGGAAATGCCTTTGCTTGTGGCTTAAAGAGCCCCCTAGGTATTCCTACCAAGTCTCAGCGACAGCTGCGTTTTAGTGAGCCAGTTAGTGGTATTTCTTGAAAACACAGGCTGGCTATTTCCCTGCAGCCATATTCTCACTGTGGGCAATGCTCTGAGCATGCTCCTTCAGTGGTGCTTAGAAGAATATGCCCAGGTTCTGAACACAAGACCAAACACTAGCACCACTTTTGTCCTTTGATCTAATCCTGTTGCTGGGCACAAGACTGGGAAGCAACAGGTGAGGATGGAGTGAGGTGAATGTGATTATTCACCTCAGGACTTGGTAAAGAGAGGATTCAACCTCTGTCTGTAGATTTATAGTCCAAGATGGAGAAGAGCTGATGGGAGGGGGGTGCAATTCCAGACTCCAGACCCATGGACCTTCTCCTATGGGGGATGAGTGATGGGGAGTGGGCCTGGCTGTCAGAGGTCTGGGAAGCTGTGATTGGGGAGGAGGACAGCAAGAGGGGCTCAGAAACAGGGTTCAAGGGCTGGGGTTGTGGCTCAGTGGCAGGGCGCTTGCCTTGCACATGTGAGGCACTGGATTCGATCCTCAGCACCACATAAAAATAAATAAACAAAATAAAGATATTATGTCTGTGTATAACTAAAAAAAAAAAAAAAAGAAAGAAAAGAAACAGAGTTCAAGGGGCTAAGAAAGCCTTAGCCATATAGTCTTGGGTTGTAAATAAAGCTGTGGGACATCTTTTTTTTTTTTGAGGGGTGCTAGGGATTGAACTCAGGGGCATTTGGCCACTAAGCCACATCCCCAGCCATATTTTGTATTTTTATTAAGAGACAGAGTCTCACTGAGTTGCTTAGGGTCTCACTGATTTGCTTAGCACCTTGCTTTTGCTGAGGCTGGCTTTGAACTCTAGATCCTCCTGTCTCAGCTTCTGAAGCCACTGGGATTACAGGCGTGAGCCACCGTCCTCGGCAGCAGTAGGACATCTTGATGGATGGGCTGAGCCCACCAGTGGGCACTAAGGCATGTCCTTCAAAGGCATGCAGGTGTGGAGGAATCCGCTGACCTGATTAAGGCTCTGGTGTCCATATCTTGAAATTCTTAATAATCCTCTAACAAGGAGCTTGGCATTTTCGTTTTTTAGTAGGTTAGTTCTGAAAAACAGTTTCTGCAGGAGGGAAGAGAGGGTGATCTTTCTTCTCAGGAGATAGGACCCCAGCTGGCAACTTAGGAATGGGGCAAACCTCTCTCCCACTCCAGGACCTCCACCACTCTCTAACTTCTTGCCTTGCTTGATATTTTCCACAGTAGTCTTCATTGAATATTGTTTACTCATTTATTGCCATTTGAATGTGTTCCCCAAAGTTCATGTGCTGGAGTCTGAATCCCAACCCAATGGTGTTGAGAGGTAGACCTTTCTGAGGTGATGAGGTAGGAGGACTCTGATCTCATGGATGGATTAATACCCTTCTCAGGTGTGGGTTCGTTGTAACAGAAAGAGCTCAGCCCCCATCCCCCATCTGCCTCTCTTCTACCCAGGTGGTACCTTTGCAAGGACACAAAGGCCTTCACCAATTTTAATCTCTTTATCTTGTACTTCCCAGCTTCCAAGACCATGAGCCAAATAAATTTCTGTTTCTTATAAATTAAAAATTTGACTGTGGTATACTATAGAAGGCATAAAACAAAATAAGACTTCACCCATGTCCTTTCTGCTCATAAGAGGCAAGGACTGTGTCCAGCCACTCCAACAGTGCCTAAGGTGTGTAAATTTGGGCTGAAAGAATGGTTATCCCCAGGCCTCAGGAAAGACAAGGTCCTCAGATCCTAGAGGAATTCCTAGACTCAGCGAGGATGTGGGCAGAGCTTGGGAGGCACTGGGTTCTATGAATGAGGTTTGGGAGTCTGCCCAGAGAAGAGTTCTTTGTCAGGGAGGGAGGAGCCCTATGTCTCAAGAGAGATTTGCAGTGAGGGCAAGACTGGCATTTTTACTGCTTGAGTATATCCTTCTTCAAGCTGCCTGGCAACTGGGAGACAGGATGGAGGCTGCAGGTGGGAGAGTCACTAGGGAACCTGAGGCAGGTGAAAGCAGCTTAAATAAGATTGGGGGTTGATGACGCTCAAAATTTTTTAATTGCCTAAGGGTAATGTCCAATTTGGCAAGTGAGATGCCATTCTAAGTTGGCTTGTGTTCTGGAGGTAAAACTGAAATAAAAATGTGCTGAATTATTCTCATTCAGGCAGGGTGGAAGCAACTTCAGAAGTTTCACAAAAGTATCCACTGATTAGAATTGCATATGGGGCTTGATTTAAGATCCCACCAATGCGACCACCCTGTAATATTTTAGGATTGCCATGAAACTAGCTTTTGTCATTGTACTAATCATTATCCGTAAATGCACTATACCCACGAAGCCCTGTGTCCATGTCTACATATGCTAGAAGGGGTGACATGAGCCTGGAGTTGGCTTGGACCCAATGATGACAGCTCTAGTCCTTTGAAACTTTGCAAAATGTTCCAAAATGAAAAGTTCTTTTGATCTGAGTACCTCCACAGTCTTTCCTCATCTCTGGATTTTCCCCTACTCCACCCTCCCCCTGAAATGCATGACAAACCAAAGTACCATAGCCATGGTCTCAATAAATGATGTGCCCATGTCCCTGTGAGCAAACCATTATAGATTGGGAGGCACTGGATGGAGAAAAATTATGTTGATTTCCAATTAGCCTGAATGATATGCTGAAACACTAGTTAAACCCAGAAAGCTCTCCAAACCTGCCAAACCTGCTACTGTGCCCCGTCTTACTGCTCCTCTTGGCTTTAGATAGAAGAAACTTTTGCTTCACCATAGCTGCCAATCAGTGCAGATGAAGATCCAACAAGGGAAAGAGACTGATGGGTTTATCATTGAGGCAGGATATGAGTTTCATTTAATAAGGAGGAAATTATTTTCTTAAGTGTTTCATTGTTTCAACTTTATTGAGGTATAATTGGCAAATACTAATTGTATATATTTAAGTTGTACAATATGATGTTTTGATAAATGTACACATTGTGAAATGATTACCACAATCAAACTAATGAACATATTCATAGCCTCATATTCATAGTTGCCTGTGATGTGGCCTGTGTGTGTGTGTGTGTGTGTTGTGTGTGCATGCGTGTGTACCCGCATGGGAGATGAGAACATTACAGATCTACTCTAAGCACATTTCAAGCAAACAGTACAGTGTTACTATAATTGTCATATTAGATCTCCAGCACTTGCTCATTTTGCCTAACTGAAACTTTGTACCCTTTCACCAGCACCTGAACAATACCATCTTACTCTTTGCCACCGTGAGTTTGATTTTCTTATTCCACATAGAAGTGAGATCATGTAGTATTTTTCTTTTTGTGTCTTGCTTATTTCACTTAGCCTCAGTTCATCCATATTGTCTCAAATGAGAGGATGTGCTGAATATATTCCATTGTATACATACACCACAATCTCTTTACCCATTCATCGTTTCCATATCTTAGCTATTGTGAATACTGCTGCAAAGAACATGGGGAGTTCAGATGTCTTTTCAAGATACTGATTTCATTTCCTTTGGGAATACAGACATGAAGATTTTTGCTGGATCATTAGTGTTTTATTTCTGCCTTTCCTGCAGCATAGTTGGTAAGTCCAAGTTCTCTGAAGCTGGAGTGCCTGGGTTCAAATCATATGGATAACCAATACTTTTTCTGTAACCAGTAGCAAATTATTTAACTTCTGTGTTCCTCAATTTCCTTATCTGAAAAATGAATTCCTGCTTTACTGGTGACAGATGATTCAATGAGTTGATACATATAAAGTACTTAGAATGGGGCGCTTGGTGTGCCCTAAAAATTCAATGCCTTTAGGTTATTCTTGTTTTGTCATTACCATCTCCGTCAGCCCATATCTTCTGATGGAGAATCGATTTCTATTCTCTCATTTATCCCCTTCCTGCTTGGATTTACAGCTCTTGAGGGCAGGATGTGGGCTGAGTTTTATGGCATTTCTCATTTATTAATCCATTATTTAATCAATCAGTAAAGATCTTTGCAGCTTACAAAAAGCCATAGCATACACATTTTTAGTAAAAGGAATGGAAGGAGCATTGGTTTTACCTCCGGAGGCCTGACCTAATGATCAGTGTGATGGCTGAGTTTCCTGTCTATTGGGCTCCAGCTATTCAATGTGGTGACCAAATACACCATGAGACAACAAAGAGAGATGGACTGTCGGTATGGAGTACATCATTTATAATGTTCTTTTAGGGTTCCCTAGAGTCATGCCAAGCTTAAAATTCACTGGAATCAGATCCAACCCATTATCAGAGTGGAACATCTCTTTCCAGGGCACCTTATAACCAGGCATAACTCCAAGGCTGGGAATCTGCAAAACAGAGATAATTACACCTGCCTGCTCTGTGTCACACAGACGCAGTGTGAGGATTAATTAAATAATGACTGCCAAGAACACTGGGCTCCTTTGAGAGAAATGCTCTACAAAAGCAATCTTAGATAATTATTCAGAATTTCATTTTGTAAATATCAGGACAGACCTTCAGCTTATGAGACCAGGTTCACACAGACCACATCTGCACTGATGGAATTTCCCCCAAAGGGCTGGAAGCATGTCTGGAAAATTCCTGGCCGTCAAACCAATATGTTACTAGAGAATCTTTACTTTAAGAAGTTACACCAACCCAACAGAGTCTCACACCCTTGGTGCCTACATTTGGAGTCCTATCTTTAGTAGTAGCATTGCTGTTTTGCAAAAAGAACATCTATTCCATGGTGATGATCTCATTCAGTTGATTCTACTTCATGTGACTTTATCCTTATCCCTGCAGGGTGACCAACCATCCCAGTTTTCTCTGCATGTAGGACGTTATTGCTAAAGCAGGGATAGTCCTAGGAAAACTGGGTCTGTTGGTGACCCTAACATGCTTCTTATTTGTAATAATATTATGTTATTTTGTGACCTTAAGGAATTTACTTCTGAGTTTTAGAAACCTGTTCTATAAAAAACTAGGATTGGAATAGATAATAATTTTTAAAAAAAACTAGTTTGTGCACAGCACAGTTCTAAATATTTTATGCCTAATAAACAACTACTCCTGAAGGAAGGCAAATTATCTTTACATCCAATGGACAGAAAAAGCATATGGAGATAGAGGAGTTTGCTTAATGTTACACTGTCGGTAAATTGGCAGGGCCAACCAGGTGGCAGTTACCAGGCCTGTGTTCTTTTTTCTCTATATTTTTTCTTGGTGCATTATAGTTGTACATAATGGTGGGATTTGTTGTAACATGTTAGTACATGCACATAATATAACAATAAAGGCCTGTGTTCTTAAGTACTACGCAATATTGCCTCTCTATGAGAACTTCCGGAGGTTAGAGTTGATAATTTTTATATAAAAAGAATCCACAGTTCTTTATTTCTATTATAACAACTCAACAAACTAAGGTGTAAATATGGGTATGTATCTACATTTCTCAAATTAAAAAACACAAACCAGCTTAGGACTCACCATAGTAAATGAACATTAAATCTCTTATCTCCCTTCTGCTTTCTCCTCTACTGCTGAATTGTTCCAAGCTTCAGGCTACACAAGACAGGAGAAGAGTCAGCCACATCTAACTGTAGAGGTCCCTGGAAGCCCAGTACTATCTCTACTGCTACTGCTTTTTGCAGTAACCTGCCAGCTCTGTTGAAAGCTGACTCTCAGGCTGACCCGTTCACACCAGACTGAATAGTCGCTGACATGGACTCCATCTTTTTGAGACAGACCAGGTACTTTCTCAGGGTCAAGGATGGCCAGAGGTGACACTGCTTGCTTGACTTGCTGGAATTGCAGCTGTCTATGCATTAGGTCTGAATCTGTCCAGGTACTTGTTCCTGTGTAGAGGCAGACCTTTCTCCCCTCCCCTCCCCAAAGGCTCAGGTATCTTGGGATTTGGTTACTTTTCTTTTTCAAACCCCAAACAAAAAGTGCTGGTTGTAACTGTGTCCCGTTGCAATTGAGTTACCTGCTCAGAGGTCAAAGGACAGGTATATTAGTCATCTCGAGCCTCCAAAACAAATTGCCATAGGTAGGGTGGTGTACACAACGCAGATTTATTTTTTCACAGTTCTAGCTGCAAGCCCAAGGCAAGGGTGATACCAATGTTGGGCTCATGGTGAGGACACCTTTCCTGATATAACCTGGAGTAAAGATCATTGGAGAGAGAGAGAGAGAGAGAGAGAGAGAGAGAGAGAGAGAGAGAGAATGTGAGCAAGAGAGTGCTCTGGTGTCTTTTCCTGTTCTTATAAGAGCACCATAGGACACTATCCCAATGTGAGGATCCTACCCTCTTTTAAATCTAATTGTCTCCCAAAGTCCCATCTCCAAATACACATTGGGGGTTCGTGCTTCAACATGATAATTTCGAGAGAGTCACAATTCAGTCCCCTATACCCTATTCATCTCCTAGAGAGGAAGAATTAATTCTGGTAATTTAAAGGTTATTTTATCTCCTTATAGTGTCCAAGCCAAAAATGACTTTCTGATCTCCCTATTATTTTTTTTTTTAGAAAAAGAACAAAAATGATTGTAATCTCCAGAAAGGCATCTCATGCTGCCTGTGAAAAACAGCATTAAAATGATGACTTCACTTACCTAGTTCAGGCCTCATTGACTTAAAGACTATAATTCCAAATAGCCTTGGTATATAGCCATAAACTTACCCTTGGTTTTGAATTCAAAATTAAGGTTAAAGTGGCTCAATCAAAAGCAAAATATTTTTTTCCATTCTATAATTAGCCATCACCACTAGATAGATGCTAATTCCTATTCACACCCCATTTAATTATTTGGCACATACAGAATTGCTTGCACAAATCAGGGAGCAGAAAACAGATACATGTGAAACGCAGGGGGGTATGATTGGATTGTTGAGCTAGGAAGACTGGGCCTTCTGGACAAATGGTTTCTGATTAACTCTGAATACTGACTGATTGGAGGTGTTCTGTACATCAGAAAAATCCCACTGGTGCCTCTCACATTCACTTTGTTTTTGTCACCTCGCACCAGCCATCCCCTACTCCAGCTTTGGTTTCATGAGAAAACAATGCATTTAGAAGATTAAAGTGTTTTTCTGGTTCTTTGCCACCTCCCTGGAAACACCATTAAGCTTATTTTCTTAGGAGAGTGAAGAAAACAGGATTGTTATGGGATCCTCTGCCAGAAGAGAGCTGCTGCTAATCCCACTCTTCCGACTTTTACTTGGGTGTCTTTGTCTTAGGATTGCTACAAGAATAAATTAAAATGATACGCGTATGTAAAGTGCTCGGCATTGGTGTCATGTACAATGAATTTTAGTTGATTTTATTACTTTTATCATCTTGCTGGAAAAAGTTATCTTTCTTTTATTGACCTAAGAACAGGTAGCTGAATGGACATTTGCTGAATGAAGATTATCTAGACCAGTGGTTCCTAGAATTTTGGATTTCAAGGCCCATTAAAACTTTAAAAAAAAGAAATTCGGATTGATACAAGGCTGGTAACTTTTTTTTTACTTTTCCAGGCTAAGGCATGTGAAAATTAATTTGCAGCTATTAGCAAGAATGTGGTGTTAGAGAGGAAGCTGTATTAAAGATAAAATATATAATTAAAATGGAATAAATTTAACGTATGGAAAAACATACTTATTGCTTGTGTTCTTCTCATTTTGCTGGGGAATGGTGGGAGGCATTCTGGCATGGGATGTGAACTGTCATTTAGAAATCACTAATGCGGTCCAAACCTTTGCCTTCATAAACCACATGAGCCAAGAGGTTGTCGCTCCTCATTTTAGGGATCTTTAGTCATGAATATTTCACAGTCCTCCTGGCAGCGCATTCTAAAGTTTAACCATGCTTAAGTTATGTCTGAGCCACCAGAGGACTGAATCCAACCAGTAAACCAGCCTGACCTGTCTGTTTTCAGGTCTGGCTGTGCCTTCCGAGAGGTTTAAATTTATAATCAAATCTCTTCATGGTCATACAGATTGGAAGACAAGCTCCACTCAGAGCTTGGATTAAAAAAAAAAAAAAAAGTAAACACTGTGACTCTCATGGAAGACTTTTGACCCGTTCTGTCTGGGGACATATGAGTATTCTAGAAATATTTGAACATACAACCCAGTTCTCCATAGCTTTGGATTATGAATTCAAGGATTCAATCAAGTGAGGATCAAAAATGTTTTTTAAAAATTGCAGCTGTGCTGAACCTGTACAAATCATTTTACTGTTATTTCCTAAGCAATAGACTATAACAAGTATTTATAAAGCATTTACATTGTATTAAGTATTATAAGTAATCTACAGATGGTGTAAAGTATACTATATACTTTATATACTAGAGGATATGTGTAGGTTATATGCAAATACTACACCATTTTTCATAAAATATTTGAGTATCTGCAGAGTTGGGTATCCACGGGAGATCCCAGAACCAATCCTCCATGGATACCAATGGATGACTGTAATTTGTCCCTATGTCAAGTTATGAGATTTTCAATCAGAACAAACATGGAATTAAACTCAACCCATTGCAGTGGACTGGTATACTTCCACATGAACTCTGAATACAGCCGCTTGAATCATTGCAAATGCTTTACTTTTCATTCCAATACCTGGGCCTCATAAAAAGCTGTTACATAGTTAAAACAGTTATAAGAAAATAAAATCAGAATATTTCTGTTTGACATTTGTAAGAATTAGTGCAAGAATCTAAAGTTTGTTGCTATTCAAAAATGTTTAGTAGTAATCTAGGAGGGTTTGTATTCCCAAGGGTTAAGTAAAGTGGGAGAATTGACTTTATTTGCTAAGATTCATTCATGCTACAAATAAGCCACATAATGGGGCTTAATATTTTTTAACCCTTTAAGATAAAATTACAATACCAAAAGGTCAGCTTTTTTTTCTTCTTCCCCTTTTTGCAGTACTAGGTCTCAAATCCTGGGTCTCGTGCATGCTAGGCAGGAACTCTACCACTGAGCTATATCCCCACCCTTTTGTTTCTTTCAAGTTGGATCTATACAAGACAGCTAGTTTAATGAACATGCTTCATAATCTGCATGCATTTAGTGTCTACATATAGCCTCAGAATGTTGAGATTAGAACACAGATTTAACTTGAAATAAATTTAGAGGAAAACCAAGAAATTGATTTGCTCTAAAAATATTTCTAGTATAACAAATATATATTTTGAAATAAAGTTTGGAAGCAGGCTGTCTCAGATTGTGTCTTTTTATCATGTTTTACAATTATCCTTTTCAATCCTTACCTATGATGACATTTGTTTTATATCATCAAATCAAGAAAAAATGATCAAACAGTAAAGAATTTTGATTATCCTAGAAAACTTCAGGCTGTGGGTTGCTGTATACAAATGTGAACCGAAAATGACACCATAAATATCACCCTGCCATCTCCATGGTCAGGATATTCATTCATATTTTTCAGTTTTTTTTAAACAAACACTATAAGATGAATCAAATAAATTTTTATACACATCTACAGACCCATATGTTCTTGTCATGAACCACAGAACTGCCAATAACATTTTTCCTTTGTTACTAAGTGTTACTACTGCATTAAATATTTTTCTAGTTCTGGATCAATAAAGAAAGGTTTATGCTAACCAAAAAAAAAAAATGTTCTCAAGAATCTGGCAGACAGCTAAAAAACAGGAAGTATGTCAGCTTTATTCAATACACATCATTTTAAGTAGAAACATCATTCCTCAGAGAGGGAGTGTATTTTGGGGAGGGCCGAAATGCATTGTTCTGCAGGGGAATTCTCTCCACTGAGGTGCCTGCAATAAATTCTGAAAGCTACAATTACACAGTAAATGTAGATTTCTTCTGTGATATGGGAGTGTTTCGAAAGCAGGCCTCATTGTACCCTTTGTCTTCGTTCCTCCATAAACAAAATACAATTTTTTTTTTAAAAGAAGAATCCAACACTACAAGAATTCACTCAATAGGACTCTTGCCAAAAGGAAGATATATCACTGTGAAAATAGAAATAGAAATGGCTCTAGTGGGCTTTCACAATCCAATGCCTTTGCTTTTAGCAAATTCAAGAAAGTAGGACATTACTGGGTCCATATACCATCAAGGGATTCTCTTCTGAATACAAAGCACAGCCTAAACGGCATGAAGGGCGTCAGAGAGGGCCACAGAGACAGTGAGAAGGGAGATGGTGGTGGTAATGTTTAAACAAAGCCTCTGTCGGAGTGAGTGGAACAAGAGGCCATGTGAGGATAACAATATCTGGGGAATGTTTAAATTGGAATCCTCAAAGGTACAACTATCCATATGTGTATGGACCATGGTTTCATAATGCTGCCAGTCTTTGCTAATGTATTACAGCATTAGTGCTATTTATAATCAACAAAATTATCAACACTGTAATCATGCAAGTTGGGTGATAGTAATTATGACAGAATAAACAGCAGTCAGAATGCCTATGCTACAGTTACTGATGTTGATGGCAAACAGCCAAGGAAGGCTTATTTTATTTTATTTTTTTCTTTCTTTTTAAGGGAAGCCACCCAAGAGGGCAGAAACTGCAAGTGTTTGCCAGGAGAAAGGTTTTCTATACCGTTTAAAAATAGACTTCCTGGAAGGAGATGTCAGAAAGGCACACTGCCTTTTTAAATGGTTAGGATTTATGAATAGTTAGCATATTTTAAAAAATAATCACATACATGCTTACATAAATCATACGTGCAAGCATATGCTCACCAGTCCCCCTTGTGGAAAAGCTGTGGCGAATTCAAATTTGGCCAGTCCCCACTGGAATGAGATCAGGCTGCCGTCCCACCAAATCACCTGTGTATTATAGACTTCTTTTGGTACTCCTCTGGGTAGTTACTTATGTTTCTTGCCAGTGAGGCTGAGTAAAAAATAAAACCTGGAGACTTTACTACCTATAATTAAGAGTTCCAGAGCTACTAGTGATATAAAGATTGAGCTGTATGAGAAACAGACATTTTATCTGGAGGTTGGTTTTATTTCCTAGCGGTTTAAATCATGAGTGAATGTTTTTCTTGTTTCTTACTTTCCCCATAAGTAGTTTTTTCAGCAGCAAAATTATTACTCCTTCTTAATAACTACCAGGCAATAAAGTAAGATGTCTCCTTGGGAGACAGTGGGTATGCATTCCAATTATTCCATTCATCATGATTTTAGAATAGCAAAAAGCAGGGATTTCTGGGGCCTCTTGAGATGGTGGCTTAAAAGACTACAGGCAGTTAGTACCCAAGCAGCTTTGCTTCCTGATGGAGGAGACGGCTCATGATAGCTCTGGGATTGAATAGGAAAAAGCAAATCAAATCAAATCGATCTCCCTACAGTTAGGAGCTCTGCCAAACAGAGCACTTGTTGGGGCTTGTCATAAAAGTCCACGCCTTTTGACTCAGCCATGTACCTTCTAGGGATTTATCCTAAGGAAATACTAGGTATGTGCAGAGATGTGCTTTGAAGGATAGCCTCTATGTCCTTATTTGTCATAGTCTCTATTTTGGCTCAGAGCCTGAAAGAGCCAGCCTTGCCTGGATAGAAGCAATTTATTTCCAAGATGATCCCAGGGAGCGGGAGGGAGAAAATAGTTAAGAAGGAAAAGCAGATATAAGAGGCTGATGTTAAATAAAAAAAAAAAAAGAGGCTGATGTTGATGGGAAACAGTCAAGGGCTGCTGGGGCTCTCCCTCCTGAGAATCACTCCAAGGCCTCCTGGAGTTTCCCTCTGGAAGAACAGGAAGACTGCAGCATTTATTCATTCAGTTCTGTTTTCCAATGGTCAAAGGTTGCCTGGGGTGGGGGATGACTCTCTCTCTCTTTTCAGCCTTTAGCATTGGAAAAGCCCCCATGCTGGATTGAGATGGGCTGTCCACACCAGGCGAGTCTGATGCTCATGACATTATCCTTTGTAGCTGTGGCTCAAACCAGAGGTGGGTTGAAGAACAGGCCTTTGGGGGCCAAAGGCATTCACTGTAGCCCAAAGGGACAACATCCCAAGGATGCACTAATTGGAAACCTTTAAATGGCTATAATTTATGCAATGGGATATTCTGTACTCATCAACAATTCAACAATTATGTCGTATTCATAGATATAAAGATGCACGAGCCCAAAACAAAAAACAAAAACAAAAACAAACCAGTTTACAAAGTAGTATTCATACTATGAGTTTATGTCTGTTTTAAAAAACGCTTTCTAATCATACAGCTGTTCCCAAGGTTAGGGAACACACAACAGATACAAAGTTGTTTTATGCAAATTGCAACCTCAGGCACATAATTTAATTTTATGGTATTAAATAAAATTTAATTTATCATTAAATTTTATAGACACTTTCCTATCCCAGGTGGAACAGAGTAGCCAGTGCAAGGGTCAACAGTGGCAGTGCAAGTTGGCCCCACAGCAGCCTCCCCAGGGGCTCACTGTCTCCACCTGCTCCTGTTACCTGCTGTGATCAGCTACGCTAATTCCTTGTTGTTTGTGTCATTCCCCTTTACTTCGTTCTAATTGTGACTGGAAAGTGGTGATAAGGACAGAGGCTAGCTGTCTATTTGAAGGGTTAAGAGGAAAAATACAGCATTCCTTCTACAAAGTTGTGCTCGTCATGGGTGGTGGAATAGCTTTAAAGATCTTGTCTTTTCTTCCCCCTTAAATCATATGAAAAGGGAACGGTGATACGGTGAATGGTGATCCAAAGCAGCAGAAGCAAATCCACAGCATTTCAATGTACATGACATATGATTTGCTCAAGACCTTTGAAAAACAGATGATTGCATAAATCAGCAGAGGCCTATATTCCCTAGGAAAAGTGGTTTTGTCTGGATGGCAGAATTTCAAATTATGCTCCTTTGTTGATCTTTTTGCCAATCTCTGAAAATTATGTTAGTTGAGCAACAAAGCACAATGATGGAGGAGGCCAGGATGAAAGATAGAACAACTGTGTAGTCACTTGCAGTTTTTGTGGGAAGTTTCCACTAATGAACACAAAGAAAGAGGCAGTTCCAGAGGGTCTACCCAGGAATCTGTGGGAAGAAACAGGATGAAGCTTCCATTGTCCGTATATTAAAAGTGAAGGGGCTGGGGATGTGGCTCAAGCGGTAGCGCGCTCGCCTGGCATGCGTGCGGCCCGGGTTCGATCCTCAGCACTACATACAAACAAAGATGTTGTGTCCGCCGAAAACTAAAAAATAAACACTAAAAATTTCTCTCTCAAAAAAAAAAAAAAGTGAAGGGGGAGCTCTGTTAAGATCATGGCCAACCTCACCCAGCAATTCCTGATGCCTCCTCTAGCCACCCTACAAGGTGGTACCCAGATGACCCCTCCCAAGTGACAGGAGCCTGAGCTGGGATTTTACCTCCTTCTGAAATAGGACAAAAACGGCTTTCTGACCTTGAAGCACAGCAAGGCCAGGAAACCTGGGGTGAGGCTAATGCAGACTTTCTAACAACACTGGCTAGTTAAATTGGTCCAGCTGGCGATTCCCCAGATGAACAACTGTGTTTTTCTGCATGAAATAATGCCAGCTGTATGTAGCCAATCAAACCAATGTAAACCTGTTGATTATCAGCCTAAACACAAGAACCACTTTTTTTGGTTCACTTTATTGTGTGAAATAGGACCTTATGGCTTTAAAATAACACAAATATTTACTAATTATTTTGAAGTGCTTTTTATTTTAAAAGTGTCATATATTTTAAAAATGCATATGTGCCTTGGCTGACTATGGCTATAGTAAATTCTGTAAATTGAAGTTAATAAATATTTAGACTTTCCAGAGCATAAAAAAAAATCAAGATTGATGGGCACTGAGAAAAACAGGGACATTATTTAAATTTCATGCATTTTAATGGAAGAAATGGCTCGGCTGTTGTCCTCCCTTTCTTCAAAGCAATGATTTTCAGGCTTGGATTTTCAACACCCCATGGTCTCCCCAATTATCCCAAGGGAGGCCACAGAATTGCCATTGCCTTGTGTTCAGCTCATTGCATTCATTGATTTAATAGGTCCACCTGGACATTTTTTAAAGACAGTAATTGAAAATGCAGCCTGACAGGTTAGCAGGAACGGCAGGGCCCGGAAGGCGAGAGTAGAGAGGAGGAGGGTGGCTGCTTGCTCATCAGCCACTGGAGCAATGCATTGAATGCTGGCAATGCTGGCCCAGGGGATACCTGAAGAGCTTCCCGCCCTTCAGCCTCCGAGTGGCAGGAGAGTCAGGTGACAAAACTATGTTGCTTGCTATGAATCCAAAAACAACTATGTTACAGAGTCCATGTATTTTCCTTTTTCTTTTCTCATTATCTGAAATCTTTTTTTCTTTTTTGCTTGGTGGACGGTTTCAAACTCAACTAATCCAGATCTATTTTCACACATCCATTCTTATTGTTAGTGGAAATAGCAGGATTTTAAAATATTAACTGTTATAAAATATTAACTGAGCTTTCTACCTCCCTCTGTCAGTGTTTCCCTCTTCTGCTGCATCCCTTCAGGTAGCTAGGCAATTCCTGCTCATTATCTCTGGGGAGGCTGCTGCTGTGGAGGCGGGGAAGCCAGATCAGGAGCACGCTGAACCTACAGCCTCAGGGGGAGTGATGAGGGCCTTGAGGAAAAATAAAATTCTCGGGAATAAAAATGTGAGAGGGAATTATAAGGGAACCAAGTCCTCTGAGGTTGGAAGGCATTTCCCCAGGCTGGGTAAGGAGGCCAGAAAGCAGATGGCAGATGTTTCCTTCCTGTTGTTCCCTTCCTGTCAGTAACTAGCTGACCCAGGACACGATCTGAGAACCAAGTGACAGATGAGAAAAGCTGGTTGACCTCTGAGAGGGACTTCATAGCGAATATAGGAAGAGGGACCTTAAATTGCCTCACAGAATATGCCTGTGCCTCCAAGAGGCACAGACACAGTGGGGAAAGTCATGGGGCCAGCAGGTGCCAGTTAGAAGTGACACGTCATGGACAACCTGTGTGGGTCTGCATCTGAAGACAAGTAGATGTCCAGCAGATGTCCACATGGAGCAGTGCCCCTACCTCTCCTATCAGACCCACACCCTGGTTCTCTGTGAATCACCAGAACTCTGTAGGAAGGAAGCACAAGAGTGAGCAAGACTGAGTTTCTAGGCTTGATGTCACCTATAGTAATATTTATCTGTGAAACATCATATGGATGGTGGAATTATTAAATCCACAGCTGCAGATTTTACTATTCTGAAGCATTTCCATGAACTTTGGAAAAAAAAATCTATCTTCTCCAAAAGTGGGGGAGGTAGGTAGGAAGAGTGTTTATCAGCTCCATAACATAGATGAAGATGCTGAGGAACAGGCTGAGAGAGACTGAGGGACTGACTTAGTGTCTCATGGCTGATAGGCATTGGATCAGTGCTTTTCAACGGCTTCCAGTCCATCTTACCACCAACAGCTACTTCCTGTTCGCTTCCCCACAAAAAACAAATTTCATATTTTCTTTAGCGTAGTTTTTTTTTTCAACTCTTTAAAATAAATTAATGTAATTTTAAAAAATCAAAGCAAAGGAACAAAAAAACTGCTTTGCTTTCAAAGTCTGGTCTACTTCTCCCTATGTTCTTAAAACTTTCTGTGATAGTAAGCTTTTCAAGTGCAAAGGCTCCCTCTTGTTCATTCCTTATTATATTTTGCATGAAGTCAAGTCAAGGAGTCATCCCCTGGTTGGTTCATCCATTACAGAGTTGTTATAGGAACATAGGCTGCAAATACCAGAAGAGTTTGGGGACCATTTTGCTACAACCCTCCTCTATCTTTAGTGAGAAATGGAGTCATTGTTCAAGGTCACACAGCCAAATAGGGACAAGATGAATAGTATTACAACCTGGTCTCCCTATTTCCTGCCCAATGCTCTTTCCTACCCTCTAGACTGTCAGTTAGATTGAGTAAAAATAAGTTCAAACTTGGATGAATTTAACAATGTCCCCTAAGCCCCATTTATAAAAATAGCCCTTGAGCTAAAACAATCTTTTTTTTTTTTTGGCTCTCCTTACTTAAGATGCTTTAAAATTTTCCTTGTAGAGAAAAAATGTAGTCACAATAAATTTCTCATATTGAAAATGTCAAGTTCCTATTTGTTATATGATGATGTCAGTGACTACAAAATATGGATTTCTGGTTGAGGTTATAAACTCTACAAAGATTTGGATTCCAATATCTGTGGAGATAGGAGTGATAACTAAGAAGTTGCTTTGCGTGATTTGTTTTGAAGTAGTTGTTATGACTGCCATTGTTCACAGCAAGCCCGTGTGTACGCACCTCTGAAAGAAAGATGGCAATTGCTGATATTTGTACTCATATTTATCACTGTCACCAAACTGCAGAGCGGATATTGCCAAGGGTCTCATTCTCATGCAAGAGATTGTGGCTGACAATGGGAAGGACAAGGTCCCAATACCTGTTGCTTTAGGACCATGTTAGGAAGATGGGGTTCTTCCGCTTCTGCAGAAAGCTGTCTGATATGTGGTAGCTTGAACACACCAGACTAATGCGCCCTGTTTTCATTGATGCATCCATTCGGCAGACATTGCATAAATATGATTTGGGCCCCTGGAGAATCATGGGTGTTGTTCCTGGTGCTGCAGGTACACTAGTGAACAAGGAACAGTCCATGTTCTCCTAGAGCTTACATTCTAGAAAGCAAAGAAAAAATGATAAAAAGTAAGGGGATGAATGAGCAAGCTAAGTACTCTCTGAGCTATGCGCAGCATTAAATTGTACTGTGTCACTTAATTATCCAAAAAATTTGTGTGAGTATTCCTTCATTTAATGTTACAGGTGAGTAGAACAAAAGAAAGAGAGGGTAAACAACTTTATCCAAAGTCTCAAAGCCCATGAATGGCAGGCATGAAATACTAACCCGGGAAATCTTATTTCAGTGCTCATGCTCTTAACCACCATAAAACTGCCCCACATAGCACATTTGTGTCCCCTAAAGTTCATAGGTGGAAACCTAATCACCAGCATGAAGGGTTAGGAGGTGGCGCCTTTTGGGGGTGCTTAGGTCATAAGGGTGCAGCCCCCATGAATGGGAGTACAGCCTTATAAAAGAGGCCCCAGAGAGCCCCTTTGCCCCTCCCACCATGTGAGGACATGGAGCATGGGCACCGTCAGGAAGAGTCTGCTGGCATCTTGATCTTGGACTTCCCAGTCTCTAGAACTGTGAGGTATACATTTTTGTTGTTTATAAGCCACTCAGTTCTTGGTAATTTGTTATATCCCTCTAAATGGATTAAGGGAAAAAACTATTAAAAAATCATATTCTAAATGCTAAGACTAGTGGAGAAAATGGAAAATGACAATATAATGTGATAGGTGGCATACATAGGTAGGCAAAGTTGCCATAGGTGCATCTAGGAAGGGTACCTCACTCATCCAGAATAGGGGTGTCTGAAAAAGCTGTCTGGACAAACTTAGGCATGATCTGGGTCTTGAAGAATAAATAGGAGTTAATCAGGGAAAGAGAATGAAAGAACATTACGAGGCAAGAAATCAACTTTAATTTCATGAGTGGAGATTTAGCTGTGTCAGAGGCCAGGAGTCAAGAGTCTGGAAAGAAATCAAGTTTAGACTCAGAAGGGCCTTGGGTGCTGCTCTAGGGAGGAGTTTTATGGGGAGTTATGCTGGTTTTAAGACAGTGATATGGTTCCATTTACATTTTCTTTTGTCCCAGAGATGGAATCCAGGGGCACTTAAACAATGAGTCATATCCCCAGTTTTTAAAAAATATTATTTTATTTTTTTTAAATTTTGAGATAGTACTATGCTAAATTGATAAGGCTGGCTTTGAACTTGTGATCCTCCAGCCTCCTCAGCCACTGGGATCCATGTGCATTTTAAACAGTTCTTTTTGGGCACCTTGTCCACAGGTGTCTGGTAAAGAGTTGAGTCTTTTTCTTCTATCCCCCCTGCCCTCCACTCCCTAGGAACAACCTGGGCCAGGCCCTCAGTACTCACCCCAGACACCTTCCACCTGTAACACAAGCTACGCCTGACTGGAAGAAACAGATTTTGATCTGGCTTAAAAAAAAAAAAAAAGGCAGGAAATTGAAATGTGAGCTGTTGGGTATTGGATCTTTTCCTTCTTCCACCTTTACCACATCCATTACAAACCTCAAAACCAGCAAGTTTCAACTGATTTCTTCTCACCTCTCCTCACTCATCATCAATCCTCCACCCTTTAGGACTCAGCATCACTGGGCCAGATGGGCTTGTTGGGTAATAACATGGGCCAAGATCTAAGATGCTTTTACTGACTGCTCCCTACTTTAGGAAAGCAATTTTGTAAGAATGGAGAAACCTTGAGCTCTGATATCTGACAGAATTGGATTCATATTCCTTCTGTAATGGCACAAACTAAATTGTAGCACAATGACTCCTTTTTGTTCTTTTTAAATAAATGGGGATAAGACTATCTAGACACTTTTTGCTTTTTAGGCATAAATGATCTCTGAAAGGATACACAGAAACAGGGTAATTGGTATGGGTGCTGGTAGAGTGAGAATTGATAGCAGAAAGACGGTTGTTCAGCTCCATGATACCACCTATTTTAAATTCTTTGAGTCAATGGACTAAATTTCTCATTCAAAAGAGATCTCATCTCTACAAAGGTTTAAATTTTTGTGAGAACTAAGATAAAGTGTGTGAAATAATGCTGAGCTGAAATGCAGGGATACATTCTTGTCCTCCCGTAGCTCAGTGTATGTGGGGCTAATGAAGATTGTGACTTGAGAGTCTCTCTTGGTTGCAGTGCAGAAGGCACAAGATGGTACCAGGAGACTATTACTGACTCAACAACCAGGAATCGCCATTAAAAATAGAGCACAGAATAGTAGAATGAATTGGATATTATTACCCTATGATCATATATGATTACATGACTTGTGTAACTCTACATCATGTACAACCAGACAAATGAGAAGTTACACTCCATTTATGTCTGTGTCAAAATGCATCCTACTGTTATGTATAACTAATTAGAACAAATAAAGAAAGAAAAAAGAAAAAAAAGCAATAAATTGAATTTTGATGTGCAAAAAAATAATAGAGCACAGACAAATGATGAGTTCCTCTTCTGAAATGGCAGTCATCATTTTACTTTCTACATTTACAAATGGATTTGTGACCTGGAGAAGCAACTCATTGTTTCCAAGTGGGAAAAATCTGGTCTTTTTTATTAAAAACAAAACAAAATATCTACTGTTTAAGTGGTCTAGAAATACATGATAGAATTTCTTTCTAAGTCCGGACATTTGGGTTTGGGTAAATACCTATTTGAAAAATATTGGTTGAATAAAAAGTGCCAAAGTCAGATAAATGGAGTCTCAGTGTAAGGCAAGACTTGTGAAATTATTTGAATTCTTAGTTGCTTTCATCAGCTTTTTCATCTCTATGACCAAAAGACCTGACAAGAACAATGCAGAGGAGGAAAAGTTTACTTGGCTCATGATTTCAGAGGTCTCAGTCCTAGATGGCCAACTCCAGAGCTCTGGGCCCAAGGTGAGGCAGAATATCATGGTAGAAGGGTGTGGAAGAGTAAAGCAGCTCAGGACACAGCAATCAGGAAGTGAAAGAGTTCCACTCACCAGGGACAAAATATAAACTCCAAATGTACATCCACAGTGACCCACCTCCTTCTGTCATTCCCCTACTACCTGCAGTTACCAACCAATTAATTCCCATTAGGGGTTTAATGCACTGATTAGGTTAAAACTGTCATAACCTAATCATTCCACCTCTAAACTTTCTTGCATTGTCTTATATGTGAGCTTTTGGGGACACCTCATATAAGCCGTATAAGATGATTAATGGCCACCATTGTTATTCATTGGTTTGAGCTCAACATTCACTTCCAGTTTCAATTTAATATTAATTCCAGTCTCAGCAAATATTTATGGAGGGCCTCCTACCTATCTTGCACTATTTTAGATGCTGGATGATCTTCCAAAGAAATACTGCATATAATTCAGTTCCCATCCTCAGTGAGTTTTTTTTTTTTCTTTTGACAAAAATGTATAAAGCCTCAGGTGAGCCCGTACTTACTTATATGTAATAAAACACCAGGACAGGAAGAAATTCATGGTGGATGAGGTTGTCACAGAGAGGGGAAACCTTAGATGAACTTGGAAGGATTAGGCTGCCAGGATGTGAGGAGACACCAAAATGATTCATTTTCAGTAATAACCGTAATCTGTATTTCTTTACAGCCAGACAGACACAAATGTTAATTGTACTTTGCACTGGAAAAATTAAACAGTGAATATAAAGCCATGCAAACATGAGCACAACCAAATCTTTCTGCTTAGCCATTTTTTCCTTGTTAAGTCACCTTCTTATAATGAATTGTTATGAGAAAACTGGGGGCAGGAACTGGCTTCTGAAAACAGCAAAATAAACTCTCTGAGGTGTGAAAATGAAATATCCTTCTGCTCTCAGCTTTGGGATGGTGGTGGACATACACACAACAGGGGCACTCCCCTGGGTGCTAGCCATAGCTCATCAAGAACATTCTTGGAGGAACTTAAAAAATGAGCTAAAAACTGTTGGGGTGGGGAGTTAATTAAAATATTTAGCATTAAGGAGATTATTTTTAGTAAAGTTTCTTAAACAATCATCTTTTTTGAGAGTAATGTCTTTTGATTAAAAGAGTATGTGTGTATAGACACACATGTGTATGTGAATACAGACATATGCATATACATTTGTATATTCAGGATTTAAAAAACCATTTATTTTTTATATTTATATATTTATTTTATATATTTAAAATATATTTAATATATTTAAGTATATAGTAAATATATTTTATATATTTATATATTATTTTAGGATTTAAAAAACCAATTCACTGATCAATTGGACACTCATTATCCTGAAGTCACAAATCACAATGGGGTGGAACCTTTTACCCTCCATGCTCTGCTTCTTTAGTGGGCACCTGCTTTGCTGATGGTCCCCATGGAGAGCTGAGCTGGATTGACCCTGCAGGAAATGAGAAATGTGTAGCAGAGATGGCAGTGCAGGTGCCCCAAGAGCACTGTCTTCTGTGAAGTGCATTCCTGCCTCCTACAACAAGGGATTATCTCTAAGACGAGAAGCCAGGGGCCATTCCTTTGAATTAGGCCAGTGGTCACCATTGTGGCTCTAATAAAATTAATGAAATGACTAATTAGATGCAGAATATTATGCTATCGTTACAGTTCACTAAGAAGGAAAAATGTGACAGTCTCTGCTTAAGAAGCTTATGGCCTAAAGGAAATACAAACAGACCTTAATTTCCTTTTTTCTCACTTGAGTGAATATATCTTACACTGTTCTGTCAAATCAGAAAGGCTCTGTTAGGGAGAATAAGCTCCTTTTAATATGTATGCAGAGAGAAACATGAAGAGTTGAGCAGTTTGCTCAGCAGTCACCCTTTTGGTGGCACTGTAAGGGTCCTTTGAAAAACAGACTCTCAGAGAGATCACCAGTCCTCTCATTTCCAATCTTACATCCAGAGCATGCATCAGTTGCCGAAACCCTGCAGAATGAAATCTTCGAAAGATAGAAAATTAATAGTTGCAAATCCTCCTAAAAGGATGTTTTATTTTACTTACCTAAATTACTGTTATTTTCATTGCAAAATCATGGTCCTTCACATCTGCTGATTTAAAGCTGTAATGCTTTGTGTACCTGAAGGGAGAGGCTCCAGGTACCGAAGACCATATCTGATGAATAGAAATGTAAACTTTTAAGTGCTTTTCTCTGAGGACAACCCTCTAATTTCAGTAAGAGTTGAGCCACAGGGTGCTTTTATACAAGAACCCAGAGTGAAGGTTTGCAGATCTTGAATAAAAGAATTAAAACATTTCTGAGAATAAACACTGATGATATCTACAGAACTATTTTCCCCAAGTGGTTTTTAAGTAATAATTTGGAGGCATTTGTTTAAGGATTCTGCTCAGTTATTTTCTGTAGGTTTCTGCTTCTTCCCCCTACCATGTCAGTTTCCTGAAGTTAAAGGCCAACAGCAGATGGCACATTCAGAGATCAGTGCTAAATTTGTGCACATGAAGAACAAATCAAATCCTCCTAGATCTTCCTATCAGGCTGCTTTAAGATTAGACAAGGCCAGGTGACCTTCCAGATGGCAAAGGCATTCTCACACCGTGGATGCTCAAAAATCAGCTTGGAGACCTTGCCACATTTTATAGACCCTTTGAAGCTGGTCCCCTTCCACTTGGGGCATGACTTGGAGTTTGTCTTACTTGGTGCCTAGACTTTGGCTTCTGTTTTGATCCCTGATGCACCTTTCCTTTAGTCCTTTGCATCTTCTTTTTTCTTATCTCAGAATCCTTTGATTGGGCGAGGTCAGCTCTTATTGTCTGCCTTTGTGTCTTAGCTACACACTTTGTTCCTCCTCAATTTCATACTCTGAAAGCCTTCAGTTTTGTGACTTTAAAACCCTTCAGGATTTTTTTTTTAAGGTATATGATACAAATTGCTTACTACAAAGGATGAATATGACAAAAAGCATTATGTAGGACAAACATCTGGCTGTTCACATGTTATGAAATTAATGAGATTTAAAGGCCCTTTTCATCAAAAAACATCTCCCTTAGTGGCCTGTCATGGCATCTGAAAATGTAAATTTTCATGTCCAGAAGGCCTCTGCTCAAATACAACCATCTTTTCCAGGAGGTTCACATACAAATTAATTGTCATCAATCTATTAGAGGCAGTAAGTGATTCTGGGTCCTGGTAGAACAGTCTGTGAAAAAATGAAAGATGGAGAAAGAAAGTTTAAATAGAGTTGAGAATGTTTTAGAGCGATGATGTCTGGTACAAAGGACGCTGGCCCCATGTGTGTATTTAAACTAAAATTAATTAAAATAAGATAAACAACTTAATTTTTCTATCATACCAGTCACACTTCAAGAGTGTCAACAGCTCCAGGAACCTGTGGCTACCATATCACCCAGAGCAGAGAGAGAGAGAACAAGCACTTTTCTCCCTGCTACAAGTTCTACCGCACAGCTTTGGTCTAGAATACAGCGACTTAATGGAGAGAGCATGGCTACATGGACTGTTTCTATGTTTTGCTTGGAATTAGAGAACAGCAAGTTACCAGAAAAAGGTAGGGGAGGGAAAGAGCTCTAGCAGAGAAAAAGGATCACCTAAGGTATTGCTGGCAGGGAGACCAAAGACGAGCATTAAGTGTTTCGCCATTTTATTTGGAGTCTTCTGCTTAGATATTCCATTAAGAAAAGGCAGAATCCCCCAGCAAGTCACACCTGGGGTGAAATTCTGGGTTTGCCAAATAATAGCTGGATGCCTGTGGGCAAGTCTTCTGACTCTTTTTAATCTTTCCTCATCTATGAAATAGAGATCCTGATTCCCACCTTGCACCACTGTCATAAAAATAAAGACAGTGCATATGAACTTGGTATATTATAGGCATTCAATGGAGCTATGATCTCATAAAGCCCATTACTGTGCCTTGGACCACTGACTGAGACTCCTACATCTTTGCACCTGTCTCTCTGTAGAGCACAGAGGAGGCATTCCATAAATAGTTGCTGGATTTAATTGAACTTGAATACTCCTACCTCTCTTTTTTACACTCTCAATTTCACTATGAATGAAAATTCAATGAAAGAAAGATGCTGTGCAAACTGATGTTATTAGCATTGCAGGAGTAATTAACATGAAATAGGATCAGAAGACAACAATCCCTTAGAAGTTAATCCTTTTATGTTAATGGAATTTGAATATTATAATTCATGAAATAGCACTTAAATAATACTGCTTGGGCAGTTAAGGCTTGTTATTTATATTTGTTGAATTTTTAAAATTATACCCTTCATAGAATTGCTTGAGGGTACAAGTACAAAGAATTAATACATTAATTATCATAAATGAATCATTAAACAGCAACAGAAATAAACAGCTTAAGTCAATATCTTTAAAAGACAAAACAAAATAAGCCAGTAGCCTTAGTGTTCCTCTCCTGGGGAAATAGGTTCAAAGAGCACCGGATGGACAGAGCGTCAGGTGTCAATGGAGTTCTGTCATTTCTCTGGTCCCTTCCACTGCCTTTGTACTCACACCAGTGTGGACAGATGGCCCCCCACCGCACAGCTCTTGATAAGACATTTGATAATCTTTCTTGGGCCTGCACTCATCACTGTGTTTTTTCCTTTCTTTGTAGATATCTAAAAAAGGCTATTAATCCACTCTTGGGCATCAGTGAGCAGCATCTGGGTCTTTACTTCCTAATTTTTCAAGTGACATATTTGAAACTTTTGATGAAAATTTATCAAATCTGGCTCCAAAGACTCCAAAGCCATGTGGGCTTGGAGAAGGGAAAGGAGAATACCCTGTGTGAGCAGGCCCAGACCAGATTCGCTCCCCCCCTCTCTACTGTGGTTAAGCCAGCACAGCCCAATTGGTTTGCTTTCATTAGGTTTGAAGGAAAGTCTCCAATAATTTAAAAGTAATTATTTTGGAAATCACCAAATTAGATAATTCTAAATGCCCTGTTTGTTTAATGTCTGTAGTGCTTGGTCCCATCTGTGAGCTTATATCCCCCATAGTCAGATGCAATGAATTTATGGGGTACCCTGACATTAAAAAAAAATCTTTCCAGAGGATCTTAACTTGTAGCCAGGGTTGAGATCTACTGTTCATTCCAACTGTGTTGGTCTCCTTTTAAGTGCAAATGAGTCGGGGCACAGCTCATGTTTTTCCTACCCAGGAGACTTGGTGTTTATGGAGATTATTTTTTCTTTCCATATCCCTACATAAATCAACACTTGCACCTTGATACTCACCAAGAAACAGCTGCTATGACTCTCAAACTGTTTCGATTCATCTTTTAATTCCACTGATTTCTATCTGTTGTCAAGATGAGCTGTTTCATTTAATTAAGATGGTCTATTTTAGTAAATGTCTAAGTGCCCAAGAATCAATGTTGAGATAGCTACACAAGTGTTAGCGTGTATTTTGCACTATATGTGTGATTTTTTATGACAATATTGAACCGTGTTATAGTACCTTGCTCACATTAGTTTGCAATGAATAAAGTCATGATAGGAACCCAGATATAATTCTACTAATCTGTTACAAATGTGTAAACGCTTTGTGGCTACTGCTTACTCACTGAGCTGGGAGTCTGCTATCACTGTAGCACCAAGGTCAGTTAACAAGGTCGGCATTGAAGGGCCTTTTTCTTACCACTTTCACACTCCAGTTAAGTGGCTACAAAGTTGGTAAACAAGCAGGAGGAGGAAAAAGGAACCTAACTGGATCTTCTGAACAGCTGGGGAGCACTGGTATGGTGACTGGGGGAACAGAATCTGCTCACCTCCTTATTTTTTCCTTCCTCCCTCCCTTTCGGAAAATTCAAGAAAGCTGGAAAATGTAGAATATAATACGAATACCCATATACCTTCACTAGCATCATCAAAACTTAACATTAAAAAAAAATTGATTCAGTACTTATTTTAAGAAATAGAAATCTCGCAATAGAAGTGAAGCTACCTTTTACTCCCTGTCTTGAACTCATACTCTACCTAGTGGATCCCAGGCTTTGCTGCATATTATAATCACCTAGAGAAATTGAAAACTCCTATTGCCTAGCTGTCTTTCAATTAGAAAGTTTGGGAAGGCAGCCTTTAGTACATTTTAAACTCCCCAGGTCATTATTACGATGTGCAAAGTTTAGAAAATACTGCGATATTTCCATTCCATAGGTAACAATGATACAATATTTGATGTTTATGTTTTTACTGCATATATATTTTTATTAATAGACAATATGGTTTTGCATATTTAAAAATACAATTGACCAGACCCCATGGCACATGTTTATAATCCCATGCTACTTGATAGAAGGATCCCAAGTTAAGTTCAAAACCAGGATGGGCAACTTAGCAAGACCCTGTCTCAAAAATTTAAAAGGGCTGGATGTGGCTCAGACACACTCCCGAGTTCAATCCTGGATTTACTGTATGTATGTTTCCATGTGTGTTCTATTACATGCCTTTTATATTCAATGTTGCCTTTATGAGTTTTATCCATGTTGATGCATGTAGCTATATTTTGTTTAACGGTTATATATTCAACTTTTAAATAAATCACATTGTTTGGTCACCTTCCTACTGGTAGATATTGACCATATGACTTTCTGTTTATAAATTTGGTTCATTCTTTATTCATTTAAGTGATTTCTTTTATGTCTTGATGAAGATCTTGAACATCTTGTGTCAGCTTTCTTCCTAAATCTATAGTTTTTCTACTTGTGTAAATGGTGTCATTAAATCACAATGCTTGTTTGTTGCTGGCCCATAAGAATGAAATCAATTTTAGTAGATGGATTTTTATGTCCTGCAATCTTGTTGAATTTTCTTATTGGCTTTAGGATATTTTGTGCAGATTCTCTTAGATTTCATTTGGAGAAAGTCATATTGCCTGTACATAGTGACAATTTTCTTTCTGATCATTATAAATTTTGTGCCTTTCTTTTTTCTTTCTGCACTGTTTAGGACCTCCAGCATAATGTTTAATAAAATCTGTCATAGAAACCCTTAGCATCTTTCTGATGACAAAAAAATGTTTCTAACATTTTATTTTTAAGAATGTTATTTCTGCTACAGTTTCCCCTCCTCCTCTTTGCTGAGTTCCTGCTACAGGTTTAGAAATTTTTCTTCTTATTTTGCTAAGAGTTTTTGTCATGAAAACATGTTGAATTTTATCATGTACATTTTTTTTGCACCTAGCGAAAAATCATATGATTTTCTATTTTAATCTTTTGAAGATAAATTATATGAATGTACCTTACTTTATATATTATTATATGGAACTTATACACACACTCACACAGTATTGTGAATTCAGTTGCACAAATGTGTGATAATGAAAAGTACATGGTATCTGTCTCGTCATCCAATTTCTGAGGCAGCAACTCCTAATTATTTTATCCATTTCCTCTGGTATTTTTCTTCTTTGTAAAATAATAACAAATGAGTACTGATATATTTTGTTCTAAAGTTTGCTTTGTTTGAGATTAATATAGCTCTCCAGTTTTCTTTGAATTTGTGTTAGCATGGTGTATCTATCTTTATCCTTTTTTTAATATTTAAAGTGGGATTTTTGCCACAATATGTTCTTGCAGCTTTAAAATAAAAAGAGATTATTTAACAGTCCCTATCTTTTAAATGCTGCATTTAGATAATTACATTTAGATATTAGTTTATTGATATTATTGGATTAATATCTACCATATTTGAAACTGTTTTCTGTTGCCCTTATTCTTTATTTTTCTTCCTTCCCCCACCCTGCCTTTTCTTTTCTTTCCTTTTTTTTTTTTTTGTTTTTTTTCCCCCTTCTTGATTATTGGTTTGTTTTCTTTTGTTTTGATAGTACTGGGGATCAAATCCAGGGCTTTGTGGATGCTAGGCAAGTGCTGTACCAATGAGCTACATCTCCTCCTCCTCCTCCTCTTCTTCTTCCTTTTTAAAAAATATTTTTAGTTGTAGATGGACACAAAACCTTTATTTTGTTTAGTTAGGTTTTTTTTTTTTTTAATGTGATGCTGGGGATTGAACCCAGGGCCTCACACATGCTAAGCAAGTACTCTACTATTGAGCTACAACCCCAGCCCTCTTCTTTGGTTTTAATTGAACATTTTATATGATTCCATTTTTATCCTCTCAGTGTACCAATAACACTATCAGTTCGTGTCGTTTCTTGAGTTTACAATATACATTTACAATTAATCTGTGTCTATTCTCAAGTAGCACTAGATCACTTCATGGGTAGGACAAGGACCTTCCAACAAAATATCAGTTTCTTTCCTTTGTCCCTTTATAACATTACTGTCATTGATTTAACTTACTGTTATGCTATAATCACCTAAGACAATTGTCCCTTGATATCCATGGAGAATTGGTTCTAGTACTCCCTGTGAATATAAAAATCTGCAAATGCTCAAGCCCCTTATACAAAAGGGCATCATATTTGCATATAAGCCGTACAATCCTCTCATATACTTAAAATAATCTCTAGAATACTTATACCAGATACAAGATAAAAGCATGTGTGTTATATTGTATTTTGTGTGTGTGTGTGTGGGGGGGGATAATGACAAGGCAAAAAAGTCTGTACATGTTTAGTACAGAAGAAATTTTGCCCTTTTATTTTCCATCCCTGGCTGGTTGAATCCAGAGATGCAGAGGGCTGCCTGGATATTGGTACTGTTATTATTTTAATAAGCTATCTCTTAGATCAATTAAGAATAAGAAAGATAAAAGATTTTATTTTACTTTCATCTTTTCCTTCTGATGTTCTTTCTTTCTTTCTAAAGAGCCAAATTTCTGATCTGTATCAGTTTCTTTCTGTCTGAAGAATTTTTTTTTTAGCATTTCTTGTAGAGCAGGTAATGAATTCTCTCAGTTTTTGTTTGTCTGAGGTCTTCATTTCTCCTTCACTTCTGAAGATAGTTTTACTGAATAAACAATTCCAGGTTGGTAGCATTTTCCTTTCAACATCCTAAAATTTTTACTCCCCTTTTTCTACTTTCCTAGTGACTGATCAGAAGGCTTTTGTACTTTTTTTAATCCTTGTTCCTCTATTGGTAAGATTTCTTTATGGCTTCTTTCAAGATGTTTCTTTTGTTTTTGGTTCTATGCAGTTTCATTCACAGATTTGGTGAGCTGGTGGGACCTCTGCCTCCTGAAATCCCACTGGTGCACGTGAAGCAGAGTCTTGCTTTCTGTCACGATTGCTATGTCTGAGTGCGAGAACCCTCTCAGCACCAATCGAGGCCTGGATCCTATGGAGCTTCCAGCTGATTTGCTGGGGCTCCATGGACACCTACTACTCCGGTGTGATCCTGATAATGCTTCTCTTCTTGAGTGCCACAACTCTCAGATCTGTATTTCTTTTGAGCTCTGTCTGTTGCACATGTCAATGCCATCCTAAGCAATATTGGGCTAGATTTTCACTGACAAAAATAAGCTTTTGCTCCCTCTGTCTTATCCTAAGACTCCAGTTTATGACTTTTCCTCTAGAGAAGTGATTTCACATATCTCCTTCTTGGTGTCTAGTTTGCTCTTTTTTAATATAGAGCATTGACCCAAGGACATATTGAAGTCAAATCTGTACAATTACTTTGAAGAACTGTGGGATACCAAAGTGGTCACCCCAGGGACTTAATTTACCTAAGTACCCCGAGACGTTTTTAAGGAAGGAAGATGCATGTAAAGAAGAATCAAATGATTTTGTTGAATATTCTAGTTTATTGAATTTAGTCACTGAGAGAAGGAATGAAAGGGCATGACTCTCTGCAAACTCCCAAGAGAGAAACCTTATGTGTTGGAGCACAGAAGTCTAATATATGATTATTTAAAAAACCAATTAATATTTTAAGTATTTTCTTTTTCTTAAGATAAGAATATTAAAACCTTAATTTCTAGGTTCCTGGTCAAACTCCCTTAAGTGGGTAGTGTGGTTACTGGTCCCACACAAGGAGCTGCTCATCAAACAATCTTTTGAAACTGAACCTGTGGGTAGAGAGCAAGCTAAGGTCACCTGTATAAGAGGTCGGCTGATTCAACTATAAATCAGACTGCAGAGTGACACAAATTACTGCAAGTTCCTGAGATGCCCACAATGAAGAGCCCTTTTTCTTTAGAAAGGCTTAAGCAGACCAGGGTTAAGAAACCCAACAAAGCTCAATTTCTGAAGTGCATATTTCTGTGTAAACATGGTGGAGTGCTTAGTGATAAGAAGAAAGGCAGTCTCTTAGCAGGAAAAGAGAAGAACGTTCAAATATGGTGCCATTTTCCACGTAGTCTCCAATGTGACCTTTCAAATTGACTGAGCTCTTGAGAGATTAGCATTTCTAAAAACCTTTGAAATAGGAAGTTCCCACTCTTATTGCAAACAAAAATCTCCTTGTCCGTGCCTCTCACCTCATTGTCTCTTTCAAAATAAATTGACTTGGAAACAAAGAACTTCAGTCTAGAAGGAGACCATATTTTGTGACTCAGCAACTGACTGATTTCCTGGACAAAAGAATTTCCTGGAATAAACAGGTAAGTTGAATTGACATAGGTGACCTCAATTCTTAGGCAGAAACTTTTGAGATTTCATCATCAAGAGGGACACAGTCAGACATTTCAACTCCCGGAGACCTAACAGGCTCCTCTGTATATGTTATTTTCAGTGGGGTCCTGGACACTTTCCCCTGTATAGCTACTCTGCCCTCCTCTTTGTTAGACGATCTAATTCCTAGTTATCATTTCAGCATTAAATGGACCTCACCTCTCTCAGAATCTATCCTGGCTCCTTCCCTACTCTTATTGCCTACTTCAACACCTCTGCTTTGGAACTTCCACACGATCTCCCCATCACTCAATATTCTTTGAAATTATATTTTTAACTGTCTATCTCCCTCTCAAGGCTGTGAGTTCCTACAGAGCAAAAACTCTTAGAACAATATTCTCTTCTATTGCTCAGTGTACAGCATACAACAAATTGTTTTTTATGCAATTTTTAAAATTGAGCACTATGCAATACAGAAAAATATGGTCATACTTGTACAGTTAAACTGATTTTCTGATAGTGAATGAACTTATATAACTAGCACCCAGATCAAAGAACAAAATTTTACAAAACCCCAGAAGCCCTCGTGTTTTTTCCAATTGCATCCACTCTCCCTTCCTGACTTCTAACACCATGAGTTAGTTGTGCCTGTTTTGGGACTTTATATAAATAAAATAATACAATTTCATTATTTTGTGTTTGTTTCATTTAAATAGCATTTTGTTTGTAATATTTATCCAATTATTTTGGAGTATGTCACTGTGGCCAGTTTATTTTCTGGCTTGATAGTATTCTATAACATAAATATACTATAATTTATCCAGTCCATTGTTTGGGGGCATTTAGGTTTCTAATTTGGGGCTACTGTGAACAGAGCTTCCATAAACTTTCTTATACATGTTGTTAAGAGATAACGTTGGATACATTAAAATTTCAGAGAGTTTACTTGAGCAGACTGCTATCCATGAATCAGGTAGTACTAGACTGCACTGAGGAGGCACGGAGGGATAATGCTGATAATGTGCTTCCCAAAGTAAGAAAAAGAAAATACATGTGATGGGTTAAAGAGGACAGTCCCTTCTCAGAGGCTAGATTGGTGGTTTCTGATTGGTTTTGCTTAAATTCTATTTCACTGTATTCATGAAGTTGGGCTTCCATTTGCTAATATAGAAACCCAAGATGTGGAAGTCAACCAGCCAATGGTATTCCAATTAATTTCTTTAACAATGTATTTTTTGTGCACATGTATTTGCATGTCTAAGACAAAAATTGATGGATTATAAGTTTCATACATTTTCAGCAGTCATGGAAAAACACCTTTTCCAAAGTGGTCATACCAATTTTCACTTCTAGCAATAATGCACGAGAATTCAACAAATATTGTTTTGAATAAATTAATAAACAAATAAAAGAACAAGGGCTGGGTTGTCGCTCTGTGGTATAGCGCTCCCCTAGTACATGTGAGGCCCTGGGTTCAATCCTCAGCACACATAAAAATAAATAAAATAAAGGTATTGTGTCCAATTAAAAAATATATATATATATTTAAAAATAAACAAATAAGTAAATAAATAAATAAAGGAATAAGAACTGTTTCCTTCCCAAGCTTGATTCTTAAGAGTGATATAGTCTCTCTAAGGTACCCTAGGTGGGGGGGTGGGGGGAAGTCTTCTATTCCTTCCTTCTTTTTAATTTTCTTTTTATAGCTGTTAATGAGTGACTTAAACTACTCTAACTGGAAATATGCATAAATGTTACCTATGAGAAAATTCTCAAGTCATTGAAATAAAGCTATGATGCCAGTGTTTCCTTTCTTGTCTTTATATTTTAACTGCTGAGTACCATTTTGGGAATAACTAGCATTGCTAGAATGTGTGTTTGTGAATAATTCTGAGAGTATATTTAATTTTTCAAACACGTGTGAATAATAAATGTCTTCCTTTGTGGGATCACTTAGACTCTTCTTTTGCTGTAAACATACTCTAATCAAAAGTAATTGTGAATTTAAACAACGGAGACCAATTAAAGTGCACTTATATTTGCTGTATGGGTTCACCAGCATGAACACCCCTCTGTGATGGGACTGTAATCTAGGCAGTCATATTACATTATCTGGTTTGAGTATCCTCCAGTCTCAGCGGGTGAGAAGAATGGAGTCAAGAGGCAAAAGACTAAGTGTTGCCAAGAGGAGAGGACATTTATTCAGGAACCAGCGCTGTTCCCTTAGATTGGTACTTAACTGGCCTTCCCCCCTGTATGATGATAATTTGCTGGAGGGAAGCTAACATTTTAGCATAGAATCAAGAGAGAGTGGACCTTGCCAATTTAGTACATTTTCATTTACTCATGGGGTCTTCTCTTTGATGTCTGAGCAGCCTCTTGTGCCAGCCCTGGGCCCTACACTGGGGGTTATCAAGTGATTGTTGCTACTGATCTGCCACTAATAGGTATGAGGAAAATCCCTGCCTTAAATCACCGCTTTTCTGTAGTTCCCATCTACACCTTCCCTGGAAACCTGGTCAAAGTGTGGCTCACAAAAGCTCAGTGGCTTAGTTGTAAAGATTAGAGAACATTTAGTGGGTACATGCAGAGTTTTCAGTCTTTGGATTTTCTTCCACGCTTCACATGCATCTCAGGTACAGGCTCACATGGGGGAGAAGTAATGATGGACACTTGCCTGTTGACATCAGTACGATAAAACACTCCATTTCTGAACTGTGAGCTCTAATACAAATAGTTCCTGTAAATGGTGAGATGCAAACTGAATTAAGCAGACCAGAGAGTCTCATTGTCTTTAAATTAGATCTTTGTAGACTAATGGAATTCAATTCAACTGACACTAAAAAGGCACCATGGAAGAGACAGATACAAAATTTCTGCCTCCATTTATTTTAATCTTCTACTATATTGACATGAAATAGGGGCCCATGATCCCTATGGGGGGTGTCCATCTTCTTGGGGGAAGTAAAGCATTTCTACTTTTCTGTCCCATAATAGGGCCAGCCAAGAGGACTGTAGGACCCACGGTCATGCCCCCTTGGATTAAGACTTCCAGATAAACGACAGGTATCAAAGACCTTGTTTAGTTTCTTGGGAGAGTACCCAGAAGTGGGTAAGTTGAAAGGCTATTTTCCACTTTTGGACACAAAGTTGGCATCAGTGGAGTTTTAGGGAGAAAAAAAACCAAAAAAACCTTTTCCTTTACTTTCTTAGGATTAGAAACTGGGGGCCTATAAATTAATTTAGCAAAAGAAATTAACAGGAGAAAAGACACATGATTTTTATTAACATTTTACATGCATAGGAAGTAAAACTCAAAGAAGCATCAGATTTGGGAATTATAATGCCTTCTTGACCAAAGAAGAAGGAGTTTGGACTTCAAGGGACAACAAACAGCAGAAAAGTGACTAGGAAATTTTTGGGGAGCTGACAGAAGATAGGGCTATTTTGGTAAGATTCATTAATGCAACTTCATCTTGGTGTCAACCATTTTCTACCATAAAAGTGACTTTTCTTGGTTAGGGTTGGGGGACAACTTTCTTAAGGGGGAATATATGTGCTGCTTTTATGTAGACAAGGGGAAGACAGAACTCATCCAACATCTGTTGATTTTCGATTGTCTTCAGTTCAAAATAATGCTTTTGCCACAGCAGCATATTTCGGGGGAGCTTATTCTGATCCCTTTGGAAGGAAGTCATCGGTGCCATCTTTAGAACTGTAGTGAGCAGCTTCCAGGTTAATCTCTACAATACCTTGCCTGAAGTCTTTCTTTAGAGACACTAAAATGGATAACTTGGAACATGTGAAAGCATACATCTTGGGATCACCATCCTGGGAGCAGAGGAGAAGGTCCTTTGAAGCCCAGCAGAAGATAGGATCAGAGCAGTGTAGACTGGTGCAGGGAAGTGCCAGAGACCAAGTCACCAGGAGCATCCCTGCCTGGAGGTGGCCTGAACAGTGGCTGAAAAATGTTCCCAATCCCCAGGCACAGGAGGCATCGAGGCTGGCAGGAGTGGGAGGAGTGGGGGGAAGGTGTCTTTCACAAGAAACCATTTTCGTAGCATGCAAAGGAGAGGAATCTAATAAAGTTGAAGCTCTGAGAAAGCTGGCAAAGATTTAAGCCAGTTACTGTATGAAGCAAAGCCAATCTTGGATTTATACCAGCAGATGAATTCTTAGAAATTAGGTCAGATTATAACTCTATGTAATGACGTAACAGGTCCTTTCCTGGGTGTTCAAAAACTGAGGGCAACTCTTCCTTCAGTGGGAGGTGAAGATGGAAACAAAAGGTTGACAATCATTTCGTGCAGGATAAGCACCTGACAGGCAGGTCTGCATCACGCTCGCCTGAAGGTGGGTAGAAAGGAAGAATATGGTAAAATCGTGTAGCTGATTCTCAAATGGTAAAATGTGAAGATGGACCTAGAGACCAGTCATTAGGCCATCCCTCTTCACACGTCTAGAATCCGAAAGAGACATCCAAGTGATCAGACTATTTGGGTAGAGTAGGAATTGTATAGGAATTTGAATTCGAAGATCTGGACTGAAGAATGTTCTGGATGTGTCATTTGTTAGCTACTTGGCTTGGGTAACTTGTTCAACCGTTCGACTTTTACAGAAAATATTTTTATCCATAAGCTAATGAAAAAAGATAATTTAGGTGAGGGACTTTGTACAAAAGTTGGAAAATGCATACAAATAAGTGATAAATAAACAGTTTGAATTAAAAAAAAACAATAATTACCACCTCACACTATTAAGATGGCTAGCATCAAAGAGACATAAGTACTGATGAGAATGTAGAGAAATCAGAGCACTTATAAACACTGCTAGTGGAAATGCAAATGCTAAAAGCATTTTGGAAAATAATCTGGCAGTTTCTGAAGAGGTTAAACAGAGATACCACATGACCCAGCAAAATTCTACTCCTAGGGATATGTAAGAGAACTAAACACATCCATCCACAGAAAATTTTGCACGGAATGTTTATAACAGCATTATTCATGATAGCTAAAAGGCAGAAACAATCCGAATGTTCACGAGTTGATGAATGGATCAACAAAATGTGGTGCCTTCCTAGAATAGATTTTTTTTTGGAAATAGAAAAGAATGAAGTACAGCTTGAACACACCTTGAAAACATTATGTTAAGTAAAAGAAACCAGTCACAAGAGATCACATATTGTGTTTGATCTTAGCCAAAAGGCCAAGAAGTGATAAAGATCACATATTGAATGATTTGATTTATATGACAGGTCTGGCACAGGAGAATCTATAGAGAAGCAAAGTAGGTTAGTGGTTGCCTCGAGCTGGGATTGGGGTGGGGAGAAATGATGAGTGACTGCTAATGGGTATTGAGTTTTTTTTTGGGGGGGGTGGGTAATGAAAATGTAAGAAAATTGATTGTGGTGATAGCTGCAAAAATGTGAATATACTGTAAACCATTGAGTGGTACACTTTTTTTAAAAAAAAAGCCAAGGATTTCTAACTTTTTCTGTGAGTGAAACCAATGTTATACTGAGTTTATTACTAAGAAAACTAGAATTGAGAAATAATATGCTGAAATAAGGACATTTAAGATTATTTTATACTGTTTTCATGTTGATAAGCTTTTGATTTCTATATTCATGTAGACATGAGATTTCTTGGACTAAGAGATAATTATTGCTCACAGCAACAATCTCCTCTACTCCCTTCTGTCCTGCTTCCTCCCCTGGTGGGGATGTGGTGGGAGCTGGGTGCCATCCTATGTGTAATTGGGTCTCTGCTGTGGTGTAGCACCCCTGAATACGTGGACCTGAGAGCTTTTCTGAGGTTGGAAATAAATTTAATCTCCTAATGCAAGCAAATTTTCCTTGGGAAGAGAAGCAGAAGGATCCTGAGTTGTTACTCTTTGAAATATGAATAAATGTCCTCAGGGGAAAGAGAAGACAAGCTTTCTGAATCTACAACCTGTGGGACACTGACGGTCTCCAAAGCTTTGGGTCTCATCCCTTACTTGAAAGCTAAACACACTCCTCCGGGGAGTAAGTAAATCTGCTTTCTACTCAATCATTATTTCACTTCCAAGGCTGGTCTTTTAACCTTGTCCCAGTAAAATTTGCCTAGAAAGCTCTCATCATGCAAAAACAAGAATATTCACTTCGTAACATACATATAAACCCTGGTGTCAGATTCAAGTCATTGTTTGAAAGGAATGTTTACAGGGCATTCTTTTAATCACTATTATTTGAAACACATTTGTCTATTCACATCAGAGCCAGAGATCCCAAAACATCTCCATGTTTTGGGGGAAACATCAATATTATCATCTTCATATTTTCCTCTATTTAGTTGCAACCTCTATGCCTTTACAATGCACCTTCCAGGCCCACGGGAGAGGAGCTGTGGAAAAGGGGTCATACATTTGGTATTCAACACTCCTGAAAAAATGGGCATTCGGCTAATATGTGGCAGAATGTATTTTTCAAAACTGTCTGCAATGATAATTCCAGCTCCCAATGCTTCTCCAAAACCTTGCCACAGGGTTTCTATTTTGGAAATAGAAAAGAATGAAGTTTTTAGTTTTTCTTTGCTATTGCCTGTCAAGAGGCAGAGCCTATGTCCCCTCCCCTTGAAGCCAGGTGGACCTTTACGTTTGTCTTGGCTAACAGGGTATGGTGACAGTGACTCTGGTGCTTCAGAGCTGGGTCTGCCTGACTCGCTCTCATCAGGACATGAGCCTTTGGAACCCCGAGCCATCTGTTCGATGTCCACCTACCCTGATGTTGCTGTGCTGAGAGAGACAAACACACACAGAGACAAACAAACATGCCTAAGGGTCCTCAGAAGTTCCAAACTCCAGCTTTTTGAATCTCCCCAGTCCATGTGGCAAACATGGGAGGAGCAAACATTCAGAACATCCAAGCACCAGTCATCATCTGACTGTACCTGCTGTGATGCTTTCTGAGTGAAAAACCATCCAAGCCTCATCACATTTCCCAAATTGTGAGAGTTCATAATAAAATAACTGTTGTTTTGCACCACTAAGTTTTAGTGTGGTTTGCTGTGGGGCAATGGTTAACCAAAATTTCCTTTGACTGTTAAATCAGCAAAAACAACCCACGGAAGAATGAGATTATTTGTAAATGTGATGGAGGTGACTTGGGAACATGAATTCAATCAAGGCAAAATCCCAGGGAGGGTGGAAAAGATGAAAGTGTAAAAAAGAAAGGTGATTCTCTCAATGGTACTGTATCAGACCTGAGCAGTGGGGAACACGGGGTCCTGCTGCCAATAAGAGTCTACCAGTTTTTGTCCTGCACTGTTCCTTCAACAGTCTCTGAATCTGGTGAGTTACAGAAACAAGGATTTATGGGGTTTCTACCATGACCTGGATAATATATCTTTTAGGACCAACTGCTCTTCCCTGTTTTGAGCTCCTGCCTACCCAGAAAGCTGATTAGTTTCAGCTTTCAAAGAGAACATGCTGACCAGACCAGCACTCAGAACTGTGCTGATCCAAGTGACACCTATGGTTCGGTTGGGTGAGACGCTGTAAGTGAGGTTGATACATCAGTGCCCTCTGATATTAGTTCATGTAAATCAGTCTCCTATAACCTGATTACCTCAGAGTACACTGATAAAAGTTGAGTTCTAGATGCACAAATCTGACAAGTGGGAAAGGACCCTTATGACTTCTGGAAGGCTTTGCCACTGTGACCTCCCTCAGAGTTGGCTTTTCACATAACTCTTCCAGTCTCCAACCCTCATCTGGTCAACAAGATTGCTATTGTAACGATCGCGGGTGTTTAGCAACACTACATCAGACCTTTTACCTTACTGAATTAAAATATTGAATCTACAGAAGCAACAAAAATTCTGGACTCTTAAATAGACTAAATCCTAACTTATGTTTTATAATAAATGGGACTTACTCTGACTTTTGGAACATTAGTGGAAATGGAACTGTCCCTGATTTTTTAGTTTTTCTTTGCTATTGCCAATGTTAGTCAATGGTAACAATAACAACAGTAAGCGACATTAAGTGCTCACTTAGTGATAGGCACATTATTTCAAAAAATAATCAATATTTAATTGGATCACAGGTGATTTTTTTTAAAAAGTCAGATTATTGAGGTATAATTTGCAGACAGTAAAATTCACCCTTTTAAAACACAGTTCTATGAGTTTCAATAAAATTATAAATCATGTAACCAGCACTCAATCAAAATATAGAACATTTTCATTATTCCATAAAGTTCACTTGTGTCCCTTTGTGGTCACTTTTCTGCCCCCACCCATAGGCTCTGGCAACCACAGAATTCGTTTTTGTCATAATGATGCTTTTTCCAGAATAGCACATAAGTGAAGTCATAAAGCATGTAATTTTTTGAACCTGGTGGCTTTAACTGTATGTATCAGTTTCCATCATGTCTGTTCATGTTATTGTGTATCACTGACTTATTCCTTTGCATTGGTGTATAGTATTTCACAGTGTGAACTTATCACATTTTGTTTGTCAACTCAACAATTAATGGACATTTGGATTATTTCTAGTTTGGGGCAATAATAGATAAAGTTCATAAAAATTGGGCATAGGTTCTGGGTGGCATATTTCTTCATTTCTCTCAGATAAATACATAAGAGTGGCCTTGCAGGTTGTGCCTTGCAAGCACTTTTAAATATGTCAGCATCCTTACAAGCAGTCATTTATCAGAGGTATTACTATTAGTTTCTTTTAGAGATAGAAACTAAGACACATAAAGGTAATACTATTGCTCAAAATGATATAGGCAGTGGGCTTAAGCCCAGGCAGAGACTGAGGTTTTGATTCAGTTAAATTAATAGCTACTACTAACTTATCCCCAGCTATGTGCCCCTATTGGAATATAAGTGAGAACTGTGATCAAGCATGATAAAGACATGGTTTTAGATGGAGAAATTAATAGACTGGAGCTTCACATGGAAACCTTTATAGACTCAGTTTGGTAACATTGGAATAGTTCATAAAGAAGGTGATGTAAGTCAATTCAAAACTCAATTCAAAGGTGAGCCCTGACCTTTACTTTTTAATCCAGTTCAAATAGTATATAGAGTGTGCCAAGCTCCAGCATTGAAGCTGAACTCTGATAGGTGTTTTCTCAGAAGGCTCCTTTGCTGTTGATGCCTACTAAATACCATGTTCACACCAAAACAAGAATAAACAGCATACCCTTTCAAACACATATATACATTTGTGAATTTTTAACACTGCTTTGTCACAATAACAATGTAATAACTTTAGTATATGAATAATTAACATCTTTAACAGTCGCATTTTCTATTCAAATATATATTGCCTTGGATGCCTAAATTATATTCATAATATGAACAAAAGAGAAACTGAAGCAAAGATTAAGCTCTAAAAATGTATTGTGAAGACTTTGGAGCTCTTCTATAGAATTGGAAATAATGGAAAATTGACAGTGAAATATAAAAGTAGATCATGAATAGTTAATACCCAATTCTTCTATGATGTAGGAATTAAAATAAAAACTAAGGAGTCATCCTGGTGACAATTTAAGACAAATTTGCCATCCCCTGGTGCCCAGCACAAGGCCTTGCATTTATTATATACTGAATAAACATTTGCTGAGTTGAATTTAATCTTTCTAAGACAAATGTTTATAGGCATGGTGAGATAATAGTGGCAACTATTTTGTATAAAGTCTATGGGCTTAGCATTAATAAAGGCAATACATTTTTGTCTTTCTAACAGAACCTAAAAGGAATATAAATGCTGTTATTAATATGGGAACCAACTTCCTCAAAGAAATCCAAACTGAGAGGGATCTTTGACAGTTGTGACTGATGCTTGGCCCTTGAGCACCAGGGTATTCTTTTCTTATGGAAGTTAGGTACTAAGGGCTGGGGGTGTAGCTCAGTGGTGAAGTGTGTGCTTAGCATGCACAAGGTCCTGGTTTTAATCCCCAGCACACATGCACTTGCGCACGCCCCGCCCCACCACACACACACACACATAAAGAGGAATTTAGGTACTAAGAAAAACTCTCAGAAGGTCCTTTTGAGGAGAGGGTCAAAAAAAAAAAAAAAAAAAAAAAAAAAAAAGCC
>NW_025999968.1:11103630-11352598 GCF_001458135.2 Marmota marmota marmota | reverse complement strand
GAAAAACTCTCAGAAGGTCCTTTGAGGAGAGGGTCCAAAAAAAAAAAAAAAAGAAAGAAAAAGCCTCCAGCATCTGGAAACTTCTACCTTGTGAAGCTAAGCTCACCTTCTACTCCCGAAGCTGAAACTGATGAGACAGTCATTAGCTCAGAGTGTAGGCTCTGCCTCAAAAAGGTGCTGGCCCCTGTTGGGGTTTGGAACCTGTAACTGCAAGAAGGTATCTACAGAATCTGGCAAGTCTGGGGACAAAGGCAATGGGGCATCCAGCTTCTAGCAATTGAGTGGCTTAGTTCCAACAGTGACTTCTGGACTCTGCCACCTACATTATTGGCAGTTTATGCCAGTCTCTGTACACATTGTTAGTAGCAGAAGTGTCTTCATGGGACTACATTAATGGTATAGTTGGAAGTTGCTCAGCAATGCTTAGCCTTTCAATCTGGAACTAAGAACCTTAACTAATAAGTGACCCATTTTAATAAAATAGTTGGAAATAGTGAAATCACATAAAACAGTCTTGAGGAATAAACTGAGGCATATTGGTTACTACAAAAGAAAACAGAATAGTGGTAGACAAGGATAACTGATGACTGGGACTTGAATCATACAATACTTATTTTATACATGAACATCGCCTATGCAGGTCCTTGATTTTACAATTAATGGTGGGATGATCCTTTGGCACTATTACCAAATTCTTTCTGTTTTCTTTCAGTTGATTCAAGTCCCAAGGCAGCATCTTCCATGTTCTCACATTAGGCCGATTTACAGACAAGTGGCTACAATAAGAATGATATTTTCAAAATTTTACTGTCTTGAGTAATATGAATTTTTCATATTCTTAAAAGAAATGACTTTAAAGTAGGCTTCTCCTGGGAATGTAGTGGTTGGTTCCCCAGGTTTTATTCTCTTTGTCCCCTTTTTGATGGACACAGGCAGATTGTTTGGAATTCATCACCACTGCATCTCTAGTGACAGTTCCCAGATGCGGTGGTCAGGATGGCCATTATGATTTATCCCACAGAGAGAAGAGGACTGATGGGGAGTGTCCAGAGATGAGTTATTCCCTCTGTCATGAATGCTATAAAAACGATGCTGCCTTCTTCCATTGGTTGTGAATGAGGAAGCGATAGCCCCAATTATTCCTGTGACCATGTTCCTGTCACAAAGACTGAAAACTTTAGGGCATTCCTGCCACTGGGGAAGTCTGAGTGGAAACACAGAAGGAAAGTGGGTGTTGGGCATCCTTAAACTGCTGGACCAAGCCCTGACCACCTGCCTATTCGGGTCTCCTGGCGAGCAGATGAGGAGATGGATGCACAGAAGCGCACAATCAGTGAAAGCCTTCAGACCTTGATGGAGGTCTGTCATCCAAGAACCCAAAGCGGGAGGAAACAGGACTGGCCAGGGAGAGCTCAGGCCATCATGTGGGTTTTATAGTCTCAGCCAACTGCCGCGTCCGGCTAACGGAGCCGAGTCCGGCGAGGGACGGCGGGGTTAAAAATACACAGGACACCAAGGTTCTTCATCCAGGAGGGAGCATGTGCGCGCTTTATTGCCAAATTTGTTCCCCTTATATATCTTTTTAACAGCTGCAGGAAATCACTCAAAAGTGAGGAGGGAAGAGTAATAACTGCGTCCTTGGGTTACCGTCACGTCACCATCCCCTATCAGGAGGCTCGAACAGGTCAAGATGTTCCTGAGAGACACATATGCTCTAGGCAGATAAACAGGGAACCACAAGCCCGCGGTCACGGCCTTGTGAGCTGGCCACATTGACATGCAGAACAAATAACTGGGGGTTGAGTCGCCAGGGGCCAGGGCGGGCCTGCTACCAGCAGCCAACCACAACAGGAGCTCCAGAACTGATTGCTAGGTGAAAGAGCCTCACATGGGACAGAAATGCCTGGTCACTACAGCCCCCCTGCACTTTATGGCCAGAGCTGTCCAGAAAGCTCAACACTGTGTTCCCACTCAGCCCTGCGGGGGGGACCCAGAATGCCCAGTGGCTGGTGGCTGTTAGCTGCCTGCACTCCTCACCGCAGGGCAAATTGGGTCTTTTTTAAAGGAAAATCCAAGTGATATGCCTCCTCTGTCTCTGGACTTCTTCACTTACTTGAGTCACTAAATCCATTTCTTATTGCTACCATTATTATTAAAACAGTTTGACGTCAGTTTTCTGTTACTTGGGACAGAAGGATTCTGACCCGTTTGTGAAATCATATCTTTAGATTTTGAAAAGATTGGAGGTTCAGTTCAACACTCAATGAGCAAGATAGGTTAGTTATATTATTTCTTATCTTCAAGTGAACGAATGAAAAAAACTTAGCACATACCATAGAACTGACATGCAGCTACATGCAAGTGGCAGCTGTTGGGATTGAGTTCTGCTACAGTCGAGCTGCTCTTCTGTGGTTAATGACGTTAATTGAGTTTTTAGTGTCCAAGAGGTGCTGTGGTTTCTTTTTGCACAGAAGATAATATTTATAGTTCCTTATGTCAACTGATGAAAGATATAAAGTTTATAACCTAATTTTATAAGCCTTTGCTTTGAACTCACAAATCTTGTTACTATATTTGCAAATCTAATAATTTTGTATTACAATTTTAAACACTTCATTTGTTATTTAATTAATGCTCAATTAGCTCATAAACTTGATGGGCGAAATCCCTTGATCATTAACACTATTTAGAAACTTTATTCACTAGACTTTCCAAGCCATAATTACCAATTTAATAAACCCAACACCTAATATTTTAAATGGATAAATCTAACATGAGAGATATTTGCAATCATTATGAAACTCTTATCAATTTAACAAATCAGACATATACATTTGATAAAGCAGATTCTCTCATCTATTTTAAATATTTTAGCATAGATAAAGCGTACATGAAGCAACACAATAACTAGAAAACAGCTTACAAAAAAAGATGAACTCTATAAACTTACACTTTTCTGGAGTTGCACACTAAGTTATCCAACTAAGGGGAGCTGCTTACCATTAAGAATGCAGTGTAGGGGCTGGGATTGTGGCTCAATGGTGGAGCGCTCGCCTACCACGGGCAGGGCCCCAGTTTGATCCTTAGCACCACATAAAAATAAAGGTATTGTGTTGTGTTCGTCTACACCTAAAAAATAAATATTAAAAAAAAATTTTAAAAAAACACATGCAAGACACCTAATAAAAATATTGTTCAATCAATGATGATTCTTATCATCATCATTGTAAAAAATAATTAAGGAAACATTAAAAAAAAAGAATGCATCACAGTTATTTTGTTAAAACTGGGGGGCCATTGAGCTGGGGATATAGCTCAGTTGGTAAGTGCTTGCCTTGCATGCACAAGGCCCTGGGTTCAATCCCTGGCACCACAAAAAACAAACAAACAAAAAACAAAAACAAAAACAACTGAGGCCATGAGAAGGTTGCTAGCTCAGGTTAGGGTAAGGAATGTGGCTTGGGACTAGTACCTAGGTGCAACTTAAAGGATTGTACTTCTACCTGAGTCCCAGGGTATCAATCTCCAAGCTCCCTTTTAGAATTGGTTTTAGTTCTTCATCCTCAGTAGACTCCTAGCTTGTAGATTGCAGATGGGAAAAAAAAAAAACTTTAGTTTCATAACTCAATGGGTCATGTGTCTCTCGTGTGCCTTTCAAGTTTTGTCCTTAACCAAATCTTCAACTCTGTAATATTTCTGTAGTCAGAATTCTGAACCCCCTGGCTAAATTGCAAGTCATATTTTTGCTGCCTGATTTGACATAATTAATTCAGCACCTTCTTTATATTTTACTTTTTTCATTTGTCTCAGCTGTATTCCAAAGAAATTTATTGAGAAAGAAAACATCTTCTCTGCTCTTAGAGAGTTATTCTTCTATTAGACATAGCTAAGACATGTACATAAATCACCCATAATTAAAGGCAAAAAGTGAGACTACCATGAGTGTTAGAAGGAAATTTTTGTAAGGTCACTGTGGTAAGCAGAATTCTGAGATGTCCCTATGAACTTTGCCCTGGTGTTAATGTTATTCATGAAGTCATGTTATCTTACACCGCAAAAAAGATTTTCCAGATGTAACCAAGGTAACTAGACTAGTTGATCTTAAGCTCAGGAAGTTATCCTGATGGACTCTGCCCTTTAAATGCAGGGAATTTTCTGTGGTTGGTAGCAGAAGAGGAAGTCAGTGAAGATAAAGCATGGGAGACAGTGAATGTGACGGAGGCTCTCTGTGGTTGAGAGGCGGGGAGCCACCAGGAAAGGACCTGGGAGTGGCCTCTTGATGGTGGTCCCCCAGGGACAAGCTCCAAAGAAATTGAGAGTTCAGTCTTGTAACCACAAGGAACTGAATTCTGCCAACAATCTGAAGAGTTTGGAAGCAATTCTTCCCCAGAGACTCCAAATAAGAGCTTAGTTCAACTGACACTTGATTTTGGCCTCGTGGGATCCCGAGCAGACAATTCAGCTGGGCCACCCAGAATTCTGACCTATAGAGTTGTGAGCTAAAAGATGGACATTCTTTTAACTTGTTAAGTTTGTGGCAATTTGTTATGCAGCAACAGAAAACAAAGGCAATCACATAAGTAAACTTTCTACTTAAGCCTGCAGACTCAACCTCATCAAACTTTTAAGTAAGATTTTATGCATGACAGCATCTTTAAGCCATGAGATCTCAGACGCTAAGGTCAAGTGTTTTCTGGAAGAACTACTGATGAGACTGATTTGGTTGATTTAGAGAGGTTTTAGGAATCTGGGCAACAGGGTTTGAAAGTCTGAAGGCCTATAGTTTCCTCTACTGGCCTTGGTAGAAACGTCTATGCCATTCACTTTTTTGGCATAAGGCATTAAAACAAAATATCTTTTAGGTTGGAAAACACATTTTGCTAAGATTAACAAGAAGCATATCTAATTTGTCCAGTTTTCACGTTATCTAGCAAGACTCAGAGAATGGAATCAGGGCAAGTGAATGCCTGCAGGGAAAGACAGGGAAAGAGAAGGTGGTGGCATGCAGGTGTGCTCTGTGAGGCAGGTACAGGTGGGTCTACAGCGAGGAGCTTTGGCACCAGGCAGAGGCAGGGAGTTCAGGACCAAGGGTAAGTACAGAGAACAGGGTAAGGAAGATGAGGAGGTATGAAGACACCTCGCTGAGCTGAGCTTGCCCACACTGAGAAATGTGAGAACAAACCCTATCTGCTTTTATTTCCCCCCATGGAAGCCCATGTAGAAAGAAATAGAAAGTTCTAAAACAACCACTTTTATGTTGTGTATACTTTTCTCCCTTATCCTTTCTGGGAAGTAGTAATGACTTACAATGTCTTTAACTCATAGAGCACTCTAACTTTTTCAAAGCCCAGCCTGTACAATGATCTTTCATTTTCTGACTGGTCATGAAGATGAAGTTTATAGTCTTTTTATTGCTACTATTTTGACATTTTTATATACTTTTCCCCATACAGCATAGAATGTGTTACCCCCCTATAATTGCTTTTATATACTACTTGACTTAAAGATTGTTTCAAACCTTCTTGCTCCTAAATCATTTTTATTTTAGACAGTTAGAACAAGAGCTAGATGGTTTTTAAAAAAGTACCAGTCTTCAAGTTGAAGGTATTGTTTTATTCCTCCTTTCTTATGTTTACCTACCTAAAATGATACCAGTAGTTTCTTTAAAAATGAGATAAGATATATTTTGAGCCTTTATCTTGTTGAGACCCAGTTATTTTTATAAATGTGTGTGTGTGTGTGTGTGAGAGAGAGAGAGAGAGAGAGAGAGAGAGAGAGAGAGAAAGAGATAGAAAGAGAGAGTTTTTATATTAGTTCCTTTTTAAAAATATATTTATTTTTTAGTTGTAGTTGGACACAATACCTTTATTTTATTTATTTATATGTGGTGCTGAGGATTGAACCTAGGACCTTGCACATGCTAGGAGAGTACTTTACCGCTGAGCCACAACCTCAGCTCTGAGTTCTTTTTTTTTGAACTAGGATTTAGATTAAATAGTATGCTGATGCTCTCATCACTGGTATTTTTATGACTGATAACAATTTACACCTGTGAGACATCCTTAGTGTACCAAGAATTCTACAAAATCTCTGCTTTTGTCTTAACTTATTCTATATCTATCATTTTTAATGGTGAGAAAATAACTCAATTTTGTAAAATATTTTATTCCCAACTTTTTACCTTTGTCATCCACTAAAGTTTTATTTCATACTTATAATATTAAAGGTCTTATCAATCTTTATTTTAATAAAGTTTTTTTTCCTAAAAGTCCTAACAGAATAATGGCTATTGTTTTATTAATTTTTTTCACCACTGTGACCAAAAGACCCAACAAGAACAATTTTAGAGGAGGAAAAGTTTGTTTGATGGTCATGGCTTCAGAGGTCTAAGTCCTAGGTAGTGGGGCCCACAGCTCTGGGCCCAAGGGGAGGCAGGACCTCATGGTGGAAGGATGTGGCAGAGGAAAGGAACACAGGACATGACTATCAGAAAGCAGAGTGGCAAGGGCTCCACTCATCATGGACCCATCCCCTCTGACCCACCTCCTCCTCCCACCATACCCTGTCTACCTGTGGTTACCACTCACTGGGTTAATTCACTGATTAGGTTAAGGCTCTCGTGACCCAATCATTTCACCTCTAAACTTTCTTACATTGTTTCACTCATGAGCTTTTGGGGGACACCCCATGACAACTATAAACATACACTTTTCTTAAGAGGAACTGAAGTCTCTCATCAAGTACTGGGTACTCGGTGTGTTGATACCTCAGTGTACAGAAATAATTTCTCAGGTCCACAATTTCTGTCCTCAGAGGCTCAAAATGAGGAGAAGAGCCTATGAACGAATATAATCTTTTGACTGTATATTCATTATATTGCCAATGATTATGAAGATACTTTTCTTACATACAAATATCTATATTGAAAGACAATGTAAAAAGAGTTTCATAAATAAAAGAAATTAAGTTTTATAAGAATGTGGGAGAGGAGGGTTTGGGTGGGGAGAAAGGAATGGAGTCACTGCCCTAAGACAAATTACAAGACTCCTCCTGACTCTGGTCTTGATTAAAGAGACTTTTGACATTTTTATTTAATACTTCTGAGCCTATGATTCCTAATTTATTGTCTATAATGTCTCTAAAATAAAAATCGATACTAAACTTCCTTATAAAAAGATTCTTAGGCCCAAACAGACTTTGATACACATATTACACAAGAAAACAACCAGAATTGAAAAAAAGGGAACATGTAGGAAGCCTGTTCTTTTTTTTGAAAGGGAGACACTAGAAACTGAAAGCAGGAGTGCTTTACCACTTAGCTACATCCCCAGTCTTTTTTTATTATGAGACAGAATCTTGCTAAATTATTGAAGGTCTTGCTAAGTTTCTGAGGCTGGCCCAAAACTTGAGATCGTCTTGCCTCAGTCTCCCAAGTCACTGGGATTATAGGTATATGCCACTGGGCCAGCTAGAGAACCTCTCCTAAAGGAAACTGATGACTCAGGGATTACCATGGTACATTAATATTCTCTCTATTCCTTCCTTTCTTCTTTCTTCTCTCCTTCCTCCCTTCCTCCCCCCCCCTTTTTTAGTGTACTGGGAATTGAACCCAGGACCTTGTGCATTTTAAGCAAGTGCTCTAGCATGGAGCTACACTCCCAGCCCTGATATATTCTAAACAAAAAGCTAAGACATACTTTCTGACCTATGGTATCTATTAAAATTATAAATGACTTGGGCTGCATGTAATAGAGACCTATCCAGTAACATCTTAATCTATAAAGACATTAGATTATTTTATATAAGGATGAGTTGAAGGTAGGTATTGCTGAGTTTGATCTAGTGACTCAGTGACAGGACTAGAGATTCTTTCCATCCTTTCACTTCATCATCCTCAATGCCATCACTTTTTGTCCTTGAGTATCAGATATAGGTCACACAGTTGCCACACAATGGGCATAATGTCCCAACACAAGAATTTTAAGCAAGAAGTAATAGGAAGAAGCAAAAAAGGCTTTTATATCTTTTTTGCCACTAGAGAAAAATATTTTCCAGGAGTCATTTTTAGCTCATTAGCTAGAATGTGTCACTTGACTATTCCTATCTGAAAGGGAACTGAGAAAGCAAACAATCTTAAGTTTTTAGTCCTTGAGATAGAAGAAGGCAGGTGTGAAGAAAATGGGGGCTTAGAATAGCTATTGCATTAGTGAAAAAAACAGAATATTACCCCACTGAGAGCGGGACAGAAAGAGAGACTTTTGGAAATTATCAGACTTCTGGTCTATTCACTCTAGACATGGAAGCTAAAGTAGAGGATTCATTTAAGTTTTGCACATTATTGCTCCAACATTAACAGAAATCATAATGTTGTTGAGGCAGACAAGCCAAGAGTTTTCAAAACTGCTTTGTTTTTCAGGTCTGTTCCAAGAATATTGAGATGATAATAATTTGATATGGTTGAGAATCTTTTTTTAAAACCAGGGCTTGAAAGTTTCTCTAGAAGCTTCTTAAATAGTCTGGTGTCCTCTCCCACCTTTGCAAACTTATAGAACTTCAAAACAAACAAACAAACAAACAAACAAACAAAAAACAAAAACAGAACAAAACAAAACTCCGTATATTTGTAATAATTACCCCTATGAAATATTCTGGAATCTTCTCTTAGAAAAAATAACACAGAGAAAAACACAATGACAATTATGTAGTAAGTTGTGTGGCAAGGCAAAAGATCACAAAACTACATTTTTAATTCATTTTCTACTATTTATTTGTAATCTAGCATGGACCACCATTGAGAAATGTGATTGTAGAAATGTCTTTCACTGAACATTAAGAGATAAAAAATCTTACCTTCAGGGCTATAATTGAGTGGTTATGACTAAAGAAATTATAGGTCAGCTCCCTGAGATTAATGACAACGGTGGAGTGGAATAAGCATGTTGAGGAGAACAATGAGGTATTTGATCTGCAGTTTTTTCATGCTCTGACATTTTTGCTTCCTGTTGCTTATAATAAGACTAAACATACAGTTATTTAGTTCTTCGCATTTGTAAATCAGAAGCACTGTGCTAAAATTATCTTAATAGCTATGAAAGCCTTGAACTGAGAGGCTATCTTGTGTAAGTGGAGGCAATGGGTCCTCCTCCTCTTCACTCTGAAGGAAGCTTCCATTTCCCAAGCAAAAAACTGAGTGACAGGAGGGGTTGATGGCATAATATCATGGTCCTCCACATGTCTTTGTCCTGAATCTAGTGTTTTCTGTGCTAACTGTATGTGCCAGTTTGCTGCTGGATAACCACTTGCCGCTACCTGGCCCTTGGAGTACTTTCACAGCCCAAACACAGTTACCTATTATCAATATGCAAGCAGCACTGCCTCCTGCCCCTCACCTCTGGGAAAGCATCAATCTAACATGAAATGTGATAAACTAGACTCAGCTATAAAGTCCCCCCTAGAGTGTTTGAGATTAGTGGATACAGGGTGAACAAACGTCACCTCTTTACTCTAACATTTAATGGTAGATACTCTCAGAGGTTTTAACCATGTTTCCTGAAATAAGTTAGGTAAGACATACATTTTCATCTGAAAGCCATACATTTTCATCAGAAAGCCATACATTTTCATCTGAGAGTGTAGAATCATAATTACTTTATAACCTTTGAAAATAACCAAGTTCTCTATGATTCATGTTTTTCTATAACTAGCCAATGGAATAGGACCATTCATGACTCTAATCTCTAAGGCAATTGTTCTCAAAGTTCAGCATACATCAGAATCACCTGGAAGACTTGTTAAAATGCAGATGGCTAGGTCCAACCCAGAGTTTCTGATTCAGGAGGTCTGGAATGGGGGCCTTAGTGTTAAGAGCCGTCCGTGGGCTGTGTGTGGACTATATTGCGCATCACAACCTAGTGAATAGGATAATTTGGTGTCTGGGAACTTCCAGTGGGCATTTCCTCTGGTTGACTGTGAAGACATACTGTCAGCCCAATTCCCTTCTGCCTGGTCCCACATAGCACTGGAGATAGGGTGACCTGCTATAATCATCTAGCCACACAGTCCCTCTGAGATGGGTGTGACCTGACAAGATGCCAATCAAACTGTGAACTGCAAAATGTCATGAAGCAAGACTTCACCCTTGAAACCATAGCCCTGCCTTTGATGTACCCCCTTAAATAAACCACGGGAGCCATTTTCTAATTGTCTCGCTCCAGCTCCTGTGTGGACTGGACCTATCAGGCACTCCTTTAAACCTCATTCTGACTTTGCCTTTTGTTCTTCACTAATTGTCTTCACTAATCACAATTTCTGTCCTCAAAGGCTCAAAATGAGGAGAAGAACCTATGAACAAATATAATCTTTTGACTGTATATTTTATATTGCCAATGATTATGAACATATGAACATATGGTTTTGATATGAGGTGTCCCCCAAAAGCTCATGAGTGAAACAATGTAAGAAAGTTTAGAGGTGAAACGATTGGGTTACAAGAGCCTTAACCTAATCAGTGCATTAATCCAGTGATGGGGATTAACTGAGTGGTAACCACAGGTAGACAGGGTGTGGTGGGAGGAGGTGGGTCAGAAGAGAAGTGTCCATGGTGAGTGGAACTCTCGCCTCTCTGCTTTCTGATAGTCATGTCCTGTGCTGCTTTCCTCTGCCCTACCCTTCTACCTTGAGGTCCTCCCCTTGGGCTCTGAGGGTCAGCCCCACCACCTAGGACTCAGACCTCTGAAATGATGAGCACCAAATAAACTTTTCCTCCTCTAAAATTGTTTCTTGTTGGGTCTTTTGGTCACAGTGGTGAAAAAACTAAATTATCTTATTTTGTTCTTTACTAATTATCTTCACTAATCTAGACTTTAATTTCTCAGGTGGCTTACACCCTCCTTGGCAGGGAGAAGAACCCCTTAACGGGGCGCTGGCTGCCTCCCCATACCTGAAAAGTTTCATTTGTTTGTTAGCTTTAATTGACAAATAAATGGTATATACTTATTATATACAATATGCTGTGTTGAAATACATAGATATAACTGAGAATTTTTATTTCTTGTATAAGGCCAATGCGGTGGTCCCCTTTGAGGACTACCTTGTTAAGGAAATGATCTGGTCTGACCCATATCACACTCTCTTTTATTAAAATATTACCTGGTTCGGACTATTTTTTTAGATGACAGTGAGTCTAATTATTCAATCACTTTAATTGTGAGTTAGTCCTGGGAACAGTGTTGACGATGGCAATGGCTGGGCTAAAACGTAAAGCTTCCACTTGTACCCTTCCCGTTAGGAAAGCTGGCTGAATGACATTATGAAGGCTTGATTCCAGAGAGGCTGCAGGTGTGCGGTGTGCTTGTGTTCTTAGTTAAGGGATGACAGGAGTGTTACACAAATCCCCTCCTTGGCTTCAGCTAAGAAAACACATTTCCCCTGCTCTCTGGCAGGGCTTTCCTATACATCTTTGTTTGGGGTTTGTAGGAGAAGTGGCAGGCTCCTAGGGAGGTGTTGTTGTCTGCAAGCTCTCAGAGGTGCGGCAAATTATATCTTTCTGCAGGTTAGACTGACTTGACTTGAGGGGGGGCTGCTTTTCCAAGAGTCATGCTGTGTCTTCCTAGGGTTCAGAAAGGGCTCAGTATACCTACCACATTTTTTTTTAATGAGAGGAGATTGATCTCCCTATGAGGGGGTGTGTGTGTTTAAGAAAACCCTCCACCACTTTAATTGTAGGTTCCCTAATAGTGGTATATGAAAACACTCGTAGCTTACAAGGATTTATACAGTCTGAGTCCTTAGAGTGTCTCATATGCTTTTTGATCTTTGAAGGTTTCCAGGTCCCCTCCCCCTCGCTCTTTTTCTGTGCTTAACTTAGATTAAATCCGTTCTCCATCTGTGCTCCAAGTTTCCTGTTAAAGTATCTAAAAATTTCTGGATGGGAAAAGCATGGTGAGACTCCAGCAGGTTTTCAGCTTTAGTGATGTTCTGTGATCTGCACGTTTCTCTGTGTCTGGAGCACATAATGGAGCCGGCACACTTATTCAAAGAGCTTCGCTGGATGCCGTAGAGATAAAAAGTGATAGGTTTATTATTTAGAAGTCAGCCAGTGATCAACTCAAAAACCTAAATTGGAGGACATAATGAATACTCTTGAAGTCTTCACTTCACAGCCTGGTTCTTCTCCCAGAGGGGCCACTTTGGTGTGGTTTGAAGAAGGGCATGATGCTTGTCATTACATCCTTAGAGGACACCTGATACCTCCTTTAAGCATAAGCCATTTTCCTTAATGACCAAGTAGTGTACCATCATCAGGCATAATGATTGACACAGAATAGGTGCTTTAGAGTGATTTATGAATGAGTGCATAAATGAATATCATCCATAAATATAGCCAAGTCTTTCTTAAGCCTAGAAATATGTTCAATCTATCACACTTTGTGGGTTAATGAGTTCCATAAATTTACTTCCTGCTGTAGAAAATATTATTTCCTTTTTTTGTTCTTTTTGCATTTAAGTTATCTTTTCCAGAGGTTTGCAGAAGGAAGGAGGGCCTATTTCTAATATTCTGGGAGTTGGTTCAAATCAAAGAAAGTCAATGCATGTATTAGTTATTTTTATTTTTATTTTTTTTTTGCTGTCTAACAAATGACTCCAAACTTTAGTGTCTTAAAGGAACTAACATTCATTATCTCACAGGGTTTCTGAGGATCGAGAACACAAGCTGTTCTTAGTTGGATGGTTTTGGCTCAGGTTCTCTGACCAATTTGCAGTTAAGATATTCCAGACCTTGAAGTCATCTCAGCCTTGAACAGGGCGGCAGGACCTGCTTCCAAAGGGGGTCACTCACCTGGCATTGGCAGGACACCTGAGTTCTTCACCACATAGGCCTCTGACACTGAAGGTGTCTTACTGGTGGAGGGTGGGGGAGGAGGAGAGAAATGCATTTTGAGGTCGGAAGGGTCTTGTTGGCATGCATGGGTTGTTCCTGTGTGCTACAGCAGGCCTAGACTACTCACGTAGTCAGTTTTTGAATTCTTTCCACCAGCAAGAGCTCTTCTTGGACATAGGCTTCCTGGAGCAGCCTAGCATATTTGAGGAGACCTTTAATTAAGCCCATTTATTCATATCTATTCACTCATTCAGCCTTCACAAGGCACCCACAATATGTCAAATAGCCCTAAGTCTTTAGTATACAAAGATGAGGAAGACGTGACTTCTGTTTCAGAGGGAGTAAAATCTAATTTGGTGGGGGGAGTCAAGTAAAGAAGACTGCCAACCACCACGAGAGCGCTGTGCTTTTTGCAGGAGGAGCTGTGGACTCATGGGAGAAGGTAGCAATTATTTCTTTCCTGGGTGGCAGCTGGGGGAAGGAGGTGGGGAAAGATTGGAGGAAACATGACTGAATAACTAATCTTTGAGCCGAGAAAAGACAGAACGCTAGAAGGAAGGGGTAAGGACATTCTAGAGAACCATGGCACATGCAAATGTCCAAAGGCATGGGCCATGTGTACCCAGGTAAGGGACACCAGGTACTGTCCCTCCATAGAGTCAGGGAGGAGGGATGAAACACAGGGCGGAAAGGCCTTTGTTGCCAGTGATGAAAGGTCTTGTATGTTGTGCTATGAAGTTTGGGCTTTATTACTAGTAGTCTCCAAAGTAGGATAAGGATATCTAGCCTAAAGGGTCATCACTCTGCCTCCTACCCCAGCCACAATGTACAATAAAGCAATGCAGCTTTGCTGTTATACACTCTATGAACTGAGGGTCAGCAGGCCAGGCAAAAGCATTCTTTCTATTGATATTTCCATTAGGAAACTTAGTGCAGACTCTTCCGAGATAAAATATAACAGGAAGCCTGAATAGGTTTGAAAGTGATAACCCTGAGTTTTCAGCTTTGAGGGATAAGGAGGCGTAGAATCTCCTACCACAAACAGTTGCTCAGTCTGTGCACTCCACAAAGACCCCCAGCAGAGGGGGTGTGAGGACCAACATCTTCCCTGAGAGCTCTTGTCCACTCTGGTTCCCCTTTCTCATTTATCCAAGGCTCAGCATGTGGTATTGGGACAGAGACTAAAGGGGAGTGAGTGGGAGATGCAGGAAGAAACTTTTGGTTGATTTCAGGTATGTTATCTTTACACTTGTGAGGAACAGTCAGCCGGCTTGTCCAGCTTACAACAGAAAATACGGATCTAGAGCCCGGGAAGGATGGTGGGGAGAGAGGAGGACTGTGGGAATGATCAGAGGATGGGGCGGGGTAGGAAGTTATCAACATGGTTAGGATCATGGGTGGGCATGGAGAACAAGAGGCAAGCGTACCCTCACTGAAGGGATCAGGTAGAGGAAGAGCAACCAGGGGAGTCGCAAGAACTCTTCCACGCCAGAAGGAAACCCAGGGTTAGGTGGCAACAAAAGAACCATGGGAGGAGAGAATTTCAAGAAGGGAGTAGCTGATGGAGAAAGAACAGGTAAATGAAAAGAAAAAAAAAATTTCTATGGGACCTGGAATTAGGAATTCATTCATCCCCCACAGAAAGAGTTATTTCAAAACAATGAGTGCAGATGTTTGATTAAATGATGAAAGAATAAACTGGAGGTAAGAAAATATACATTGGAAATGTGAAATATTTATGTTTTTAAGTTTTCCCAAGAAGGGAAGGATAGAGATGAAGGCCATATGGGTCCTTTCATCACTGCGTGGAATTTCATTGAGCAAGTGTTGGATTTCCTCTTAACCTGATGTTCAAGATATGTCTCTCCTTCTGTGTGAATCGGGCCTTCTGTCCTCCCCATCCATGCTCCCTATTCAGTTCAGTGTTCATGCCCAGGGATGAAGCAGTTTTCCAGATGTGCACACAGCATGATTTTCTGCAAAGGTTGAAGTTTTTTTTTTTTTTTTGGTCATTCTAATGATACCCAGAACTTATTTTTCATTTTGACTTCAGCAACACATCAGCTGCACATCTTTAGGATTCCTTATAAATTTTGTCCCTTCCAGAATTTTCACACCTGTACTTTGCATATAAAAGGCTCTATGTATTTTATTATTTGGACAAATCATTTCAGAGTCTGCAATTTGGTAAGCAATTTTCCTTTTTTCTTAAATGTATTCCTCTGTCTTTTCCATCCTGATGATCAAATGTCATGTGTCCCATACAGACTCAACTGTTCCTGAGGTATATCATTCAAATACTTAGAGACATCAAATGTCTTTGCTACCCTGAAGGTATTCCTTCTTCTGTACTCCTTCTTCCTATCATTTATAAACTAGGTTAAGTGGCTTTTTTTTTTTCCTGGAGACTCTGCTACTCATGGTTCTTTATCTAGAAAAGCACTTATTTGCCCCTAAATTTTGACTTTCTTAAAAATCATCATATTTTTATGACCATTTTCCCCAGTGGGTTCCCACCCCTACTCAGGTTGACAATATTTAAAATTACCTTTGAGACCAAATCTTGTGGAAGGTTTTTCAAAAATGGAAATAAAGTGGGTTTCCTGGAGCCTCATATTTTCACGCCTACCACCTCCAAACAGTCTGGTGGCTCTATCAGGAATAATTTCCTCTTATAGAAATCTTAATGCTTTATTTGTGAAATGTGCTGAAATGTTTAGTGACTCTAAGGTTTATGGTATTATAATTTTGCTCAGTTTTCCAAGATCTGTCTGCCAGGGACCTCATAGACTGTGGCAGGATGCCTGTTTTGATCAATATATACACAATGCTAGCTATAAATTCCTTCAGAATGCTTGGGTGGGTGCCCATGATTTATTTATTTCCATTTGCCAATTAGGTCTAGGGAGCCATGCTAATAGACTCCCTGGAAGAAGACAGAAAGATATCTTGGAGGGAAACAGCTGAACTAAAAAAGAAAAACCTTCCTGCTCTCTAAATTTAGAGCAAATCCATTACCATTTTTGTTTTACCTCAATTAACTTTATCTCTCAGAATTCATCTAGTGTCCAAAGAAATCTTATAGCCTGGAGAATTCCTCCATTAGTCTGGACTTTCAAAGTTCTTGTGAAATGTGTAGTCACTGTGATCAGGGGATCTGAGCATACTGGTAGTTCATTATTACGATGGCGCTTGTGGGCATCAGGAACGATAATGTCTGTATTTAATGGTATTTGTGGCTTGCCCCCGGCTTGCAATTACCTGCCAAGTGTAGTGGCTGGATTGAAAGTGTGATTGCAGCAGCCCATTTTAAGAGATATCCTATATCCTACTGACTCTTTGATGACAATTTGACCTAGAGCAGTGTGTGTGTGTGTGTGTGTGTGTGTGTGTGTGTGTGTGTAGATGGGGAGGGGGCGCGGCCATTTCCACATTCCTCCTGTGGAGTAAGAGGAAACTTCACAGGGAAGCGAACAGTTCCAATAATAAATTTCTTCAATATTGGCCTTGCTTAACCAGCTGAATATTCTTGATAAAACAGCAATTGGCCGTTCTGAACTCACACCCTAGGCAAGAGACACCTGCTGGGTGGAGAACGTGCTGAGTTCAGGTGGCCATGACAGTACACAGCTGTAACAGAGGTGTCTGCTCTCAGGAAAGGTTTATTGTCCACAGGGCTGAGAGTCTGACAGGAGCTGCTGCTGATTCGACAATTTTGCATTCGTTTGTCTGGTGACTGGGGCAGCAGCTGCTACCTTCTTATACTCTTAAAAAAAAAAAAAGAAAGAAAAAGAAAAGCACTGCACAGATTGGATGACTCTGCAATATTACCCCCACCACTGAAGGCTGAAATATCGATGTTGCATTTGCAGATTTGGCTGTGAACAAAACAATAGGCAAGGCAGGACTTCAGGTTCCCACTGCCATGTAAGTGGAGAGAGAAAAATAATAGCAAAAACTCATGCAAATATATGAGCCTCAATCCTAAGAACCTTTATGCTTCTGAATGCAGCAGTAGAAAGCTTCTGGCCATTGTTCTCTGACATGTTGCTTTAGCCACTTTAACTAGCTTATTTCCACTTAGAATAGAAGTTAATTAAAATGCCTGCCATTTATTAACAGTTCATATGTTATGAGACATCTTTTTTTTGGTTTTATATATTTGTCTTTTTGTAAAATTAATGTATAATCATTGTAGAGAAATTATAAATCAGGGATAAGCAAAATAAAAGAATATAAATATCTAACAGTTGCATTGTTCCTGCTACATGCTGGGCACTGTCATAAGTTATTTTTTTACATATTAGCTCATTTAATTTTTAAAACAATCGTAGAAGGTAGCCTTTTTTTTGGGGGGGTGGATGGGGTGGGTACTGGGGATTGGACTCAGGGGCACTTGACCACTGAGCCACATCCCCAGCCCTATTTTGTATTTTATTTAGAGACAAGGTCTCACTGAGTTGCTTAGCGCCTCGCTTTTGCTGCGGCTGCTTTGAACTTGCGATTCTCCTGCCTCAGCCTCACAGGCTGCTGGGAACACAGGCATGCACAACCGTGCCCAGTAGAAGCTAGTTTTCTACCTACTCCCATTTTTTGGATGAGGAAATTGAGGCAGGTGAGTTAGATGACTTGCCTAGAGCCCCAAAACATCTGCCTTCAAAACCTGCTCTCCGCCATGTTGTTGCTCTGCTGTTGCTGTCCACATTGCCCTCACTAAGGGACAACTTAGCATTCACCCCAGTGGATGGCATCCCAGACCTTTTCTTTTAATATAAAAAAAGATGACCACATGGTTCACTTGTGTATCACATGTGCATATCTTATTTTCTGCTATGACTCTCCACGTTTTATGAATGAGGAACCAAACTTAGAGGGACTGAGAGATGTGCCCCAATTCTCATAACCTTGGTAGAACAGAAAGCTTTCTCCAGCTATACTACCTCCATCCACAGGATTCTTTTCTCTTCATTAAACTTCCTCAGAGTCTTTTGATTTTGATTTTTGACAAAAGCATGTTATTTCATCCTTGTGGTATGTGTCTCCAGGTTGAAGATGACTGGATAGTATAGTGGGTTCTCTTAGTGCTCCCCAGATCCATCTTACAGCTCTACCCTGCAGGTGCACCTATCCTCCAGCACCAGCCGGGCTGGGTAATGACCACTTCTGGCTGTCCTTTGGTCACATGACCCATCTAGAGTTTTGCATCAGACCTGAGACAGGTAGGGTGCTCTGGGGTTGACAACATGATACCCTCTGAGGAATGAAATCAGCACTCACTCTGAGGCAAGAGCTGCCCCAAGGAGCCCTATAATAAATTTCGTAATTTTTACTTATATGGTTTGCTTTGAATCAGTACAGTTACTTTCTTCCAAAAAGTCCAGTGACCGTTTTGTTTCAAACTGTTTCATTAAAATATTTTGCTAAGGTGACTTATAGGAACCAAAGAAAGCACTAGAAACCATTCTGAACATTTAATTCATAATCCTTTCTCATGTTTCTGTATTTTCAAGCTTTAATGCTTTTTCTATTTCAAATCAATTGCTTTCTATTCATTCTTCAAGCACACATATTTCAGAGTTATGACAAAAGAATAGCTACGAATAACTACTCTGCCTTCTCTTTTAATTTCACAGTACCCCCCCCCCATCTTCCTTCCATCTCCTGGCTGAAAATTCCCTTTGTTCCACCACCATATTTCATAGTTAGCATTCTCTTACCAACTTCTGGTACACCTGGTTCTTAAAATGTTCCCTGTTGTGGTCATCTCACTGTGTTCTCTCAACTAAATGAACACTTTACTTCTGCCCCAACTTCCCTTCTTTGAATCATATACATAGGTACAAGATAAAAAAAAATTTAACTGATTCTTGAATTTAGTGACCATCATCATTTACAACCCTGACTTCCTGAGATTTGCTAATAGAACTATCAAGTAGAAGAAGAACTGGAAATGTTTGAGCAATGCTTTAATTTTTCAGAAGAGGAGACTCTGAAGTCCTGAGTATAAGTGTGGTCTATAAGGTGAGCAGAGTTCTAGGGCAGGTGGACATAACCCTTTAGATGGTGCGGCTGGAGAAGGGACATAGTAGGTCCTGGGGCAGTCTCTCTTGAAAGGATTTAAGGGAAATTCTGCATCTGATATGGAAGACTGCTTATATTCTAATCCCAGTTTTACTTTCTCAGCACCACCACATATTATTTCCATGTGTGATCACTTCCAGACACCAGCTTCGTCCAACACCAGTTCAGTCTTGGAGACATGAACTTCCTTATTTTCTTGTAATGTGACTTTCCTCCAGCTGTGTACCAAGTCCCAAGTTTACAGTGACCAGGCAAATAAAGCTTAAGATACGCCCATCCCAGTGGTGTACGCCTATGATCTCAGAGGCTCAGAGACTCAGGCAGGAGGACTAAGTTCCAGACCAGCCTTAGCAACTTATAGCAAGAACCCCAGCAACTTGGTGAGACCCTTTCTCAAAATGAAAAATAAAAATAAAAAAGAAAAGCGCCAGGGATGATGTAGTTCAGTAGCAAAGCACCTCTGAGCTCAATTCCCAGTACCAAAATAATAATAATAATAATAATAATAATAAAATAATTAAAAAATAATTTAAAAATTAAAAAAAATGAGACCTCAGCACTCTGGAGAGGGTATGTCCCATTTAAATGGCAGAGGTAATTTTCAACTCTAGTCACTGGGTGGCATGAAAGATTGTATTGGTATGTCAAGTTTTCCTTTTAGTAAGATAAGTTAGAAACACAGGTTTTTCATGTGAAGTATCTCAATTAATATTGAGGACTAAGATTAAAAAAGAAGAATCCTGAACTATCCAAATCACTCTCCCATGGGTCCAATTTGGCCTGTATATGTCCTACAATCTGGAGTGGCCTACACCCTCCTCTCTAATTCTGAGGGTCTTTCTTTACGCATGGTCTCAGACTCCACCTTTTCCATGAAGCCTTTCTGGATCACCTCAACACATAGAACTTTCTTCTTCCTTCCAACGATTCCAGTGCACTCCAATCTACTAATACGATACCATTTGAAAACCTCTTAACTGAATTGCCATGGACAGAGACTCACTTTTCTGTTTATCCCAAAATATCTAACAGAATCACATGGTAGATAATCAATAATAGATAAATATTTATTGAATCAAGGAAAAGATTATATTGTACCAAGCTTTAAAAGTACGCAAAGTTTACATCAAGGAATTTAATTTCTAGGAATTTCTACTAGGGGAAGAACCATGGATCTGTGCGATGATATATATAGTAATTTGATATTGGTTATAGCATTACTTGTTAATGTTGGAATAAATTAAAGTATTCATCAAAGTAACATGAATAAATTAAAATTGTGATATATGATATGACTGGTTGAATGTCGTTTATGATCCCTTCATCTATAGTTTTCTCCTTCATCTCTTTCTCTATTCTTGTTATTTTTTTTTTCCAAAGAAACTGGGATGTCTGTCCCATAGTTTCTGTTCCTTTGGGTTTTGCTGAGTGAATCCTTGTGGTGTCATTTAACACGTTCCTCTGTCCCTTCTATTTCCTACAGTTGGTGTTTATGGAGACTTATCCAGATAAGGTTTGATATTTTGGCAAGATTACTCATTACTGAGCTTTTCAAGTCTTGGTGGCCAACCACAACCAATACTATTTCTTGCTCACAAGTTGGCACTGAGCTCTGGCTCTGTTCCAGGCTATGGGATATGTTCAGGTCTTTTCTGTCTTCTCATTATGAGACTCAAAAGTGAGGAAATAGCCCCTACATGCAGTTTTCATGGCTGTGGACAGACGCTGAAGGAGAGCACATCCAAACTACAACGTGCATTTAAAGCTTTTCTTTGGAAGTAGCATATGTCAGGTTTGCTCATATTCTGTTAATCAAAGGTAGTCTCATGACCAAGTTCAAAGCCAACTTGGCATTTCCAATGCGGAAATCGCAGCAAAGGAGAGGAGATGAATAATTATGAGCAAAAAGATACTGGGAGTTTGTTATCTTCTGTTTGTTCTTGTTTATTTGTTCTTTGGTGATGTTACAGTCATCAAATCACAAGGACTGCAAATGTGTTCTAATCCTGCCATTTTTTTTCTAGTTTTATAGGGTGGCATATTAAATAAAGAGGAAGTTTCTAATATTAGTTACTGTTTATTTTTAAGATACAATTTATAAAGGAAAGCCCACATGAATACTTCCTGGTGTTTCTTTGTTATCAATATAATAATTTTGTTCCTTTGAAGTGACCCATGAGTAGTTTGACTCATTATGAATTCAGATTTATACATATTTGATACTTTCCAACTCACTGAAGTTATCTTTTTCAGTATTTTAGACCACATCTTTGCCCAATGGGCAACTTCCTGAATTCTTTGGATGTGACCCTAGTGTTCTCATACTTTTGTTTTCTGTCATAAGATGTTCCAGGCTCATCTTGATCATGTTGGAAATTTATTCAAGAAGCCCTATATTCTTACAGTGGAAAATGACATAGAGTCCATAATCTTGGCATGAAAGGTATTCTTTGCTACTAGGTTAGTCATCGTTTCTGAGCCTTTTCAGAGAATCACACATGCATACTGAAATATTTGTAGATGAAATTCCTTGGTATCTGGGATTCACCTCAAGATAATCTAAGGAGCAGCGCAGAAACAGTGGACAGTGTATAGATGAAAACTGGCCATGAGTTGAAAACTGTTGGACCTGGGGGATAGGCATATGAGGTTCATTATTCTTGTCCCTCTCTGTTTTTATATGTTTGAAGTATTTAATAACACATTTTGAAAAAAAATACTAGAAGATTATTTAATAACATGGGACAATGCTCATGTTACATAATTAAGTGACAAAGAAGGTATGCTATTTTTTTTTATAAAATAAGCCCAAATTTGCAGAAGAAATTTATAAACATAAGGCCACAAGGATGAACCCTAGATAATAAATGATCCTCTCTGTGGTACACATTATTTTCATTTTAGTCTTTGTGGGGTTTTTTGTATATTCCAAGTTTTCTATATAGACATGTATTACTTTTGTAATCAGACAAAAATATAAATGTCATTGACTAAATGACTTTAAGACAATGACAACTCCACTTCCTTGTTTAGATGCTTTTATGATAATGGCATCTCCCATTTTCAAGCTATTACGAATACTTCTACAGTGTGGCTGCCTGAAAATCTCTCCGTTGTCATTTTCCTCCCTGCTGCATCTTTCCTGCTCCCAGTGACCCTCATCTTTCTTTCTTTACTGGTGCACAGAGTTATGAAAATCAGAACATTAACTCAAAGTGAGAAAGAATACAACTTTATTCCTCCCTGCTCAATGCTTGCTCTCTATTCCCTCACTAGCTTAATAACTTTTTGCATCTCTAACTTTCTTCCTTATACCTTATAACTTTTATTCTAAACACTAATAGAAATGCATGGCATTTATAGAGTTTTTGCTGAACGTCTGATATTTGGTTAATTACCTGATATACATGAACTTATTTAGTACAAAAAGCAGACTAAGGATTTAAGAATTATGTTTAATTCTTACATCAACTCTGCCATACAGTGATTTCTACCTAAGCCAAGGGTGTGGCTTAGGGAAGTGCACAACTTGTCCATCCGCACTTCAAGCATGAAGTGGGGTTGGTTGAAATCCATGTCTGCCTGGGTCCAAAGTTCATGGTTTTCCCACTGTTTCCTGTTGCCTTCTTTCAAAAGGAAAACAAGGGGGGAAAAAATCTCTAATTATCCTAAAGCAGAGATCTGCAAAATTAAATACAATTGTGTTGTATTTAATCATCCTGTGTATTTCATGTTAGCCTTATAAAATAGTTCTTTTGTTCTTGGCTTCATTCTCATAAAAGGAGGATTCAAACTGCATGGTAATAAAATCTGGGGTTAAACAAAGTCTTATTAGAAAGGATACAGAGAGCCAGTCATCTAAGGGTAGTCTGTGCAGAAGGTACATGAGTCCCAAGGCCAGGCAACATCAATAGGGAAGACAGAATAAGGAGAAAAGAATTAAACTCCATAAACAAAGGAAACTCTTGAGCCCCGGGGCTGTGCCTGTCTCAGAGATTCTAAAATCAAGGGCCCAACAAAGGGATATGACTCTTTTCAGGCAAGGTCTGCCCATCAACCTTGATGTCTCAAAGAATGTCATCTTTGGCATATTGCTCTTTCAAGAAAACAGGTTCCAGGTTGTAAAAAAAAAACAAAGTCCTTAAAACATAAAGTATGCTATTTAGAAATGAATCCTCAAACTAAACAGAATGTAGGCCTTTTACCAATATGTCAAAGTTATCTTGGGTGCGTCCCTCTTTACTGTTTGGGACAACTGCCTCACTGGATGGCCCAGTACTGTTGTGACCACAAAGCTGCAGCAGTGTCTGTGGTCCTCCCCTCTACTGACCCCTTCCAGGGATCCAGAAGCCTGCCAGGCAGAAAGACTTTTTTTTTTTAAATGTTCCCTCCTTCATAGAAGAAATTGCTTCCCTCGAGAGCCTTGCTGCCTCTTTGTATCAAAGGAGAATCTCACAAACCATGGGGATAGTGCCAGTTAGTTAACTTTCCTAGTTAATTCACTGTGCAAATATTTGCATCTGTGCAGGAGTCTCTGAGAGAAAATACCTTAAATCAGAGAAGCCTGTTTAATCATGGAAATTTTAGGTTTTGAGAAAAGTTAAAACAGTTGATATTTGGAGCTATACATACCTTCCTGCACTCACCCTCACTCAAGCACACTCTGTGAACACACACGGGGTCATGGATTGTTTTTCCTCCTCCCATTTCCTCAGTGGGGCTCCTTTGTCTGTTTACCTGGAATTTTATTTTATTTTTTTAGTGTTTATTTAAATACTTATTGCAATACCACTTTGAGAAACAGATAACTGAGCTACAACCATGCACATTCTCAGGTTTTTACAATCCTACTGAAATCCTGGCAATTTTATTTTTATCTTTCCCTAATAGAATCTTAAAATGAAAAATAAAATAATGCATTGAAATATATTTTTCACTCAAGACATCTTTTAAAATTTCCCATAAGTCCTTGGAAAATAACAAAAATTTACTGTCCCTTGATGATGATACTTCTGAGTTGTACAGGGAAAAAAAATTGTCTAATCCAAAGAGGTTATCAGTCTGCATTGTGTTAAAATTTTTAAAAATTTACCTTATTTATGGTTGACACATACCAATTGTACATATTCCTGGAGTACAATGTGCTACTTGATATGTGTAAACATTGTGTTATGATAAAACCAGGGGAGGGAAAATATTATTAACAGAAATATTTTAGAAAGTCTGTCTTGTAAGGGAAGAATCTATATAAGTGTTAGAATCTCACTGTCAATTTTATGTTTTTATTTATCAGAGTCCTGGAAGGACTTTCCCTCATATTAATCAATAACACTATAGTGTTATAAAGCATACTTTCAGTTTTTATTTCTAAATGTTTGGTTGCAATCTGACTATTTTAGTTTGCATCTAGCATTTTCTAGGTCATCACTTTTCTTTTTCTTTTTTTTTATTATTAGTTGTTCAAAACATTACAAAGCTCTTGACATATCATATAGGGACACTGCTACATCGATGTTCATAGCAGCACAATTCACAATAGCTAGACTGTGGAACCAACCTAGATGCCCTTCAATAGATGGATGGATAAAAAAAAATGTGGCATTTATACACAATGGAGTATTACTCTGCACTAAAAAATGACAAAATCATGGAATTTGCAGGGAAATGGATGGCACTAGAGCAGATTATGCTAAGTGAAGCTAGCCAATCCCTAAAAAACAAATGCCAAATGTCATCTTTGATATAAGGAGAGCAACTAAGAACAGAATAGGGAGGAAGAGCATGAGAAGATCACCATTAAACAGGGTCGAGAGGGGGGAGGGAAAGAGAGAGAGAAGGGAAATTGTATGGTAAAGGAAGGAGACCCTCATTGTTATACAAACTTACATATAAGCGGAAGTGAGGGGAAAGGGGAAAAAAAACAAGAGAGAGAAATGAATTACAGTAGATGGGGTAGAGAGAGAAGATGGGAGGGGAGGGGGGATAGTAGAGGATAGGAAGGGCAGCAGAATACAACAGACACTAGTATGGCAGTATGTAAAAAAGTGGATGTGGAACCGATGGTGAATCTGCAATATGTATATGGGGTAAAAATGGGAGTTCATAATCTGCTTGAATCAAATGTATGAAATATGATACCTGGAATTTTAATATTAATCTTCTTCCTGGGAGCACGGAACCTACTCCTTTCCTCACTTCTTCCCTGGGACAGCCTCTCTTTTCTACTTTGCTCAAGACCAACAACTCATTTCTTGAATACATACCTGTATATTTCTTCTCTACCAAACAGCCATCTGCTTTCTAAGATGCTAAAATCTTAAGCGATATTGAAAAGAAGTTGAAGAAGAGAGACCCAGGATCTCCTTCAAGACTTTGGAAGGTCAAGGTCTTTCTAGCAGGATGCATGGGAAAGACATCAAGGATCTGAATCTGAATTATTGTAACTTGTTGGGCACTTAGTGAATTATGGCTAATTCATTTCATTGTACCCATTCAATCACTCCCTGTTTATTGTTTTCATTGAGTTCCAGCTGTCACAAGGGAGTGGTATCAGCCGGGTAGACCACCCTTCATCCCATGGCTGCCTGTCACCCATTCTTTGCCATAAAATTTGTAGAGCCCAGAGTGTGTAAAGAAACTAAGCAGCAGCAACCCTTCCACTGGAGTGGGGCTAAACAAGGTCCATTCCTAGTGAGATACCCCGGGTGTCTGTTGTTTACTCTGTGTATTACAAGGTAGAGCAGAGCGGGCCCCATTACTCATTCCTAACCACTTTCACATTTCACATCAGCAAGAAATAAAGCCTACTCAGGGAATGGCTTTCTAATTGTGGGGACCAGCTTGAGATTTGGAGGCGTGGAGGACGCAGGTACTGGCCTACTGGACCAATGGCCCCGACTTAGTAGTTGGTATGGGATGGATGCAATGCTGCAGTCCAATTTGAAGTTACCCAGTTAAAGGATCTTTCCCTTGACTTCTAATTATAAAAACTGGTGACCAGGGCCAAGTGCTGGCAAAACACTGGGAAGGTTTTTTTCCCACCTAAGATTTCCATCTCTTTCTTTTAACCCTTTTTCTCTTTCTACTACATCAAGTCCCATGAAGCTCTTTTTCCTTTAATTTTTTAAAGTTTTTATTTTATTTTATTGGTTGCTCAAAACATTACAAAGCTCTTGATATATCATATTTCATACTCCTTTAATTTTTTCCATCCTTAACTCCAAAGGGATCTGGAATCTACTCACTGCATGGTGAAAATGGCTGGGAATAGCACAAACCTCTAGAGGGGTTGTTACTGAGGGCCATGATTCCAAGACTGACAGAGAGAGAGAGAGAGAGAGAGAGAGAGAGAGAGAGAGAGAGAGAGAGAGAGAACAAAAAACCCAGCAGACTCTGAAGTTTCAGATATCTCCCCCACCCCCCAGGAACCTACACTGTGACTGGGATCCCACAGGGGATTGTAATGCAGGTTGTCACATTGGGAAAAACTGCCTGGAGGTTGAAGCTGTGAAGTATGAAGGGAATTACTGCAGGGAGGAGTACGTGGTTGGGGGGACCTGGAAGAAAAGGCCTCTCAGGACCCACTGCCGCTCCATCTTTCACTCCCTGTTTGGATTTAAATTGCGTCCCAACAAGATACATGTTGAAATCCTAACCTCCAGAACCTGTGAATATGACCTTATTTGGAAATAATTGTAATCAAATTAAGTTGAGGTCAGACCAGTGTGGAGGGTGCCCGGTCCAGTATGACTCATGTCCTTAGAAGAGAAGTGACACAGAGGCTGACACACTAAGGGAAGCTGATGGGAGACACCCAGGGAGCGAGCTGTGTGATGTCAGAGGCAGAGAAGGGAGGGATGCGTACAAATGGCAGACACTCAAAGAGGCAAGGAAGGGTTTGCCCCTACAGGTTTCAGATGAGCATGATCCGCTGACACCTTGATTTTGGACTTCCAGCCTCTAGGATGGGACGTTTTGCCTCCCTGCTGTTTACGCCATCTAGTTGGTGACTTTGTTATCGCAGCCCTAGAAAACCAACATCCTCTCCTCAAGTCCCCTTTCTACGTCTCTTCCGTACAAGTCACAAGGTGCAGGCAGTCACCTCTCCTCCTCCCACTGAGTGCTAGCCTTGTTGGGGAACTGGGGTTGTCTTCTCTGCTTCCTGTGCCTCATCCCCTGATCTGGCCTCTGGAGGAGCATGGCATCTGTGGCCTTGAGTTGCATACTGATCTTCTAGAGAAGGACCAACAGGATGTGGACCTATCTTCAGGAGTAGCCTAAAGGCCCATCAGCTCATGGGGAAGCAGGAGACAAACCCTATAAAGCTTTGGCTCTAATCTTAAATTGTCTGTTTCTGTGGCGCTAGAGAAAACGGACTTTTTTTTTTTTTTTTACTAGAGCTAGGCCCCAGCCAGGGTGCTGCAAGCCTGCAAATTCCCTGTGGTTTGGGTCCTCACTGCCTTGGGGTCTGAATTTTCTCCAGGGGTGTCTGTGATCTGTCATGAGGCCTTGACTTTCTATACAGAGAAGAAGAGGAAATGGGGTGATTCAGAGTTGGTGGCCTCATTGATTATTCCAGGATGCCTGTGATCTGTCTCATTTCACTCCACTCTCTGACACTCCTACTCCTGGAATATGTTGCCACACTGAGCCCTGGAAATGAAAATAAAGCCATGAACATTATCATTTATCAAATGCCATACATTGCAGGTCTGTTATTTGATATCCTCATAGTAACTCTGCAAGGCACACTCAATCTTTGTTTTGTAGATTAGGCTCAGGAAGAGTACTGAATTTTCTCAATTTCCAAAACTGTGGGTGGCTGAACCAGCAATCAAGACCAGTCATGACCATCTTTCCACTAGACAGCACCGCCTGTTTTCCCAAAGACAAACACACTTTTGACTTGCTTTGGGCAACAGAGTTCTCTGGTCATCAGAGTGTCCTTTAGTTAGGATAGCTACCTGGAGGTGCAGGCATTTACCTTATAGCTCTTATAGCCATTCTCTGCAGTCTCTGCATTTTTGTTGAGAAACATGTACATGGAAGATAATAAAGTAAACAAAGCTCTCCTACATGAAGTATAAAGAACAGAAAATGTCCTGATTACTTCATGGCTATTCAACAGTTGCACTTCATTAAAACTTAATTTGCATTTCATTTTGAAAGCCCTTGTCATAGAATGCCCAAAGCATTTCCAAAGATCAACAGTTTGAAATTTGGGTGGTGGTGGGGGTTAAATAATGGAAATGGTTCAAATCCCATGAGTTAAATAGGTGCATCTCACTACTCTAAATGGTTTAAGGGCCTCTGGTTAAGGAATAAGTTTGAATTGCTTCTACATTTCTGAACAATATGTGATCAACATCTTAGGCTTTTGCATATGTATTCCTAAGTTGTGAGCCTGTTAGCAATTAGTCATGTGTGAAAATTTAAGTTTTGGTTTCAGATAAGAAAGAGAAGGTTAAAATCAAGAGGATTACCTAAAAAGAGTTATTTAACTTTAAGAGTGGGTATTTAAAACTTCTCATATGAAATCATGCTAAGTGAAATAATCCAGACTCGGAGAAATCAAGGGTCAAATGTTTTCTCTCGTATGTGGAAGCTAAAGCAAAATAAGGGAAGGAAGGCAGTAGGGGAAGGGATCAGATATAATAAAGATAGAGGGAAGATCAGTGGAGTAGAAAGAGAATGAGAGGGAGGGAGGGAGGAAGGGCAGGGAAAGAAATCTGGAATGAATCTCACAGAATCATGCTATATACATACACAAATGCAGCAAAGGGAATCTATATGTAGAAAGTACCAATAAAAAATAAATAAATAAAGGTGTGAAAGGAAGATCAGTAGAAGAGGGAGAAAAGGGGGAGGGAGGAGGAGAGGAAAGGGAAGGGAAAATGGGGATTGAAATCAAATTCCTTGTATGTAAAATTAAGTCAAAAGGAATCCAGATATTCTGTATAAATATAATGCTCTAATTAAAAACAAACCAAACCAAAAAAACAAAAAACAAAAAACAAAAAAACCCTTTCCAAGTGAAGTCACTTGTAGAGATGGCACTGACAGGGGTTTTCTATCTCACCTCAGGCTAGAAGTGAAGAAATGACCCTCCATTATTGTGTAAGATGTCAGCCAGTCATGAAATAGAGCAGGGATTGGCAACTTTCTCAGTAAAGGGCCAGAGAATAAATTTTAGCCTTTGCAGCTACTCAGGTCTGCCATTTTAGTGTGAAAGCAGGCATGGACAATGCAAAATTTAATAAATGACCATGTTCCAATAAAACTTTATTTACAGAGGCTGGGATTGTGGCTCAGCGATAGAGCAGTTGCCTAGCATGGGGGGTGGGGGATCCGGGTTCCATCCTCAGCACACATAAAAATAAAGGCATTGTGTTGTGTCCATCTACACCAAATAAATAAATAAATAAATAAATAAATAAATAAAATAAAAAAAACTATGTACAAAAATAGTCAGTAAACTGAATTGACTATGAGCAATGGTTTGCCAACCATTAATATCAAGCAATGCATTAGTCAGTTCTCCATTGGTAAAACAAGATACCTGAGGGTGGGTAATGTATAAAGAAAAGAAGTGTATATAGCAGTTTTGGGGGCTCAAGGGCATGGTGTTATCAACTCATCTTTGGTGAGGACCTCATAGTGGATGGTATCACAATGGCAGATGGGTATGGAAGAGGAAGAGAACTCATGGCAAAATGAGATCAGACAGATTGCAGAGTGGCCAATCTCACTATTTTATAACAGTCCTCTCCAGAGAACTAACTGGGGTCTATGAGAACTACTCACTCCCTGATTTCCCAGGAGGCTGCACATCTTAAAAGTCCCAGCATCTCTTATTGTCATCATAGTAGGCACAAAGCTTCTAACACATGAGCCTTTGGGAGACATGCTCAAACAATACCCATGCTATAGCAAACATCCAGGGGAAAAAATTATTTGAACATTAGATAGTTGGCTCAGATGCTTCCTTCTTAGAATTTTTTTTTCTTAAACAAAATAGCAGATATTTGCTTGGATTGGCCTACATATATTAATATCTCCACTTTTACCATTGTTACACCTTTGCTTTAGAATGCTCTGCATATCAAAAACCTACATGGTTCTTAGAGGATGCGCTGGTGCCTCTGATAGTCAGGATCTTATACTCAGTTTGTCACCGGATTATTGGTCACTGAAACTGCTTTTCCTTTGAGCACTATTCAAGCCCCAGGGAAATATTCTCTCCAGGTCTTGTAAACAAAAGTCTGTATCTGAATACTAGGGACAGGACCTTGGAGAATGAAAAGATCTAAGCCTTAGAAGCACTTCAGTAGGAGAAAATGAAAATTAATTAACTCACCAAATCCTTTCTCCCAGATAACAAAAATGCAACAGATCTGTGTACAGAAAAGAATTCTCTGCATTAGAACTGAATGTCCTCTTCCCTGCTTCATTCTGTGTTCTAATTTATGGTCCAGAAAGGCTTGTGAATCATGTGGCATTCATGGCATTTGCACATGGTGGCTAATAAATACTGTGCAATGTTAAATGCTTCTAATAACCAATAAAAATGTATATGTGCATAAATGTAGGTCTAGACATAACATGCAGGAATAATGATGCTGATTCTTTACATTGGCAACTAGATGGACATCAGATGTTAGAATTGTGAATATTTTATTATTAATACATTCAATAACAGATAATTACATTTTTGAAATCAAATAATACATTTTTGTTTCATATATATTTTTATTTAAATTTTGTTTTATTATTCTTTATAATTTTAATAGAAAATTTTCAACATGTTAGAAGAAAATAAGTTTTTAAAACCATGAAAAAGTTTTGCTCTGTCAATATTTTACATTAACTTTTTTACTTTTTCATGAATATATATTCAAAATTTTAACCCATTAGCCATTTACTATCAAATATGTGTCAACTTAATTATAACAAATTATTTGTATTTTTTCTATATTTAAGGTTATCCAAGTTTAGGAATGATGAATTACACATGCCTTTGTTTTATTACTCATTCATCAAAGATATCCAGTCATATATAAAAATAATGAAATACAGACATATTTAAGATTTCTTGCAGTATAAGGTATACTTTAAAAGGTAGGCAGAGAGATCACAGTTATTGAACAGTTCGTTAGCATATGCTAATAGAATTCCGTTCCCATTTTTGCATAAGCTTCCACAAATATTAATGAAGGAACTGCCTCAAATCACTATCTTTCAAGGAAATAAAGGTATTTTGATTAGTTTATAGGTGACCCAAAGCTCCCTTGAGAGTTTCTTTTTGTTGTTTGTTTTTTTGGTACTAGGGATTGAACTCAATGTGCCACATCTCCAGTTCTTTTTTTATTTTTTATTTTGAGACAGTCTCACTGAGTTGCTTAGGGCCTCACTAAGTTGCTGAGGCTAAGGCTGGCTTCAAAATTGCAATCCTCCTGCCTCAGACTCCCACATTGCTGGGATTGCAGGTGTGTGCCACCACACTCAGCTCCCTTTAGTTTTAATCATCTTAATGAAAATTATTCTAGGCATAACTCCATTTGATCGGTTCTTACCTACAATTTTACACTTCCCAAATCTCTGGAAAACAAGCTTCCTTTTTTAACAATCCTATTTTGTGCCACTTATTTGGTGGCAAAAACTAACTGGCTTGACATAAGGTTATGTATAACTTTTCTGCATATCATCTATATTCAAATATTCACTTAGAGATATTAATGAGTTTGACTGTGGGATCTGCCCAAGGCTCTGCTTAGGGGTTATGTAATGTACTATTTATGCATTATATTACTTTCTAAAATCTGGAAAAGTCTGAATTTGAAACATGTCTGTTCCAAAAGATTGCCTGCCTTAGTAAAAGAGAAAATGGTGGGGAAAAAGGCATTTTCTTTGATAACACAGTAGATTGCCTTAGAACAGAGGCATAGTATAAATAGTAATTCTTGTTTATACTATGAAGGACTTTTGTTGGAGGTGTATGGACAACCATGATCAGTTTTTTTAAAACGTAATTCCTAAACCAACTTGTTTTCATCTCACTTGATAATTTTTCTTACAGGTGAACTTGCAGAATAATTATAGTCAATTGATATTACTAATTAACTTATTCTAATTCATTTTGATTTTCATCATAACTGAATTTACTTTCTACAATTAGGTTACGCCCTGTTTCATGTTGTTGTTGTAGTTATCGATGGCTAATTGTAGGAGACACGGAAGTTGAAAGATGGAGACAAGGGCATCTTCTCTGGTGCATTATTGTCTGAATGTTAGACCATAGGATCCTTTCAAAGTTCTTTATGAATGCACAGGTGGAATTTATATTCGGGGAAGAGAAGGACCTAGTTCTGCAATTAGTTTGATAATTTGGGAGGTTATAGCTACAACCAGTCCAGTATCGACTGAGGTCTGTTACCTTCACAGGGAAAGCTGCAAATTTAGAAGAATTATCACAACTTTGGCTACAGGCCTAAATTTCCTAGGGAGCTTTTAAATAAACACAAGTGCCCAGAGCCCACCCCAGGTCAATTGCATCAGAATCTCCCAGGGTGTTTGTCTTAGTCCATTAGGGGGTATTATAACAAATACCTTAGACTGGGTAATTTACAAACAGCAGAAATTTATTGCTCACAGCTTTGGAGGCTGGGAAGTCCAAGATCAAGTTGCTAACAGATTTGGTATCTGGTGAATGCCTGTTCTGTCCTTCAAAGATATTGCCTTCTACTGTGTCCTCACAGAGTGGAAAGGGTAATCAAGCTCCTTCAGGCTGTCTTAGAAGGGTACTAATTCCATTCATGAAGACAGAGATCTCATGATGCAATCACCCCGCAAAACCTCCTTCTTGATACTATTTCACTGGGTATTAGGTTTAAATTTGGGGGAAACACAAAAATCCAGGCCATAGCAATGCTCTAATGCACATTAGATCAGTGGTTCTCAAAATGAGACAGTACAATGAGGAACACTTGGGAACTTGGAGGATCTTGACTCACCTTGAAATAAGGTGGCAGATACACAATACCCATGAATGACATAAATGACCTTGGAAGAATTCAGGTCTTGGGAGTTTCCTAAGATTTGGAGTCTTAAGTTGATGACTCTTAAAAAACAAAACACAACAAAATAAATAAACTGACTTCATTTTTATTTAGATGCATTATTTCCAGTCTCCATTTTAAAACACTTTTTATTCTCTCTCTTTGTCACTCACACACATACACACACACACACACACACACACACACCTTTTCTTTTATTCCCATAGAGAAGTAGCCCCTATAAGGGTGCAAATAGCCCAAGCAGTGAACAGGATCATCCACTGGATTGTAGAGAGAAAATATCAGAACAGTTATTTATATTCTTCCTTATCTCATTCTATTAAAATTTTTATGTTCCTGTATGTTTATGTGAAATATAAAGCATGTTTGCATGGTTTATAAATATTCAGTATATATATTGGATATGTCAACACAAAAAATTCATTAATATGGGTATACAATTAACAATTCAGAAATCATTGTACCAAACAAACAGTAAGTTCATAGAGAAAAGAGAATTACATTTTCATCTTTTTTCTTCCATAATTCTTTGCCTACAGATATTAGATATTCAGCTGGTGTGAACATGAATATTTTGGCTTACTGCTATGTTTTGGGAAAATGCCACTAACATTTCAATCATCAGAAGGGACTTAAAACTGCAGGGCTTTAATATCGACATCCCTCCTGCTCTGGATGGTGGTGGCTATACGCCTATCACCAAACAAGAGCCACTTTCCTGCTTTCAGTGTAAACACAGAAGTCATATTTGACATTGGGTTTTTTCAGTGTCATATAAAATAATCATGCTCTGTTTGTTTCAAATTTTATTGGAGTCTGAACTTCATGCTTGCGCCCTTTGTGGACTCACTGTTGAATTCAGTGTTTCTCTAAGCACCTCACAGCCATCCTTCCCACACTGTTGCTCATCTGTGGAGAAACAGCAAATGCACGTTCCTCTTCTCTAAGACTAGTGAACATCAAGGCAAAACTGCACACCAAAATAATAGTCTGAGCACCAGGAGGCCAATGTAAAGACCAGTTTTAAAAGGCTTCTATGATTCCTGATTAGCCTCACCCAAATAACCAAAACTAATTCTCTATATTTGTGTATCTGATAGAGAACCTGTATTGAGAATTAAAAACTAAAACCCCAAAATGCCTCTTATAATTGAACCATAACAGACACCTTATTTTAAAAATAGACAGCAGACACTCTAGAGTCAGTATGTACACCCAGAGCCTATATCTTGGTTTCTCATAACATTCTCCAATGAAAGAAACCAGGATTCCTGAGAGAAACAGCTGGTTCTAGAGAGGATGCAAGGAATATTCTAGATGAGCCTGGTTCATCTTGTAGTTCCAGAATGTAAGGAAGTGTTCAAAAAACATATGGTGAAGATATACCATATGGACATAGGAGCTAACTAAAAAGAACTTCTGATGGCCAAAGCAGGAATAATTTGAGCAACAAAATAGATAATGAGTATTGGTTTATAACCAATAATGAAGTATAAAATAAATGCTGAGTGTATACTGTCCATAACAATATCAAAAAATGATTGAATGAATAAATCAATGGGCAAATAGACAAATCACCGTACAGAAGCATTAAAACCATTTGTTCAGATAATCTGCCTTAAGGAGGTATTATTTCATATCTTTAAGTGTGGCTGTGTATAATGATTTCCTTCCAAAGAATATAGTATGGAAAAGAAGAAAAGAAATTTTAGAGTGGAGAAGAACCACTCTTACAAAGAACCGTAGCCCTTTAATCAAGTCAGCATCAACGGTGATAAGTCATTTTGATAGCATGTACCCTTGACATGATGTAATGGGAATGGCAATTTACCTCCATGGTCTTCCTCCACAAAACCACAACCGTAGTTATTGGAAAGGTATCAAACAAACTCCAATTGAGGTACATTCTATAAAAGGCCCAACCAGTACTCTTCAAAACCGTTAAGGTCATCAAAAGCTGGAGAAGTCTTCGAATCTGACATGATCTGAAGAAGCCTAAGGAGATGTAATGACTCTACTTGATGTGACATCCTGGATGGGATCATGGGAGGGTATGTGGAAATGACATAAGTTAAAAAAAAAAGAAAATCAGAACTTGTATGAACTGTGCTTAATAATAATGTATCAACCTTGGCTTATTAGTTGTGACAAATGGGAAACTGGGTATGTGGTATATAGGAACCTGCATAATCTTTGCAATTTTTCTGCAAATAAAAACTATTCTAAAAGGTAATAATAATTTGAAAAAATAAACAAGAGATTCTAACAGATACCTTAGCAGTAAAGACATAAATAGCTTATAAGCTCATGAAAATATATTCAACCTCATTAGCCATCCGGAGAATGCAAGTTAAAACCACAATGGGATACTATAAGCCCATTAAAGAGACTAAAATTATGGATAGATGAAAACCACTGTTGCCAAGAATATGGAGGAACTAGAATTTTTGTACACTTTCAGTGGGGATAAAAAATGGCACAATTACTCTGGAAAACAGTTTGGTAGTTTTATAGTTAGATGCACACTACCATATGACATAGGCATTCTATTCCTATGTAATTACCCAAGAGACATTAGAGAATAATTCACATAGAGACTTGCACATGGACTTTTATAGTAACTTTCTTCATAAGAATTAGCTCTTCCTAAAAAAAAAAAAGATAACCCCAATAACCATCAGCAATGATTGAATGAGCAAATTGTGATGTATCAATATGTGTGTGTGGGGCATAATACGTAACAATGAAAGGAAAGAAGATACAGCAACAGCAGGGATGAATCTCTCAGAGACATTATGCTTAGCCAGACACAAGACGGTAATGCTGTTATGCCACTTAAACAAAATGCTAGCAAATGTGCACTGTATCTCAAGGGACAGAAAGCAGATCAGTGGTGCCTAGTCAGGGGAGCAGTTAGTGACTTCAGAGGGCCAAGAGGAGCTTTTTGGACAGATGAAAGTGTTCTGTGTCTTGTGGTGATTAGATCCTTGTAGGCATTTGTTAATGCTCATCAACTGTACGTTTATCAGGTGCATTTTATCTGATGTAAATACACTTAAAGTTGATTTGCTTTTTTTTTTTTTTTAAATGGAAGGTGTCCTCAGGGATTCTGGAGATGGCCCTCTACAATAACTCAAGGATGACAAAGTATCTTCCTCTACTCCATGGTTCTTTCACCATCCCATCCTATCCCCACCACTCCCATCCCCACCCCAGGGGGCAAGACAGCTGTTTGAGATTGTGTCTTTTTAAGATTGAGGGTTCCTGCTCCACAGGTGATTTCAGAAGGCTCAAAGGAATACTTTATGTCAGTGGAACTTGAAGAGATCCTGCAGTTTGCCTAGAAGACAGGAGGAAGTAGAATCCCTTCTTCAGTTCTTCCTGATTCCAAAGATACGGGCTACAAATTTACTGGGAGCGCAGAGATTAAGGTAGAAGTAGGGGGTGTACAGCAGCCTGGGTGGATGTCAAAGAGATATCAAGGCACAGCTTCCATGGTAGGAGAAAGGAGTGCTCTGTGAGGGAAGCCAAATATGGCCTTGGGAAACCGTGCAGACAGCTGCACTGAGCTGTAGCAGTAGGAGCCATGGAAATAAAGTGGCATCAGATCAGGTCTTGGTCACCTCCCTTCTACTCATGCTCTCCGGCACAAAAGAGATTCCCCTCTCCTCCCTGCTGTGGTGGGAGTTAGTGAAGGTGGAGTAGACAGTGTCAGATCAGAGGAGGAAAGCTTGGAACTACGAACAGTGACAGCTAATAATACTGCATTTTGACAGACTATTCAACAGAAAGAGCAGAAGACTTTAATAACTAGATTGCATTACAAAAAATCAATGGACTAGACTATGGTTTAACTAAGAATAGGACAAAAAATAAGATGTATGCTATGGGTAAACTGGAAGGTTCAAAGAAGTTTTCAGAATGTTACAAGCTTCATTTAAAAAGGAATGCTTGCATTGATATATCCTGACCCGACTGCTACATTTATAGTATTTTTATGATATACGGTTTTGTAACCTGTTATTTTCCCTGGGCTATATATTGTGAACATCGGTCCACGTCAATCTGTAATCTTCTACTTAATGTTTGTGATGCATGGCATCATACAAATGTGTGTATTTTAACTTGTAGCTTATTGTTGAACATTAAGTCTCTTCCAATTTTTTCAGTATTAGAAATAAGTTTGAAGAAGAATCTAACACATATGTCTTTTCACACATCCCTGATTGTTCCCATAAGATAAATTTCACAGTTGAGGAATTGCTGGGGAATAGGGTATTTGTGTTTTAAGGTTGTTAACAGCCTTTAGAAGGTGTGTGCCAATTTGCACTTCCACTAGAAATCAACCATGTTTAAAGGCTAATTTTCTATTTATCTATACTTCCATTCTGCCTCAACAACGGATTGAACTAACTAAAAGAAAGGCTGCAAATCCCTCTCCCTTTCATTATTACGTTATAGTTAGGGTGAATTTAGAGCTAGTAAAATTAGCAACACTAACAGTGGTGGAGCTTATTCTGGGTTTAACATTGAGATGGCTGTGTCTACATAATGACAGTAGTAATAATGAGTTAGCACTTACAGAGCTTTCTAGGTGGCAGGCAGGCAGCATCCACAGCATTTTACAGGTATTAGCCATCCTAGGCTGTGGCCAGTTAGCTCAGCTGGTTAGAGTGTAGTGCTGATAGCAATTCTATGAGGAGAACATCATTAATTGTTCTATTTTGAAAAAGAGGAAACTGAGTCACCAAAAGGGTCAATGCCTTGGTCAATGTAGTATTTATGTGTTGATATGTGTCATCATAATCTGGGTTGTTTCAGTCTTCCTGCATATTGTATTTCTTTTAATTTGCCTTGAATCTTAAAGAGTTTATTTTCCGTCCTACAGATTAACCAGCTACTCATGGAGCAACTTCTGCTGTGAATATGAAATATTATTCTTGGTCGGTCCAGGGGCCCTCTGTGGCAAAGTCCCTCACTTCATCTTGGAAATGGAAGTACATTACATGTCTAATTCTCGAGCACAGTGTTGTGACATACTGTCCCAGTTGTGGAGTTTGCCACAAACAATTTGTTATAACAGATAAAGTTCTGAAGTTTGCAAATGGGGTAATAATGGAAATGAACGTAGGATTATCCTTGTGCTCAGGTCACCTCACTCCTCCACATTCCAGTGTGCTTTCAAAGTGGGACAAAGGCTGGTGAAGCCTCAGCAAGGTGTAGAGGAAAACAAACAATCTGCGCCCATCTTCTCTCTCTGCACCAGGGGATTGGGTGCACATGGGTTTCTGCAGGAAAAGTAAGGGAAACCACAGCTCCAAACTGAAGGGACAATAGGGGAGGAAATGATTTAAATGACTAAAGAGTGGAAAAGGGTATGTATGCTCCAATAACAGAATAATATTTCATATTCACAGCAGAAGTTGGAGAAAAAAATAACATGGACATTTTCATTCTCAGTCTTCTTTCTCTCATTAGCATCAAGAAGCCAAGTTCAGATCTCCCCCAAAATAACAACCACCACGAAAGTCAAGCTATTTGTGCCCACCAGAGAGAGATGGAAAGCACCATGTTCATGCCACAGCCTGTCAAACTCTATCAAGATGGCCAGGAAAAGAAAAGGACCTCATAAAATCTTTGTTGTTAAATAAATATTTCTTATGAATGAACAGCTTGCTAAGGCTAGATAAGCAGCATGAAAAGCAGAAACATGCTTCTGTTTGTTTATTCAGAGAATTGTTCTTAATAATTCATTTCCTTACAATTTTCAGAAGGAAATTGCCATCTCTGGCCCGTCGACTGGTTGTGAAAGGTCTGCCATCTTTTACGGTGCTAAGTTGTCCCTTTCCTTCCTTAATCTTTACATCTTGCTTGTTGGTGAGCACTTTGGGCCACTGTCTGCTCATTAAGTCCATGAATCTAATTAGGTTAGTTACTCATTGCATGTCATATTTACAAACTGGATGCAGATCCCAGGGAGACACCCTCCAGCATAATGCTTATGTTCAGGGGCAGCCATGCCTTTCTCCACTGAAGAAATGCCTCAAAGCAGTGCCATTTTAGTGTGTCACTTGGTGCATGAATGACAAATTCCTGTTACTCTCTGGTATCAAATAATAATTTGTTTTTAATTTCAAGGCAACTTTTTTAAACTCTTCCTATTTTTTTCTTTAAATGACTGCACTGCTTTTACAGGTATTTTGTCCCAAATTACTTTTGTTAGGGATTAATATTAAGAAGTACTCTCAACCTTTACCCAGTTATCCTCTGAATTTTGATTTGTCTTTTCAATGTGGGATGGAATTTTTAAAAAGTGATTTTGCTTTTTTTCCCCTCTTGATCAAGTTTATATATTTGCATTGTAGAAACCATTGAAAATACAGAAAATGTAGATAAAAAAATGAAAGCTCCTTTAGTCAATGTGAGAATTTTAAAAGCATATATGGCTGAATGTTGAAGTAGCTTTTAGCATTTAGGTAATTTGATTAAATTGTGGTTAGTCCTCAGTGAATAAATTCTATACTCCAGAAATGATTCCTAACTATCTCCCTATGCCATTGTTTTTACCCAGTTACTTGTTTTAAAAAGGTCACATGACTATTCTCTGTTGCAAAAATATCAGTCTCCGCTGAGAAATGCCATCAGATGCTTTTCTGTAAATTGTAGTATAGAATGTCTTTCCTTAGAGAACCACTGCTGTTACTACTACCATCCTTACAATGGAAGGAAGAGATGATGATATTCTAGAACTAGAAATGCTTCAGAAGAAGAACCATGTAGAAGCACAGTAGCATTTACCACTTGAAGAGATCAAAAGAAATTAGTGAATTCGAGCAAACAGGATTGTTTATACCTAATGACTAAGATCCATAACCCTCACCAGCCATAGTTGTAGGAAACCTTATTTCAAAAGGATGTGATAGATAAAATGGACAAACCATTCTTGTCTTTCTCACTTTCCTTGATAGTGGCAAAATTTAGTTTTATGACACTCTTCATATGGCAAAGTGGCAGGACAATTGTTTGCATCTCATGTTTCTACATATATCAGGACGCATGCTGAGCTGCAGTTCCAGTCCAATTCTAACATGCTCAAACAAAGGAAGGCAAGAAATAGAGTGAGGAGGAAGGAAAGGATCAGCTAGTCTTTATTGCTTTATAAACTTAGTGTTCTGGAGGGAAGGAGGCGGGCGCACAGTGTGTGATCAACTCTTTCTTTATAACGGGGAAATTCCCACAATGGAAAGCGTGCATCCTGGCGAGGGAAGGAAATAATCTGTCCACCTCTCTGCCTAGGGAAAGAATGATCTGTTGCCAGGGGCTGGATGAACTCCGTGCCTCCTGGACAATTGCCAACCTATGCTCAGGAAGGGGCAGGGTTCTAATCTGGAGAGCTGCAGCATGCAGGGGTGAATGTAATGTCTACAGACTTGCATTTCTCAAAGTGTTTGGGTGACAGTACATTTTCCTGGCGGAGTAGCAGCTCTGCAGCCTCTCCTCATGAAGTTTTCCTGCCTAAGAGAGAAAGCCCCAGCCCTTGAGAGGCAAAGCAGCATAGGAAAGAACAGAAACATTGCTTTCCCCCCTGTTCACTTACAAGAATGCTATGTGACCTTGGGCCAATTACTTCATCCCTCTGGGTCTTTAGTTTTTGTAAGGAGACCCTTCCCAGCTCTAACATTCTGATTCTCCTTGTATGGGGCACTGTAAACTCAGAGATGCTGCCTGGCCCTGTGAGTCCTATAGAAGAAGCTGATTGGTTTCTGTCTGCTGCTGCTTGGTTTCTTCAGGTTCCTTAGGAGCCCACAGACTCCAGGTTTTATCACAAAAGCACATATACATACCACTGATTCATTGTTTTCTTATTCTCTTTTTTTAATTTTTATTTTTTTGGGGGTACTGGGAATTGAACTCAGGGGCACTCAACCACTGAGCCACATCTCCAGCCCTATTTATTTTATTTTATTTTTGTATTTTATTTAGAGGCAGGGTTTTGTGGAGTTGCTTAGCATCTCACTTTGGCTGAGACTGGCTTTGAATTCTCAATCCTCCTGTCTCAGCCTTCCGAGATGCTGGGATTTCAAGCATGCGCTACCACATCTCGCTCTTATTCTCTTGTACTCACAGCAATACTAATGCTAGCCTTTCTGACTGTGGAGGCAATGACAACAACAACAACAACAACAAAAACACAATGACAACAGCAGCTGCAAGAGAGTAACTGCATTGAAGAAATGACAAATCACTCAACACTTGCTGTTCAATTCTCCTTTCTATCTGGGTGGTCAGCAGCCTTCACTCTTCAAATGAGAAGGTTAGCAAATTTTCTCTCCTTTTCATGTTCTGATTAGTAAATGGTGGTCTCACTCAATCCAATGCCTCAAACCAGAGCCCAGGAGACAGCTTGAGCCCTATCTGTCTGTCAGTCATCCTGTCCAATCCATCACCAAACCCTGAAGAGTCGGTCCACTTCTCCCTATCTCCAACATGCCAAGCCTTGTCCAGCCCCCATCATCATTTACTGAGCTACCGAAGTAACTTCCTGACAGTCTCTCCACACCCCCTCCTCGCTCTGCCTGCCATCCCATTTCCCCACAGCAGACAAAGCAATTTTTCTAAAACATGAATTGGATCACTTTGTCTCATGCTCAAATCTCTAAGGGGTCTCCTATTGCACTGAATATGTTCATCTTCTCTTTGGTATACAAAATCCCACATGAACTCTGCAGCCTCTTCTCCCACTCACTGTTTTCCCAGGGTCATTTCCTCCTCTACGCCTCCCTACATCGGGCTCCCATCTAGACCTGCCTCACTCCTACTCACCCTGAGGCTCTCTGTTTGAATGTCATTTCCTCAAGCCTCTCTTGATTCACTCCTCCCCCTTTATGATCATCAAGAACTATGTGTTTAGTGGTTCACGTATTTATAACCCCTTCCCCTCCAAAGATTCCCTGCCTTTCTTGCTGCAGGGCTACAGTGCCCACTACAATGGCCAGGCCACTGTGAGCAAGAATTTGTTGACTGAGTGGTCAGGTAACAGCCCTTTACTGAAAGTTCCCATCTGATAATTTTATTTCCATACTAAAAAGGTATTAGCAGAAGCAACACTGCAGATGATATGCTCTTTTTAAGTTTTTCACTTTTGTACTAGATCTCCCTATGAAGAGATTTTTGGTTTAGGCCCAAGCAGGCCTCATTTGAAAATAGCCATCTCGTCTTTATTTGGATGTGGAGAGAGTTGAAGATCTTGCCGGGGGTAGGATTGTCTTTAAGACATTTGACAGGGTGGTCTATAGCAAGGGCTTTGGGTCACTCACTACTGAGGTTTGAGTCTTGGCTCTGCCCCTTTCTAATTCTCATCTTTAAGTAAAGAATTTGGCCTCAGTTTCTCCAACTGGAAAATGGAGATAATAATAGAATCTCATATATTGTCTTCTGGATCCACAATGAGGTAAAAAATATAAAACAATACAATGCTTGACACAATGGGGTTCTTGATAAACAGGAGCTCCTACTAGTATGTTTTATTCAACCTCAGAAGGAAGTTCAAATCCTGAGCTCTAGGGTTGGGGAATTTCTGGGGCAGTATCTTCTATCTTCTCTTGACAGGTAGGCTATCCTGTGCTCCGTGGTAGTAAGCAAAAATGTGTCAGAATTCAATTACCTGAAATTATTCATTTGATGTTATAAGAAGATCTGAAATTTACAAGCCAGTAGTATAAAATTGCTGATGACCATTATACAAACTTTGACAAGATGAATTGAGTTTAGGAATAACTAATAATATTTTAAAGCAATGCTACTCTTTCCTGGAGACTTGGTGTGCTGGCATTTGGTGACAGCTTAGTAGAGAGCCTTCGTAGGCAGAGAGTAGGTGATATTAATCTTCTAAACAGAAACCCAGGGTACCAAGAAGATCTTAACATTCCACTCCTACCGCCCTCCCCCACTTCCTGGCTCCGGCAGCGTGGGTTTTAGATAAGAAGCCCATCCCCACGCTCCGTGTAGGTGGTGGAGTGGGAGGAGGTGAAATGCAAGTTTTATTTCCCAGCTGCCTGTCATCCAATTCTCCGCGTTTCTCTGACTTTCATGAGTGATGAGGTCATCCTGGGCTCAGGAAAATCAAACTTCTATTTTTTTCGAACCCAATAAAGGCCAGTATTGTAAGTCTGTGTAAACAGAGGCCAGACGGGTAGGGAGCCAGAAAGACAAGTGGTCCGCCCTCTGGCGGTCGCACGAGACAGCGTGTCCCGCGCTCCGCCGAGCTGCGACAGCAAGGCGGGGAGGATGCGGGCTAAAATGTAAGTTAAAATTAGATCAAGAGTCAGCTTGGCTGTCTCAATCAATGCTTCGCAGGGAGAGCATACAACCATCTATTTATAAGCTAAACCCGGCATTATCTTCCTCTTTTAGGACGCAGAGATCCATTACTGCGCGCGGCAGGGGAGAGGATGCTGCGAGGAGCTGATGCTTGCCATATTGCAGCCTTACCAGCTCGCCCCGACTTCACCAGCCTCTGAAGGGATCGGCGCGGGGGTGGGCATTGGGAGGATCCATACCAGCAGTCTGCAGCCCCTCTGCTCTCTGCAGGGCTCTATCCCTGGGCGTGCCCCCTAAGGACTCCTCACTCCTCACTCCTGCCCATCTTACCTCGATGACATCCTCAGTCTTTATGCAGAGGGGGGCAAAAAAGGAAATGAATTAAAAACAGCATGAGGGCTCCCCTGCAGATTAGGGGCTCACAGTGGCCGGTTCCAACTATAGACTTGATTGCCTTTTGACAAAGATTTCCAACATAGCTTCCTCAAGGTACTGCATTTCTCAGTCCCAGCTCAGGCAATTGTTGCTGTAAATAGCTGTAGTCCCCCTCCTTCCCTGTGGAAACACGGATGGAAATGAATTTGCAGCAGGGACTCTGCATAATACTTAAGGTCTTGGTGAGATGGATGTGCCCTCTATCAGCTCCTGACATACTAGGACATCTGGGCATTCCCAGGCCCGTTTGCCCCAATGATGGAAATCACCTCTGATATATGAAAAACGTCCACAGCTAGCATTTGTGTTAACATTGTTAAATTGTTTTCAGGTTTTGAAAGATGCTACGGAAAAAGAGGCAAAACCTGATACAGCACCACCCCCAACACAAGATCAAATCATATTTCTTTGGGATAAATGGGCATTCTCTTCTTACAAATGCATATAGCTTCTTTTGTATTATAGACTTACATTCTTAAATTGTTGCTCTCCTTTATTTGACAACTTTCTTTAATAAACATCTACTATTTTTATAATAGAAAAAATGTTAAAGACCTAAAGAATTTGAACATGTAGCCTAAATGTACATTAGATATATTTTTAGAATTAATTTATTAACTGCTCTATCATTTGACATAAAAGGCTTTTGAACTAAAGATAGAAACGAAAGCATTCTTTATTTAGAAACAAACTTTCTCCTCCTCTTCCAATTTTTGCTGGCTTACCTCCAAAACACCCTGCATCTGTCCCTTTCTCAATGTCCCACTGCCTCTCACACAGTTACCAGCCGCCACTCATTATCCTTCACCTGGATTCTGAAAATACCATCTTGTCCACGTTTTCTGGCTCCACCTTCTCCCCACTGCGGTCCTCACTTGCCATGTAGAAACCAGACTGTTCTTTTAAAATGAAAAGTCAGAGCCTATCTCTTCTCCTTACATAAAACCTTCCATGGCTTCTCACGGCAGCTCCCTTAAAATCCCCAATTCTTCACCATGGCATACCATCTGGCTCCAACTTGCCCTTGCTTCTCTCCCTGCAGCATCATTTTCTCACTTTTTTTTTTCATAGCACATTTTTCACATAACCCCTTCTTTGTGATCCTCAAGCCCACCAGCTTGCTCACCTCCCAATCTGAGCTCTTGCTAAACATCCTCTCTCAGAAAGTCTTAAATCTGCCTCGTTCTCATCATTCTTGTCTCAGCTCAAATATGAAAGACCTTCTGCCCCTCCAAAACTTGTTGTTGCCTTATCTTATTGCAACATAGCAATTAACTAGAATTGCTTTGCTTATCGAGGAAAATATCAGTGTAGGCTCTACTTTCACACTTCAGGGTGTCAGCCCCACAAATAGAGGTCCTTGTCTTTCTACTATCTGTGGGTTCTAGAATAGTGCCTGTTCATAGTTGGTATTCAATAAATATTTATTGAATAAATTATTGAGTGTGATTTCCTAGTATGTAGTTTTATAAATTCCACTAATAGCACTCTGCATATTCTGCCTTGAATTTTTAAATTATTTTTATGCCCATATGCTTCCTCCTCTCAAGTGTGAACTCTGTGAGGCTAGATCATATTTAGTTCATAATTTTATTTTCCATGGCCTTATGGAGTCTGGCACATTGCAGGGAGTTTAATATATTTGTTGGATCAAATTGCCATAAATGAATTGATAATGAGGTGATACAATATGACTTTCCCTCAGGTCTAACCTTTCACCTGGGAAAATGAAAAAAAAAATTGCAATATCCAAAGAGACAGATCGTTACATTGATCCTATAACATCATACACACACACACACACACACACACACACACACACACACACACATTTGTTCTCAGTATTTCCAAAGAATGTAGAATGTTCATATCTGTTATTTTATTTGATCTTCATACCAGCTGGTATGTAGAAACAGAAGCTCAGGGGCATTAATCGACCTGCTCGAGCTTGCACAACTAATATGCAGCAGAGACAGGGGTTGGGCCTGCTAATTTCAACTAACCACAAATAGGCACACATAAAAGCACACCCACATATATTCCCACATTTGCCAATATCCTCCCTCCTCACCCATACTTCTGGTTTTGTTCAAATGGTATCATAATTCAAAGTTCTATAAATGGGTTCTGGCATCTTCATCACAATTGCCATAATCTTCCCATTCTGATGAAGAATGAGTCTATCTCCATTTTATTATTTTTCTTGCTAGATCAATCTCCAGAATCCTCCTTATTGTTAAATTTTAATATGTAATATTAATTGGAAATTTTCACAGATCTGAGCAATATTAAGTGGGTATTTGCTAATTGGCAACCTACTCCTCTTTTAACCTTTTCTCTGAACACAAACTAATGAGAAACACTTATGAATACCAACCAGCTCCTATCTTAGCTTAAGTCAAACAGCTCAGTGTCACTGAGAAAATGGCATATACAATGCCAAAGCTTATCAATCATAAGCAAACAGTAAACAGCACAGCCAGAAGGGACAAGTAACGTACAAAATTAGTTCTGCTCTAGACAAAACAAATGGGGAGCCTATTCTGATCATCTATTCATTCATTCATTCGTTATTTGTGGAGTGTGTTTTAGGTGCCAACGATTGTATTACTTTTGGGAATAGAGGAAAGCAAAAATAGATGAGGTCTCTGCAGAAATGGATCTAGTGGAAAAGACAGACTTAAAGAATCACACTGCAGAGATAAATGCTAAGAGAAGGCAAAATAGGAGGTATTGACATTGATCAGAAAATTTAGGGGAGAATCCCTTGAGGAAGAGGTGACTAGATTGAGCAGTGTTTTGAGTTTTGATATGGCTCAAATCTCTAATGCTTACTAAAGGAGAAAGTGAAAGAAATGATCAGATAAGTAAACAAAAATGGTGACTAACTTTTAAATTCTTTCATTTAATAAATATGTTTTTAGAACTTACTATATGCAAAATAGTTGGGTAGATGCTTGGGGTTAGAATAGTGATCAAAGGCTAAAATCCCTGTCCTTATGGTCTTACATTGTAATGGGGAAGGTGTACAAGGAATGCATACATAATTATAACAAAAGAACGTTAGAGACAGATTTCTGCAAAGGAGACAGGTAGGTAAGGAAGTGGGATGGGGTGGGGTAGTAAGGTACAGTCTTATGCAGAGCAGACCTGCACCACCTCATTAAATCACATACCTGAGCTAAAGAAGCTGATCTAAGAGGTAGTGTGGGTGACTGCAGGGGGAAGACCTCTCTAGAGTGTGGATTCTACAAAGACAATAGCTCTGTGTAGCAGTGTAATCGACTTGTCCTGTGCTTGAGAAAGTGGTATAAGATTCAATATTTTTATTCTAGCTCTTCAAAGATGTTATACCATTATCTTCTGGCTTCAAAGTTCCTGTTGACAAGTCGACTGTTAGCCTTGTTGTTACTTTAGATGTAATATGCCTCCCTTTCCCCTCAGTGGTTCTTTTCATATTTTTTTCTTTGTCTTTCATTGTCAGCACTTTGAATCTGATGTGCCTAAAAGTATTCTTCATTGTCATTTTCCTTCCTGGTGTTATTTATTCTTGTGTCTTGTCATCTTTAACAGTTTTAGAAAAATTTCAGTTGTTATTTCTACAACAATTCTTCTTCCCACATCCCCTCCTCTCCTTCTGAGATGTCAATTGTACATGTATTAGGTCTTTTGAATACATACCTTGTCTGTTGTATTTCATTTTGTTCTTTCCATCTTTTTTATTGCACTATTGTGTTTTGGTTGGGGCATTTTACAAAGCTGATCTTATCTATGAGTTAAACTCACCCAGTGAGTTCCTAAGTTTAGATATTGTATTTTTTCAATTACAAAATGCCCATTTAATTCTTTTGAACCATTTCAATTTTCTTTCACAACTCTTAATATTTAATACCTATTTAGTTCCCCCTTTTCCTTTAATGTACAAAATTCGTTCTGCTGTAGACAAATTATTTTAATTATTTTAAATTAATTAAATAAATTAAATAATTATTTTAAATAAGTTATTTAATTAATTATTTTAAAGTCATTTTCTACTACTTTTCATGTTTAAAATATCTATGAGCCTACTTCTATGATTTGATTTTTTTCTGTTCAATATAAGTCTTCAATTCTTTTTGTAAATTTTGTGTTGTATTATAGACATTGGGTTTTAAAACCAACTCCAAAGAAACAAATAAACAACAAAATCCCCAAATGTTCCAGTGAAATCTTTTGTAGCAAAGGTTTCTCTTTTTCTCTGGTGGCCAGAAAGGCAAATACTGTGCTAAGTATGAGTGTGGATTGCAGGTTTTAGTGCATCTCAGTTCACCTCAGCTTTGTCCCTATACTTTGCAGAAGTCACTTTTGGGCTTTTGATGGGAAACCTGTTTCCTTAGCTCTGAAAGTTCTGCTTTTTAGAAGTTTTAAGCTTACATCACAGATGTCCACTCCACAAAGTTTCAAAATCTGGCAAATGTTTTGAGGAGAGGAACTGTTGTGCATTTATTACACATTCATATTTCTATAGGGACCTGTCTTTTGAGCATTATAGACAATAGGGTATTTTATTTATCTGTCTGGTTTAGCCCCTTTAAGCCTTCTTCACTACACCAAAACATGTGAGAATGAGCCTTGCATTTTATACTCTTCTATTTCTTATTCAGTATATTAGTCCTGTACATTAATCAAAAATTTTACTGGTTTCTTTTTGAGTCATTCTGCTTGGCCCAAAACTAATCTTCAGCTTGTACCTACAGTAGGCAAATGCCCCTTGGGAAGCAAACAGCTGGTGATTATATGCTTACTTAAGAATTTGTAATTATCTAATTCTCTTGTCTTTGCTGATGTTTGTAACTTACCTCTTTTTCCTTTGTGCCTTAATCTGGGTATTAGCCTATGGTGATTTTCTACATTGTAGCCAGAAGTGAAAGTCCCTCTTGGAAATATACAGAGTCGAAAATTTTGGAGCTGAACCAGACTTTGACATTTACCTAGTGCATCTACTTCCTTGTGCCAACAGAAAAACATGTGCTCAGAATGGTGTAGTGAAATATTCAAGGTCAAAAACTAATAAGGCAAGAAACTTGGAGATGAGGCAAACCTTGAGGCTTGGGCCTCCTGTTCCAAGTCAACTCTTGAGGAGAACAAAAAGGAGAGAAAGAGAATGCACTATGGAAAGGATGGAGAGCGCTTCTGGAGTCTTTGCTATAGGCATCCAAGTGACCTGCCTTCAGAAATTCAATGGAAACCAAGATTGAGGTCTTTCAAGTCAATCGTTAAATCGAACATTTGCTTTCTATATATTTTTCTACCTTGTTTGAAAATAGAACTTAAAATGAATTGCCAGGGGTAAGACAGAATCTGGGGAAGGTTACAAATGAGGCAAATAGGATGATAATGTGGAGGGTAGGGAAATCTACCAGAAATCTGAGACTATTATTCTTGGCAGGTGGATATTCATGGCTGATGGAATTTCAGGCACTACTTATTGCAGGCTCATAAATGACTCTATGTGACAGAGCAACTGAGACAAAGACTGGGCCCAGGTCCTTTGAAAAGATAAAACACAAATGTTTCTATTCTTTTTTTACAGGGACTGATGATCACTTTCACCTTTACCCCATCTATGGTTGTTGAGCTGGTCCAGTGTGAGAAAGGATTGAAAGAGAAAGTTTAACACTAGTGATGAGATGAGTTCTGGAAAAAGACCAGAGACCCATCCCTTCCTGGAATCCCTAAAGCCTTTCATCAAAACAGCCAGCTGTACTCAACCTTCACCTCTCACGAGGGATAGGGGAAAAATATTTAAATTTGCAGGAAGTCAAAATCATGAGAAGATATTTGAAAATAAATGAAATTTTGTGTTAATCTTTAATATGATAGTATATTTATTTAAGGTTTGTGGTATTTTGTCCTGTTCTTGATTGAAATTTTATGTCTCTACTCAAGCCTAGGAGAGAGGTTGCTAAGCAATTTAACAATGTAAACAAGTAAGGGGCGGTGTTTAGAATCAACAGGAGGCAGTGTGTTCTTATGTTCTTATTAGAAGAACAAACTGTATTTAAGGATATTATCACATTATTGTCTACATGCAAATGTGTGCTGCTATTTGTAAATGAATCACGTCTCTTTATTAAGGAAGTATGTGTATTTATCATCCTTACAGCAATTCCAGTGATTTAAAAAATTCCCAGTTCTTTAACATTATCCACTATTGATGAAAGCTAACATTTCTGCAGTTAGCTTACTGTGAGTCAGGCTCCCTCCTAAGCAAGGAGCACTTTATGCAAGTTATTGCATTTAATCTTTGCAGTGGTTCTATGAGGCAGGAACTAAGATTATTATTTTTAACAAACTGAGGAAACTGAGACTTACCATGGTTAAGTACCTTGCCCAGGTACTTATACAATCCAATTCCATCTAATCTGAAGGCCTTTGTGCTAATTATTTTGCAATTGTCAGAATGGTCTTTCAATGGCTTCAAAGCAGTGATGCAATGTTTCTGTTGCAGTGATGGTCAACCTAGTGGTTTGGTTTCTAAATAACGCCTTTCCTTTTTCCTTAGCCACTTACCTTGGTGACTGTTCTTATCTCTTAGTCAGTGGTAGCCAAGCTGCACTGCCCGAAGCATGAAGCAATTTTTGGAAGCAAGAGTGACCTGGTATGTTCACTGTTCGAGTAGCCCCTTTTACCTTATTAAGTGCATGATCTAAGGCAGTTAATTTGGGTGATTCTCATCATGAAACTGGAATAATATTACAATATGCTGAGGGATTGCAAGCTTGCTGAGGGAAATTAAATACTCTATGCAAAGTGCCTAGTTCAATGCAGGCACATAATAGTATTTGTCAAATATGTGTTCCCTTCCCTTTCCTTTCCCATCATTATCCTATGGTAGATCTCCCTTCAGAGTTAGCAACTTGTCTAGGAGGTTTTGGAGCACTTTGTTGATATCCTGACAGAATATGACTTAAGGAGGACTGTGAGATGACAGATGTTAGGACATGTGTAGATAAGTAATTATCTACTCTCTACTTGACTTTTACTCATAATTCTAATACTTGCTTTGGAATTAGTCTTCTGCTTTAAACTACCCAGTTTTCTGATTTAGCATAAAGATTTTCTGTCCACCCTCCCATCTCTGACCTCCAACAAGGAAATCCCAGGATAACATACACGAGAAGTGGAATTCAGAATTCCTTCTCTTCATTTGGGGTCATATGCAGTTGAACTGCTCTTCTTGAAAGGGGTATCTTCTCTGCTGTGATGAATTCATCTTCACTGGGAAACCGAAGCCACTGGCCTCCAGGTGGTGCTGCGGGAACGAAAGAGAGGAGGGAAAAAAGAAAAAACACAGGTTGGTGCCCTAGAGGAGGTAGCCTGAGAAAGACAATGAGACATAAAGATGGTGCATGCTTCTAGGGAATTTGCTGGGAAGAGAAGTGACATGGGAATTGATTGAATCAGCTGAACTCTACAAGGATTTGAAAAGAATGCCAGTGTGCTCAGCCAGCCCAGGGTAGGATGCAAGAGAAACTAGACATGGTTCCCAAGGAGCTCATGGTCTTTGGGAGTGGCTGCCCAAAGACTTGGAGAAAGAAAAACAAAAGACCACGTGTCATTCAATGGTTAAATTTAATGCAGGTTAAGACATCGTCTTTAGACATTTTGTGTGTGCCATGATATTCCAGGTACTAAATTAAATAGGTTAAATGAATTATCATATTTCATTTAATCCTAAAAACAAACCTTTGACATGAGCCTTTTTTGATGGTGAGGAAATTGAACTAAAAAGATCAATACCCCGCTCATGATCCAACAGTGAGTGAGCTATAGGATTTAAAGTAAAATCTGTCTGAATCTTTCTGAATCCGACACCTGTGCTCTCTTAATGCCTTAGAGTCACTTGCTAGCTATGTGACTAAACCCTCCTAACTTCTCTGTGCCTCTGTTTCCTTATGTGACAAACAGTCATAATAATATGGTGCTCAAATTTTGGGGGGAGGGGTAATGCTTTGCTTACCTAGCAATTTGCCCTTTGCCTTAACAACTGGGCATTTCTGTTCTAATCAGTTGGTTCCGCCTTCAAATGGAGGCTGCTCAGACCAGGGTAGTAGGAGTGGAAGGAGAGACTGACAGGTCCCAGAGTCAATTTTGCTTGTCCTGAAGCCTGATTGTTGAGCTTCTCCTAGATTGCAGTACAACTGTGCTGTGACCTTACATTAATTCCCTCAACCCCCATTCTTCCCTATTTTCTTGGGTTAAATTGAGCTTCTGATACTTGCAAGCAACAAATTCCTAAATTGAACAAATACTTTCCTATTGAGAGGAATCTATGAGATAAGGTAAATTACAAAGGGCAAGATCGATGAGACCCATAGCTATTTATCTTAGTGAGTAAAATAGCAATTTGGCTTTTATAATTGGGTCCTGAGATTTTCAGTTTATGAAGTACTTCATTATGTCCAAAGAAGGGTATGCATAGATTTCACTTTAACTTTTCCTGCCTGGAAGAATCAAAGTGGCTGATAGTCAAACCAAAATCGCACAGCCCCCAGGTTCTCTGTATTTGGGACATGTTGAATGGCTCTAGGCTGGTCATCTGGTAGCGCTTTAAATTACGTTTTCACTGGAGCTAGACTATACTTTGCGGACTCTTCTGTAGGGACTTAAGAGCTAGCCTGACTGACTGGCTGGCCACACTGCTATCTCTACCTGTGTGATAAAGACTCTAAGAGAAGTGCACAACTCAAATCCTACAAGTTGTTTGACCAAGGACACTTCCTCTTTAATTTGGTTCAATTGTATTGACTGTGTCACACAAAATAGCCGGAGCAATTGCATACGTATTTAAACAAGCCCGAAAACACAAAGCTGCTTCTTTAAAATAAATAAGCAAACAAGACTCACAGTGGACATTTTAAGACTGGATTATTTAGTATCATAAATGCTTAGCTTCTGGACTGACAATTCCGTCGTTTTGAAGAGATGGTGGGACTTTCTACAGGTTGTCACCCAACCAGTTGCATATGGCTTTGTTTATCATGGACTTGAGTGTCAAATCTTCTTTTGCCTCTTGATAATTTCAGTACTTCTACCATTAAGGTGGCGCCATTTTACCTTGACTCTTCTCCTGGACTTTCCCAGGAGCACCCCCTATTCTACGTTCTTAGGGGATCTCATTGTTTCTCTATTCTCCATCTCTAGTCAGGCAGCAGAGGGAATAACATTTTGGTTAATGAGTTTTTCCTGGTGGCTGCTTTCATACTTGTTGCAGACCTTATAAATTACCAGTCAGAGGGGTGGCCTGTGGAAGAAAGTCATTCTAAACCTGACTGGTGCAGAGATGGTCAGTCTATTTTCCTGATGTTTTTTACCATACTAAACTTTCTTTTTATTTTCTTTCTTTTTGGTGGGTGGGTGGGGGGTTTGCTCCTTAGGATCAATTATGATTCTGTAAGATGAAGTGTCTTTTGTTGATATTCTTAGGATCCTTTCTCCCAAGAAGCTGTAGGTCAGTGCTTAATTTCAGTGGGAGAATTTTGGAAATGCTCACAGGTATCATATGAGTACTGTGATAGCCTTTAAGTCATATGATTTCTCAGAAGAAAAGCCTGAATTAGGGGTTGTTTTTGGTGTTCTTCAATTATCAGTATCATCAGAAAAGAAACACCACCATAATCTCAGAATCAGTGGATTGTATTGGAGGCATGTGATAGAAATCTCCTTTTAAAACAGCATATTTTAAGATAGGTGGGGTGAGTTGGCACTTGCCCAGTTGCCTATTCTGTATACTAGAATCTTAGTTGCAAGGTCAAGTGTGTATCTGCAACTTTGCCTGGATGGGTTAACCTAGTACTTGATGAATAAATATCTATCAGACTGCACAGGATAAATATATCAAATATAAAATAAATGTCACCCATTTACTGAGTCTTTACCATATGCTGCAGGTGAATACTATCTTATTGTCTAAGCAATTCTATGAGGTCATAATAACTAAGAGTTATTGAGTTTTCTCCAGGTGCCAGGAATTATTTCAACTGACATCCAGCACGAACTAATTTAATTCTTCCAATAATCCCATAGAGTGAATACAATTTTTGACCCACTTTACAAATGAAGAAATTGAAGTACATAGATTAGGTAACTTGCCTAAGGTCATACCATTGGCAATTGGTGAAGCTGGGTTTCCAACCCAGTGGTCTGAATTCAAATCCCATGTGATAAACTACAAGCCCAAAGAAAACATGGTAGATGTGGGCCAGTGAAAACTTCTAGTTCTTTTATGACTAACGGGGGCAGGACTTCTCTGCTAACAGATTCTGCTGATGCTTGCTGTGGATCTTACACTGTTTTTGTTAGCAGCAGCCTCCACTGGAATGGTGGTGGCTGCTTACAGGGTTTTGTCACTACCTGAAGATTATCCTCCCTCTCTGCTGATGTAATTTCTCATATTTCTCTTTAAATACAGTCTTTTGTCTGCTGATTTCTATGGAGATTGGCTCCCCTAATACTTTCTGCAAAATACCTACTTCTAATTGCCAAGAAATGCCTCTCTCTGGGTTTGTTTACATGACACTTTGACTCTGTCTGCTCATAGCTCTGCCCTTCATGCCCTGTCTGTGTCTCTCTCCTCTATTAGCATTCTCTGCCACATTATGGTTTTGAAAAGAACCATATTTCTCTGCCTTTGCTGGAAAGAATCATTTTAATATTGGGATTTCAACTAAAATGTGAATAGCCCATGGGTACTTCTATGGTACAATTAAATCTCTCCTGTAATAATATAGTGCTGGCATGTTCTGATTTGTCTTAAGTCTTTTTTATACCCAATATAAAGCAAGTTACATAAGAAACAGAAGTCCTCCCTCCCACGTGGAGACAGAATGGTAGAAAGGAATGGACATAGATTTAGGAGTCAAGCAGACCCAGGTTTGCATCCCAGTTCTAGCATATTCTGTGTGGCTGAATACAGTTTCTGGACCTTTCTGAGCTATCTTCTCCCATAAAACAGAGAAAATAATACCTCACATAACTTTTTGAGGATCAAAAATGATAGTAGGTGTGATATTCCCGGTATGGACTAGGTATGCCATTGTTGTCTTTCTTTTTACCAAATTTCCTGTTCTGCCAATAGTTGGCTTTTACACTTAACCACTCTGGCACTCATTTTCCTCATTTTTAAAATAAGGTGTGATGCATGGCATGGTGGCACATGCCTGTAATTCTAGGGGAGATTGAGGCAGGAAGATCATAAGTTCAAAGTCAGCCTCAGCAGCTTAAGAGACTCTGACTCAAAAAAAAAAAAAAAAAAAAAAAAAAAAAAGCACTGGGGATGTAACTCAATGGTAAAGCACTCCTGGGTACAATCTCCAGTACCAAATAAATACATAAATAGAGGTACGAGGATTAGTTGACTGCCAAGGCTTCCTCCACCTCTAAGCATTTGCTGGATCACTCCTTATGTATGTGCTAAATACTTTCATGTTATCTCATGTGATCCTTTTAGCAATCCCTTAGGGCCTATTATAATTCACATTTTACAGATGAGAAACCGAGACTTGGAAAGAATGAGGAACTGGTTGAGGGTTATCTAAGTAGCTGTGGGCTGGGGAGCAAGGATTTGAACCTAGAGCCCACATATCAGATCAACACTAACCGCAGGACACAGAGCCATACCCAACAGGTACTTGAAAAATGGTTGTTCAATAATTTGTCAGTGCTCTTGAGCATTCATAACATGTACCACTGAGTCTATGATGTGGCGGGGTGTGTCCTTATATAGTAAGTTTACTAACAGGTTGCAAATCTAGGGTGTTATCTTAAACAGAACCCAGGCAGATGGCAAGGATGTGCCTCATGAGTGTTGGCTAGGAGGCTCACCAGCCACTGCCTGAACTGGACAGGCATTGTCTGTGGGTGAACATTATGATTGAATTAACTGCCGAACACAATACCTGGCAGACATTTCTACGTCACTCTCTATGGGATCGGGGCATCTGTCCACAGCAGTCTCACATCATTATCTAATTTCTTGCTTATAATGTGCTGTAGGTTTAGAAATCAGCTAACTGAGCCTGTTAGAATAAGTATGCAGCGAGGAAGTGCTTAAGCATCTCTCAGAGAAGCTTTGGGCTTCGAGATTGTGACATTTCAGTGTCATCAGAGAGAAGGAAAAGCCATTCAAAATAATTTGAAGCCTATCAAATGTTTATACTCATTTGCATACATAAGTACATAGATGTTTATGTCTGCTACACCCACATTTGGCTCTGCTGAAATGTTCTGTTCCTTAGTTTTGCTGATCTGAAATGCAAATTCAAACAGTGTCTATATTCAACTTTCCCACGTAGATTACCTAAAACACCAGATACTGATTCCTGGTAATTTAATTGGAATACCTCTCAGGAACTCATAACCGGCATTACAATTATCTTTTGGTAGGAAGCTGATAGCCACTTTACTGGGCTTTATAACCTTTTTGACAACTTCTGCAGATATGTTGGGATATAGTTTAATAATACAAATACATTCATGTACTTAAGTGATTCTAATGTGCTATTTTCTTTAATTTATTAAGTAAACACCCATCAGTAGTGTTTCAAATCCAATTGAATTTTATTTCACTTTAGAATCTTAACAAACACTAGGAAAATTGTGTTGTAAGACTCAGTGGCAGCTAACACCTTTTGCCCCAGAAACTCAAACCACTTTCCAAGCATTAATTAACCCCTCTCCCCCAAATTGTAGCCTAGGTCTAGGTTGATTTTTTTTCTTTAAAAGAAAAGAATCAATGCAAGCAAGTAGGTGACAGATGCACAAGACAGGGAAAATCAAAACTTCTTAAGGAAACAGATTTGAGTTCACAAGTACCAAGGGCATCTACTCCCTCTTAATAACATGATATCGCCAGTTCCTGATCACATTCAGCTGCTCATATTCGTACCTATAGAGCTGTTGATCAAATCATGCCTCTGCACGCTGTGTTCTCTCAGTATGGGCAGCAACGTTTGCTGCTTGCTTTTATCTCCATTAGACATGGTAAGTCTCTGGCCTACAAGGAAGCTCTCCAAGATGTCAAAGAAGTTGGAAACTTTCCTAGGGTCCTGCCATGTGCACCTGGTCCCCTGGGAACAAAGGATTCTAGGGCGGATTGAGTCCCCTGGAAGTAGCAGGATCTGGGGAATAAGAGAGAGCTTGGGTCTGGCTTTGACCTTGGAATGGCACCTTGAATTCATGTAAGGAACCAAGAGCCCAGTGCAGACGGGGGCAGGGATGCAGGTAAATGTGTACTTCCCCTGTCCCTCCTGTTACTGCTTAGCTTAAATTGCTAAGCTTAAGACTGCAAAATTCTCTGTCCCAGTGTCCCCTGACTGAATCAAACAGTAGCACCACCCTTAAGCAGAAGGGTGACTGCCAGTTTGCTAGAATTTATGATTGCACTTGAGTCTAGTTTCGTGGCTCCATCCCTAATTTACCCAGGTACACCAAGGCATGCCTCCTGATGTCACAACTTCCATGAATACTTCCATGAATGTCTTCTTCATCAACTATTATTACTCGCTGCATCTAGTCCATTATTATCACCATATGCATGTTAGTTTTTGCTAATGTTGTTTTCAGTGTCCTTGAAACAAAAGTACTATAGTTTATCAGCAACTTTAAAGAACTAGGTATGAAGTATGTATGATAATAAAAAATAGCTTTCATTTTAAAAATGCTTCCACAACTGTTACCTCATGTCTTGGACTCATTTCTTTATTTGCTCTTTTATTCACCCATTCAACCAAGAGACTTCTATGGTCTCATCAGGGATAAAAAGATAATTAAAATATGGTTCTTCGTTTCAAGGAGCTGATGGTGCAAGAGGGAGAGTAGACATGTAAACAGATCCTGAGAAGACTGGCGATGTGCTCAGCTCAAATCTCACATGGTCTATTTACCTATGAGACAGAGAAAAAAAAAGATGGAACAAAAAAAACCTTCTCAAGGTCACACAGTTTGAAGAGTAAAACTAAATTTCCACACCTCTGGTTATCAAGGCACTGATTTTTTTTTTACCAATTCTGCTATTCTGGTATCTTCCTTTTTTTCTTTTTCTTTTCTTTCTTTTCTTTTCTTTTTTTTTTTTTTAAGAGCTGTTCTCAAAAGTGTGGTCCAAAGACCAGCAGTATTGGCACCATCTGGGAACCTCTTAGAAAGGCAAATTCCCAGACTCCACCACAGATCTGCTGAATCAGAAATTCTGGGAGTAGACTCAGCAATCTGAGTTTTAACAAACCTTCCAGATGATTCTGAGGGACACTATAAAGCTTGAAAACCATTGCTGTAAACCTGTGTTTCCCAAACGTCCATGGGTGTAGGAACATCACTTGGGGATCTTATGAAAATGCAGATTTTGATACAGTAGGTCTGAGGAGGGCTTTTTGATTTGTATTTCTAACTAACTATTTCCCTGACTATGCCTGTACTTCCAAACCTTGGGTCCTTGCTTGAAAAATAAGAACACATAGGGATTTAACAGAAAGCACTGGTTAAGCTCCACTGATAGGTAATGCTCAGGTGTCAAGTGAATTCGGTAAAATGTTTCCCTGTCATCCAGGAGCTTAAATACTAGTACAGGCAACACTCGGATAGATAAAAATTTAAGGGTATAAAATCTATCAAATAACTATTGAATGTGTGTTTGTGCACGTACGTGTGTGTGAAGATGTGCACACATGCGAACACACAAACAGGATATTTTATATATTTAAAGAGACAGCATCATGGAGCAGCACCTCTCTCCAAGAGAGATCATTTGAATGTATGGGTATTACAGCCAAATATAATCAAGAACCAGGAAGCCAGAAATGTTTTTTCCTAGGAGTCAAAATATATATCACAATGTCCATCATTTTAACTGATGAATTAGTCTGTCAAATAATTATTTAGGATAATTTATCTTTACTTTTTAGACAAAATTCTAACACAGCCACATTAAAAACAGATTAGAGTGAGTAAATTGAATAGACAGGGGTCAGGATGCTGTGGACAGGCATTCTAACAGTCAAGCAGTGCCAGCTGATATATGTACATACATATTTTATATATATATATATATATATATATATATACACACACACACACACACACACACACACTCCCCAAACTTAGCAGATTGGAATGATTTAATATAGGGAAAACACATCAGTAAGTATCAATAAAGAGCACTGTATAGAAACACAATGTGGTAATCACAGGAACATGCAGAAAATATTAAAATTACAAAATGTTCAAAGATATCTGGAACACATGTAAAACATTTTAGACAGTTTCCAAACAAAATGGTAGGGTTGGTAGATTTAGCATATGAAAATATTTTATCTGGCAATCCTAAAAATAGTTTAAAATAAGAGGGCTTTGATAATCTCTAGGAATTTCATTTATGTAGATTGCCAGTTTCTCTGACAATGCCTGTCAAGATTAATGTAAGGGAAGGTGGCAGGGTGGTTGTGATGGTTAATTTTAGGTCTTCGTGGACTGTAGCAACATGCTACATCATCATTCTGGGAAGGTCTTTGAGGATGTTTCTGGATGAGATAACACTTGACCTAGTAGATTGATCATTGCAGATCATCCTCCCTAATGGGGGCAGGCTTCAACCAATCCACTGAAGACCCACATAGAACAAATACCAAGAGATTGTTTGAGCTGGAATGTCTATCATTTTCCTGTTTTAGACTGGAACTTGTTCCATCAGCTCTTATAGTTCTCAGGCCTTCAGACTTGGCCTGGAAATACATACTCTCCTAGGTCTACAGTTTTTGACAGCATATCTTGGGACTTGTCAGCCTCCATAATTGCATAAGCCAGTTCCTTTTAAAACACTATATATTTTTCTGGAGAACCCTAATAATAGATGGTGAGTTGTTGGAGTTATGTTTGGTCAGGGAAGAGCCCAGGCAAATTTACTATGAGCCTCTCTATTTGGTTAAGAAGGGTGTATCAGTAATGGTTGATCTACAGCCAAAAGCAATAAAACCCAACAAAACAGAATTCAGCAAAGGGTCAAAGGGTGCCTTGAATAGAAAAGGAGTTTACTATTCTCATGCCATGGAAAATCAGAGTTAGGCAGACTAAGACTGGTGAGGCAAATCAGTCAAGCTTCCAAGGACCCAGGTTCCAACATCCTCAGCATGCAGCCCATAACATTGTAAAATGTTTGCTGTCCTTCCAAATGCAAAGTCTAGGTCCTAGACCAGAAGGGAAAAGTCAAAGAGCAAGATTAAGGTTTCAAAGAGCATGCCAGATGAATTGTGTCTGAAAAAAATTTTTCTGCTAAGTTCTGTCCAGTAAATTCCTTTTTCATCTCTTGGCCAATACCGGGTTGTATGACCATTTGTGATTGATGGAAGTTCGGAAGGCTGTTTTAAGTTGGACACATATACCTTGAATAAATTAGTAAGGAAAAAAAGGGGCAAAGAAATAAATATTGGGTGAGCAATTAGCAATATGTATTTTGAAGGTATTTGTGGAGTAGGTGGCATTTGAATAGAGGGATGAATAAAAAGTGAGGGAAAGGATACATGAGGAATCCCAAAGAGATTTGGAGGAATGAGTGAAGAGGTTGTGCTAGTTTGGATGATCACGGAAGCCATTATATATGTCTTTAAGGAGGGGTAGAATTGCCCAATTCAAATGAAAGCACAATTTTTGAGATCTGAAATGTGTCATTTTCCCTAATCATCTGTACCCCAGACTCTTAGAGAACAAGTTCACTGCTGAGGGACAAATGTTACATATTTATTTGACCCTGACTTGTTAGTAGACTGTGTTGTTTCTCAATGTGGTTTAATTTGAGGAAGACAGTAGCCAAGGTCTGGGGCAATTGAAAATCTATTTGAGGAATGACCCTTATAACATTACTTTCACCACCATTAAAGCAAAATAGGAACATCTTTGCAGTTTTCATAGCATCTTTTGCTTGGAGTAGTGAAATCTATAATACTATAGAAAACAAATGGTTGTGTTATATCTGGAAAATGGTGAGACGCCGGGCAAAGCTTCATAAAATATCATTTGATCCAGACTGAAAGGATGAGTAAGATTCCACCAACTGATGCAGACACGGAAATACTTCACGGCCCTGTATCGTTAGAGAACTTTTAAATTATCTTGAAAAGACATATCTTGCTATGTCAGAAAGATCGACTAACCTGTTTTATAAAGAAAAATTTGCTAGGAAAAGGATATGAAACAAGAAAGTTTTCTTGAATGTTGCCTTGGCTTTCTGCTTTAATTCTGATCCAATTATCCAGAAAACATCATCCCTCCAAGTCCTTTGAAATAATCAACCTTTCACACAAATCCTAAAGCATCTCTCTTGTCATGGTGTATTTTGTGAACATTTCTTTCTTTTCTTGCACATATTATGAGTAGCCCAGTTTTGTTCTGTTCTTGACAGGTAAAAAGGTGGCAGTCTCTTCTTTCACCTCCATCTTAGCAGCAATGTCAGGAGTTGCTCTTCTCTAGTTTGATATTTGTAGGTTGGGGAGCCAGGAAAAAAAAATCCAAAAGAAATGAAGAACAAAATCGGGAAATGAGGTTAAGAACATGTCGCTCCAGACCTTGGGAGCAGTCAAATCAAGCTGCCAGCTGCAACAAGAATCTCTTTAATAAGGAAATTAGAGCATGATCATTTCTGGCTATGTGACTCTGATTCTAAATAGGTTTTACAAATAGATTGTGATTGAACTTGGAAACATAAACAAATTGGCTTTACGGAATAAAGGCTGAACTACATTTTGGTTAGAGAATTAAAATGCCTTTATGGGAGGCGCTCTGGGAGAACGGACAGCTATTTTAATGACAGCATATGCATTTCTGAAACATGCCAGTTTTATTAGCTTCCCTTTGGAGAGTTAGGTCTGATAAACGCAAAGAAAGTTTCTCAACAGGGTCCCTAAGAGGACAACTGATAAAGGCAAGGGATGGGGCAATGTATATTTGAAATGCTCCGTTCAGATGCTGGGAGAAGGGGTGCCATTTAAAAATAATAGATTTAAAAATATCAGAAGCTTAAAAAATTCTAGTCAGCTGTCTCCCTTGGACATTTCTTTTGTCTCATGGAGGGCTGGGGATGGAGGTTCTTTAAGCTCTCCTAATGTATTTTCACTTATAAATATTCATGCCATGTTCCCTGTGCCTCCCCCATTGACTCAGTGCAGACTCCCAAGCCTGGCAGGAGAGCCAGTGCCACAGGAGCTGCTAAATTTCTCCTAAGGCCTGTGTTCAGCCTCAGACGACCCAGAGCCATTTAAAAACACGGAAGACTTTTCAGTCAAGATAAAAGGTTATGGATGTCTGTGTGTCCAAGCTTATATTCCACATGAGAGGATTAGCTTTCGCTCTGCAAACTCTCCTAGTTGTTACAAGTAGCGATGGTTTTGTGTGTTTTGTGCTTCACACAGTGAGAAAATGGATCTGCTGATTAGAAAGATGCTCCTTTTTATTTTCCTTTTTCTAAATCCACCAGTTACTCACTGAGGTCTCATCCATTATTGAATTGAAGCCAGCACAATCCCTCTGATAGGAGTAGTTTTACTTAGGAACATAAAGTGTTAGACCTAGTAGGGGCCATGAAGGTCCTTGGGTGTTTGAGTGGGAATTTAGATTCAGATCACATACAGTGTATTCTACTATCTCAAAATATTTACATGATGGAAATTTTTTTTTTATGCCTTAAGCCTATATTTCACATGCTATTTTCCTTACATCTGGATACATGGTTGGGGAGTGCATGAAGCCTGGAGCTACAAACGCTCATTCTCCCTTCCTACTAGAATATGAGCATGGTGGTTAATTTTACCTGATTAGACTATTGGATGCCCAGATAACTGATAAAGCATTATTTCTCGGTGTGTCTGTGAGGGTGTTTCCTGAAGAAATTAGCACCTAAACTAGTACATTAAATAAAGAAGAACCACCCTCACCATTGTGGATATCATCCAATCTTTTGAGGGCCTGAATAGAACACAATGGCAGGGGAAGGGAAAATTCTTTCCCTTTCTTGAGCTGGAACATTCATTCACCTTCTGCCCTCAGATGGTTGAGCTTTAGACTCCAGGACTTATACCAGCACCCACCTCCTTCTTGCCTTCAGACTCAGTTATACCACTTTCTTGCCTGGTTCTCCAGCTTGCAGATGGTATATCATGGGACTCCTTAGTCTCTAAGGTGCATAAGCTAATTCCCATGGTAAATATCCTCTTATCTTTCTCTATCTCTATATATCCTATTGGCTTTGAACTCTGACTAGTACAGTGAGACCTCTTATACTCCTAACACCTAATTTCTCCCACAAAATACTTTTGGACCCAGGTGAATGGAACACAGAGCTTATATCTACAAATATAGCTATGGCCCACTTTGCAAAAAAATAGCTTCTTAGGCTGGAGGTATAGCTCAGTGGTAGCATGCTTGCCTTATATGCGAGAGGTCCTAGGTTCCATTACCAGCACTGAAAACAAAACAAACTTAAATTATATAGGGAAATAAAATATTTTGCTAAAAGAAGCTTATTTTATCTTACATTTTTATTTCAGTGATTCTTTATTTTCATTTATGATTCCATTTTAACTGGGTATTTAGTTCTAACATTTCAGTCCCCTGCCGACACTTTTGCTTTCAAGTGTATAGAAATTTATAAATGAATTACCAGGTGAACTCCTTATTTAAAATGAATACTTAAATTAAATCATTGTGAAAATAAAATTTCTGCTCTCCTTCACATACCACTCAACATAAACAGTTCATTTTCTTTATAGTGTGTTTTCCTAAGCTAGAAAACTCTTCCAACTGAGCCTCCTGTGACCTAGATTTTAGACATGGCTATTCTACAAAGTGGGTGACTTTGGCAAGTCATACATGAGGATGTTATGCCAGGCATATTGGAAGATGAGCTTCACAAAGTTTACCCTGTGTATTAGTCAGGGTTCTTTAGAGAAGCTGAAATAATAGAATGTGTATCTCTCTCTCTCTAAAGAATAAGAAAGAGTGAGCAAATGAGAGAGAGAGATTTTAAGGAACTGAAATTGACTTATGTGATTGTGGAGACTGGCAAGTCCAAAATCTTCAGGGTAGGCTGGAGACCCAGGGACGATTGCAGTTTAAGTCTATAGGCAGGCTGCTGCCAGCGTTCACTCTTCCCCAGGGAAGTTATCCTTTATTATGTTAAGGACTTTAACTGCCTGGATGAGGTCTAACCACATTATGGAGGGTAATCTGCTTTAGTCAAAGTCTACCCATACAAATGTTAATCTCAGCAAAAGAAAAAAAAAATTTCCTCACAGAAACATCTAGAATGATGTTTGACCAACTATCAGTGTACTGTGGCCAGGAAATTAACCTTAATAATGTATGCATATGATTCTCCTGAGGAGCTTGTTAAACAGATTCCTGGGTTCCATCCTCAGAGAGTCAGATTCTAATTTTCAGTTTTGATGAGCTTCCAGGTGATGCTGAGTCAGCTCTTCCAGGGATCTTTCTGTGAGTAGTGCTGTTCTAGGCATGTTGTTGTACAGTCGTGGTCCAGCCTCTTCTACTGACAGGGAAGCTAAAGCCCAGAATCATGAATGGACTTGTCTAAGAGAACACAAAGAGTTAAATATTATAACTCAAGTCTTCAAATCTTAGTGCAGGGCTCTTTTCACATTAGCATATTGCCTAATATCTAGTACACAATTGAACCTTCCCCAAATCCAAACTGAACTTGTGTAGTTTTTCACAGAACTTAACCACATGATCCTCAAATTCATTTGTGAAAGCAAAAGGCCAGGGAAAGATCAAACAATTTTGAAGAAAAGTAAAAGAGGTAAGACTCATATTATCCTATCTGCATATGTATTATAAATATGTCTTGATTAAAGCAGTATGGTATAGACAAGTCAACCATTGGAGAAGAATTGATAACTCACTGAATTCTTGATGGAGGTACATTGTTAGGAAAAGATACTCTGACAATAAATACTGCTAAAAAGTGGCTATCCATCTGAGAAAAAAATAGGCTTCCTACACCCACCACACTTAGAAATAAATCCCATATGGATCCATACAGAATCAAAGATTTTAAGTATTTAATTACCATATCTGTAGGTGTATTAAAAGATCTAGTAATGTAGGCAGTATGGTATTGACTAGTAGACCATTGGAGCAGAATCAAGAACCCACTGAATTCATGATAAAGATACATCATAAGAAAAAGATGAGCTATCAATAAATGGCTAAAAAGTGGCCATCCATGTGAAAAAAAATAGACTTCCTACACATACCAAACTTAGAGATAAACTACAGTTGGATCTATACAGAAATAAGAACTTGAAACTTTAAAAAAATTTTTTTAGTTGTAGATGGACACACCATATCTTTATATTTATGAGGTGCTGAGGATCGAACCCAGTGTCTCAGACATGCCAGGCAAGTGCTTCACCACTGAGCTATAGCCCCAGCCCCAAGAATTTGAAACTTTTAACAGAAAAATTTAAAGAATATTTTATATCAGGGAAGAGAAATATTTCTTTAATGAGACAAAAAAAGTATTAGTCATAAAGTAACATAATAAGTCAGTATTTGAGTTATCCTATGTATTATGATGTTCTGAGTATATAACACCTACTACACATACTAGCTTATGAAATCCTCATGAAAACTATAAGGCAGTTATTATTATAGTCTTCATAAAAGACTGAAGCCTGGAGAGTCTACTAAGTTCCCTAACCTGCTGTTAAGTAGTAGAGGTGCTGAACCCAGGTATTCTGGCTCTAGAGCCACTGTTTTCTACCTTTAAAGAGAGGAAAATCAACTGCATTCAGATTAAAAGAATACCTATTACATAAGCTAAGCAAAATTACAGCCTTAAAACTAGGAGAAAATATTTTAGTGCAAATAACCATCAAAAGAATATATATCTACAGTATATTTGCAAATCAATATGTAAAAAAGTAACAACTTAATAGGAAAATGGACTCAGATTAGGAACAGTCAGTTCATTGCAAAGGCAAACCACAGGGCTATAATCACATGAAAATATGAATGCTAATAGGTTTATAAATCAGTATAGTATCTTTGGAGAATAATTTGGCAATTTCTACTAAAGAACACCATGTACAGTCCCTATAATCCATGAAATCCTTTGTGTATATATAGTTTTTGCAGAGTTGTTACAAAAAACATTGGTGATAATAACATAATAAAGAAATGGTTCAATAAATTGTGGGACAATTACATTGTGGAATATAAGGTAAAATAGATGATATATCTACAAATACAAAGTTGAAAAACAGAATGCTAATTGAAAAATGTTGAATCAGATATATTCCATATGATACCACTTGATTAAAGCTGAAAATCTCACCAAATCATGCTATAATATTGTTACAGGCATGTAAGATTGCCATAAGGGTATGATCAAACTCACAATAGGGTTACCCTTGGGATGGGGTTGGGGAAGGAGTGGAGGGTGGGAAGAGAGGTTTGGTTTTATCTTATATTCTTTCTTTAATAACAAAAAATCTCAAGGAGATGTGGCAAAGTGTTAAGATGTGTTAAATCTGGGTGGTGCATACCTGAGTGTTTTATTGTTTTCTATATATAAGTAATTATAATTACCCCATATCTGTAGGTGTATTATAAAGCTATAATAATTAAGACAGTATGGTATTAACAAATAGACAATTAGAGCATGATTTATTTATTTTCTATATATATGAAATTGTTTATAATTACATATTTTAAAGAAATAAAATAATATCACCATAGTCATTATTTTTAATATACAGTTGTAATTTGTTTTTCCAAAGGATTAAAATACATGCGATTTCTCCTTTTTGCATATTATTTTTTCTTAGGTATCCTTTTCTACTTATTATAAAATCTTAGAATAGAAAGAAGACCTAGAGGGCATTTCTTCAAATCTACCATTTAACACAGGCTTTTCTGAATTCAAGTTGGTGTTCCAGGTTAAAAAAAAAAAACTTGCTAGAATTTTTTTTTATGTTTAATAATCTGGAAAATATGGTTTTGGTTAATTGGATATTTTGTTTTAACTAAGTGCATGTCCATGGAATTTTTAAGAAGTAAAATATATTAACACTTAACATTAATGCTATGCTGAAGGCATTATTTTTTATTTATAATGATGCAGAAGGCTATGAAGAAGCTCAGGGTCATCACCATAACCATCAATTATCATTAGTCTGGTAATATGTGGAAACACTGATTGAAAGAAATTTGACTGGCAAAACATGTCAGGAAATATGGAATAAAGGGTCTATGGGAAGAGAAGGAAATCACAGTTAGTAAGATATTATGGGAATTGCTTAAGGTATATAATTTCATATAAATCTTAAAGTGGTCTCTAAATGGGCATTGTTATTCTCATTTTTCAGATCAAGTAGTGAAGTTCAGAGAGACAAGTGATTGGCCCTAAATCCTGTTAAAAAAAATTACTCCAAACTTGATAATGAGAAAAGTATGTCTATGTGTCCTTTCAATATCATATCAGAGCTTATGGATTATTGATTCTCTAGGAGAATGTACCTTTTTTAAAATTATTTTTTAGTTGTAGGTGGACACAATATCTTTGGTTTATTTATTTATTTATTTAATGTGGTGCTGAGGATCAAACCCAGGGCCTTATACATGCAAGGCAAATGCACCAGCACTGAGCCACAACTCCAACCCAGGGGAATGTACCTTTGACTTAATTGTTTATCATTAATTAGGATCAAATTCTGTGCAGTTATGCTTAATTTGCAAATTTGTGTCTGATAAAAATGCAAATGGTTTCTGTCCAGTAGAAAATACAGTTTTTAAGACATATCTACCCACCTACTCACCTACCTACCTAATCTATCTATAGATATAAACCTAGTTGGTCCAATTCTGGAACCAGTTTTATGGTCATAATTTTAATATAAAATCTTTGTATATTTGTGTGATGGTCAAGTTTTTAACTTATTAAAAAATTCTACTTTGACAGTCCCACAGTTAATAAATGTAAAACCAGTATTCAAACCAGGGCTTTAGCTCCAGAGCCAAGTTCTGCCCCACATCCATTCTTCCCAGCCACATGCAGTGTACTTCATTATGGAACATTAATGTTTAATTAAGAAGCAAGCCATCCAAAGTGGGACTTGGAGAAAAACAGTCCCAGTTTTCATTTGTCTAAGACATGGAAAAAATATGGGGAAATCCCATCTCTGGAGATGCATCTCCCAGTACATAGAGGCCTCATTATTTTGACCCATACAGTAGTCCTATAAGTCTCTTTCTTTCTTTTGCCCAATAAATAGATGAATAGAATGGAACCCACAATTTTGTAATATGTATATCCTTCATAGATGGGGGAGTATTGAATGTGTACTACAAATGACTTGAGTCAATGTTCCTATTACCATCTCTACCCAACTAATTTCAAGATATGCATCAAATCCTTATAACCCAAGGGCATTTTACAGAGATGGTTAAAGTCTATAAATTCCAAGAACATACACTCACTGTGACCCCCAACTCAGAGTAATAAGGGAGGAGACTGCATTCGTGAAAATAAACGTTGTGGACTATTTTTTAAAGAACTAAAGTAGTGTTATTTTCAAGTATCAATATGATGGTATTTCAATTATGAGGCTATATCTAGTATTTGTCCTTGGCAGTTTAATTAATGAGAAGATGAAAGAGGTATGTAATCAGCTTATCAACAGAAGGAAGAAATGGGCATTTATTAAGTGATTGCAAAGTTTTGTTCTCTTAAGCAGGTTAAATAACTTCTAGTTTCCTATAACCCTTTCCAGATTCTCAATTAACACAGAATACCCTTTCTTCATTAAAAAAAAAAAATAAAGTAAGAAAGAAAGAAATCAACAGAGCTCTTTCCAACCAAAGCTGGAATACGTGAATTAAGGACACTCCATCACTTCTCCGTTTTTTTCTTTCTATACATTTTTTTTTTTTTAACTGAAATAGCTAATTGGCTGAGTCCATATCCCTGGTAACACCATCTTGAAGCAAAACATTGGAAAAGGTCTCCTGGCAACTGGTGGCCACTGCCCTTTTGCCCAGAAAAGGGGGCCACTGTTGTACCAGCTGGAGCCCCGTGTGCACAGGCAGGCGGCCTGGCAGTGCTGCTGGCTCCTGCTAATTATCCTAGTCCAGTGCTTCTCTTCTGGGGAAGTGGGAGGGGGGGGAAGTCAATGCCAAGTTCTTGTGCAAGGTCAAATGTTTCTGGAGGAAGGGAGCCAGGGTTAAATTAGCAGTCAGGATGAGGTAGGAAGCTGGGTGGAGAATCACAGGCTGGGAGGAATAGTCTGGAAACTCAAGTGCTGACAGCAGTAAAAAGTAATTACTAACACATTTCCCAACTTGGAAAGGCAGCCACATCCCACACCAGGGCCAGGCTCGGAACTCTTCTGTTCCAAGCAGGTTGGAGCAGGCTCAGGGACAGGAAGGGATTGTGCAAGCCAGCCGCCTCTTGCTGGCTTTGGAACTGTGCTCCCTGAAAAGTGAAATGTATATTGAAAGAGAAAGCAAAGGTTGTTTCTGCCTAAATTCTCCATTAAGATAAACATTTTCTATCAGTACGGTGTATTCATCCATTGAGGATGGCTCAATAGCAAAAAAAATTGTTAACATCAAAGCAATAGAAAGGGAGCCCTTTTAGGAAAATGTAAGCCATTGCAAACCTAAAACACCTCCTTTCTTTGCTGCTCATCAACATCACTGGAGGAAAGAAAATGTGGGAGGGACAGATCCAAGGAGAGGAGGAGGAAGGAGAAAATAGGGGGTGGGAGGAGGAGAAGCCCTGCTCTCTGGTGTCAGGGAGAAATTCAAGTTTGAGTTGACTGTTTTGGATTGACTGTTTTGACAGTCGATTTTTATTTTTTTCCCCCTCCAACTTCAGAATCATGACAGACAATTGCTGAACATCAAATTGATGAGTGAACATTTCATCAGATCTGGTTGCCTTAACAACAAAAATAGCCAAAATGTTAAGACAGTCAAATAAGACTGATTATTTTTTATACAATCTGTGGGTGGTTGACCCAGGAATTCTCAGCCTAATCATGCCTATAAACACAGAAGCTATGTCAACAGCCAGAAGACAAGTGAAAATTCGTCAATCCCCTGGACCTACCATCTCTGCAATCTATATACTGAAAAGTATGTAGAGAAATACCCACAAGGGTCTCTGGATTGCTTCTGAGTGTTGGGTGTTACAGGAGACAGCCATCTGTAAAAGCTGGGAATTCTGATCCTTTCCGTTTCTAGCAAGAAACAAGAGTCTGGCTTGTAATGGAAAAACAGTCTCTACCACATCGTTGTCTGGAGGTGCTGAATCATGCATGAATGTCAGCAGATGATGCCAACCGTGGCATCCTTTCCTGGGGACTTTATCTGGTATGAACCGAGAGAATTCTATGTTATGATTTAAAAAAAAAAAACCAAAAAACAAAAAACAACATCCACACATAATTGTTGTGCTGTGCCATAGACCCAAAGGGAAATTAAATCTCTCTCATAATTGGATTTGGTATTTGCAGGCTTTCCTGAAGACATGGGAAAGGAAATTCATTTTAGATTCTTAAAAATCTTGAATTAAAAAATTTCCATCAATATGTCGGGTGCCTATCTGAATACAGCCACCAGTGTGGCAGAGAGACAGATGCTTTAGCCTCCTGGTACAGATACAAAAGGTTCTGAAGCTTCATTCTTGTTTACTTGTTTGGTAGGCTAGGTTTTCCCTTTTCATTTTGAGTTCTAAAAAAAATATTATTTGATAGCTTGGTGGCAATGCAGTTGGTGTTGAGAAAATATGAATTGATTAAGAAGTGAGACACGGTGAGAGATTGAAAATGAGTGGGGGAAAAACCTACAAAGCATTTACAGTGTAATTTTCCAATACAAATTTGAGTAGATACCACATGTAGTTAGAAACAGATGCATTTCCAAGCATTTATTATTGAACAAAGAATAATTTCTGAGTCCCCCCCCTCGTGAAAAGAATCCAAGGAAATATAATGCTAAATTCTATATATCAGTCTACTGTTCATTTGAATGCCTAATTGCTTTAAACTCGATTCAGTTTTGAGCCTTGAAAGTCCTGACATAGCTAGCCTGTGGTTGGATGCTAAAGGAATAAGATTGTAAGTAGTATTTATGGAAATAAAACATGAATACCAGTTTGCTAGATTAATTACCAAAGATAATTAACTCGATGTAGTGATTCTTAAAAAAAATGAATCTGTGGATATGTTTGAATGTATGTTTCAAATACAACAGCACATCTTTTAAAGACACTTTGGGTTTTGCAATACTTTTTACTTTTATTGTTTTAATTGATCTACACCACAATCCTTCAGAGGTCAACGTCCACACTGATGGATAAACACCCATGCTGGCTTACCTGCCTTTACTTTCCAGCTCAAATTGCTAGAAGCTGAGTTTTCTTCACACAAGAGTAGTTGCTAAGTGAACAAGAAAAAGATGTGACCTAAATGCAGACAATCCACTTTGAGGCAAGCCAAGTATCCCTTTCCTGGGAATTTGAACCAAGAAATTCCTAGAGAAAAAGACCGAGGTAAAGCTCATGTTGACATGTCTTAAGGTAGAGGAGTGCTGGAGTGCCCACCATAATAGCTAAAGTAAAAACAATGAATCAGTGGAGATGATAAGGATAAGATGTAGAGATAGTAGAAGGTTGGGTGGGGTATAGGAGGGGAAAAATGAAAGAGAGAGAATATCCAAGTTGGGTGGATTCCACAGCACTGGAGAGTCCATGGCCCCTGTCACTGTGGTCCGGAGGATTTGCTTCTAGTTGCTGGCCGCAGCAGTTCCTGCTTTTAGTTAGTTTTTTTCCCCCAGCAACCTTTGGTCACATGAGTGAGTCTTTATTCCTTTCATCCCAAGGGGTTTGACTAAAAAGTATTGACTGAGAATGAAACCAATCTAGACCAGAACAAAGACAATTACATTAGTTAGGGAATACAAAGGTTAAGCAGAATGGGAAATGTGCTCCCAGGTTTTACAAAATGGTGACTGTATTTATAGCTCTAAAGTGTAAGTGTGGGGAGTGGGTTAGAGATTGCATCACTTATTAGTCAGGTATTGTGATTGTTGCTGACAAAAATTAAGTGGTCTTATAAGAAAGGGATCTGCTGTGGTCTCAGTTGATGGGATAGTTTGAGGGAAGGGGTCTGTCATTCAGAAGGTCAGCAGAGATTGACAAGTAATGTTTTGAGAAACTGTAGTTTGATCTAGTGTAAATGTCAGCTCTAGATAGGGTGGGGGATGGGCATGTGGGGTGGGGGGTGTCATGAATGCAGCCCAGTTCAAAGGTACAGCTGCAGAGATACATCCTGTAATAATACACCATGACTCCATTTTAAGTGCCCTGAACAAATGCTACTCCATTTTGATTCTCTTCCTTGACAAAAGCACCATTATCCTTCACGTTTGTGTTGTTTTTGAGGAAACTAAAGCAAAATGGGTTTGCAGTTCATAATCAGACAAGCAGGAAAGTGATAGAGCCAAGACTCATGCCCAGAGTTTTCTAGAATTGATGTGGATTCCCATTTATCACATTGAGGCAGTTTTAAAACATGGTCACCAATTTTTTTGACGCTCCTTCCATTAAAAGCTGACCTCTAGGTCTCCTATCCTTGAATCTAAGTTGAGGTTGTGACAACTCCAACCAATGAAGTGTGACAGAAATGCTACATGATTTTAGAGACTCAACTAGAAAAGAATATGCAATTTCTACCCGCCCTTCTGGGGAATGTTTGCTTTTGGAACCTGGTCATCATGCTGTGAAGAAGCCCAACCTAGTCTACAGGGAGAGTATCTGGAAAGATTCTGAGACTATAAGGAGAGAGGGGGGTGTGATTGGTTTCTGGACAGCTCTTAGTTGCTCCTTCCCTTCCTTCCCCTGGATGTCCCCCTCCACTTTCCACCAAGTCCAACCACTGTCTGACTGTAGGGACACAAGAGACCCAAACCAGAGTCTTCTAGATGAGACTTTCCTGGATTCCTGCCCCATGGAAACTATGAATAAAATGGTTATTGTTTCAGTTTTGAACATAGCAGTAAACTTTTGGTCAGAACACTGTTTACCAAGGCCTGACTCACACGTGCTTCCTCCTCAGTGGTGGGAGAGGCAATACACAATTTTTTATCTTTTACCTTAAAGACAATGTCTTAGCATTCCCAAACAACCACTGGACCCCCAAATTTCCTTGATATAGTAGGTTCCTGACCCTCCCTTCATTAGATATATCTTCCATCTTCTGGACTACACGGGTCTTAAAGCATCTAAAATGTTTGTCACTTCTTGCCTAAAGAGAACAAATGAGTAGTTCCCAGAATGCTCAAATGGTCTGGTCACTATATTATGATACAGGGAGAAAATCAACATAGTTCTTAAGCAAGATAATAAGTACATGGTGTTGATCGTCCCAGTGCAGATCAATGGCTGCAGGCCATGGGCAATATATAGAAAATAAATAAATAAATAAATAAATAAATAAATAAATATGATTTTCCTATGCTCTCTCTCAACAGTCAACACAGAACCCTTAGGTTGAGAACTCAGTCACAGAAGACAGCCTCTCACTTCAGATGCTAGGTGCAAGCCCCAGTTTGTCTTGCCTATGCCTCCCCTCCACTCCACAGTTACAAATGGGGACTCCCATGTCCTCCTCTTTAGGTTTGATTAATTTGCCAGAGCAGTTCACAGAACTCAGGGAAACACTTACACATGCTTACCACTTTACTATAAAGGATGTTACAAAGGATGCAGATGAACAGCCAGAAGCAAATGAAAGACATACACAGGGAAAGATATGGGAAAAGAGGGGCAGAGTTTCCATGTCCTCTCTCAGCACACCACCCTCTGGGACCTCTAATCTTGGTTGGTTCCCCTAGCAACCAACTTTCATCTTGACATCATCCAGGAGCCCACCAAGAGTCTTCTCATTAGATCAAAAGATATTCCAATCACCCAAAAAATCCCAAGGTATGGGAGCTCCGTGACAAGAACCATAGTCAAGACCAAATGTTAAAACAAAATATTTTCTCTAGCAGCATTATTTCTTAGGAAATTACAAGACTTTTAAAGGATCTGTGATGGAGACTAGAGGCAGAGAACAATATGTGTATTTCTTATTATTTCCCGCCATGTATTTGACACCATGCTAATCTGCTCTCACAAAGTTATCACATGTTGATAGCAGCAATAACTGGGGCTACTATTTGGTTGAGGACAGGTAGTCCACTGTCAAACCATAGGGTCCATCTGGATTTTGTAGGTACCAGATAGGTCAATTACAGAGTAGTAGGTACCAACCCTGTATCCTTTAGATCTTCAAATTGGCTCTAATCTTTGTTATTTTCTCCAGGATGTGATGTTGTATTTTATTTAGAATCTCGTTCAGGGTAGGGGAAGGCTTTCATTTGGTCTTTCTCATCATGGTAGTTTTTACTCCACAGGCTAAGACACCAATATAGAGGTTCTGTTAACTCCTCATTCCAATTAGGCATTCAGGGACTGGGGAATAACCACTGGTTGGGTCAACATACCCAACTGATATACTCTGAGCCAATTTTTAGCTAGGTTCTGTTTATTGACTAGTCCTTATCATCTCCTTTTAATCAGGAGTGAGTGTATATTCTTATAATATTTTAAGTCCCCAAGTATTAATGTCAACACATAGTTCTTAAAATGCTAAAAGTGTTCCCTTTTCCGTGGTATATAGTCACTAAATAGATAACTGTAGGTCTTTTTGGAGAAGGATTGGGAGAATCATTAGAATAAATGTTGGCCATGATTTTGCAGAGTCTCCTTCTCATGAAACCCAGCCCTTTCTTCAATGAATGGGCTGTGGGTTAAGAAAAGGATTAGATATAGAAAATCCACAAGGGATTGTGACATTTTATTGGAACAGCAGCCCTCACTCAGCCTTTGTTTTTATTTTTATTTTTTTTGTATAGATTGAGAAGCAACCTATTGCCTGTTCATTTTATTTTGACCTTGGAAAAGCTGCCTTCTACTATCTCACAATGTGAATCATACCAGCCTCCCACAACCTGGCACTCTGTACTGTAATTGATCTCACCTTGCTTTTGATAGTTAAGGGCTACCACCTGCTCTCTATTTATTTTTTTCGGGAGTTCATCAATGCTTTGCTATCTGAGAGCCAGTTCTACAACAGCATCTTCCAAAATCAGACCTGGTCTAGAGGTCAGTCACCACTGAGATTTTAATGCTGGTGTCCCCAGCACATCCCATTTTGCTTTGGTAAATAGAATGTCCTCTGAACTCTCTCACAGAATATAATCAGCTAAAAGGCTTTCTGGTGTTGCATAATATAGCCACTTCAGTGTGCTTATTATCCTGAACTTTTTGATTTCTTCCTCCATCATTTGTCCTAATAATGTTGATATATTTCTTGAGGTTCTTTCCAGGACTTAAAATCCTGTATCAAGGGCAAGTGCTCCAATATTAAACTATCCTTTATCCTACTTTGTCTTCTATCTCCTTAATCTAGCACTTCCAAAAATCCAGTTCATTTATATCCTACTGGATTTGGCCAGTTAATGTTGGTTAGGTAATTCAGCTCTTTGCTGTATATCAGTTTTCCTTGCTTTGAAATCCAAGCATGTTCCCAGTTGGTTGTGGCTTGGCCCTTAGTTATTCTGGTGATTAACAGGGGTACATTTGAGGGGTGCATGTTGTCTTTCATCTTCAAATAAGGAAGAAGTCTGAGTTTTAGCAAGAGGGAATGAGATCTAGAGATCCCAGGGGAATCTGAGGATTTAGATTTCTAATCCTAAACCTCAGAGTCCTACTTTTTCCCAAACAAGGCCATGAACTTGGTGGTATAGCCAGTCTATCAAGTTGAAGTTTAATCCTCCACGGTGCTCTGCTACTCTTATACTTAACCAGTGGTTCTGATTCGCAGATTTTTCAGTCTTCCTGCTGCAGAAGATGAAAGCCTTCACTTCCAAGGAAGCTTCTGGCTTTCACACTTTTCTGACATTGGTGGTAGTTGCTTCAGCTTTTCTTTGATTTTCTCTCATGCATAGATGGTCCCTAAACTTTTTCTAATGCATGAATGGCAATGACCATCCAATTTCAAAGCCCTTATAATTCCATTAACCACAAAACTCTGTGATACAAGAAATAATGTACTTGCTGGTGCATTCCCTTCCACTGGTATCCCATGCTCTTTCACCACAAGTAAAATATTAACTATTGCTTTGCTAGTACATGCCAAGGGCTACTGATGCTTCATCTTGCAGCAGCAATGGAATTCAGCATTTCCAATTGGCTGAAGTCTGCTTTCTAGGGCCACTTCTGGTACCATATGTAGCAGGTCAAGTTTCCTAGGAACAGACCTTGATATTCTTGGATTTGTGTGCAGTACATTTATTAGGAGTACACTCCTGGGAACAAGAACCATAAGAGCTGAAAGAAAAGGGTTGGGCCTAGGAAGAAAGTAAACTGTACTGCAATTATAATAAAGACCTCAAGCCAGCTTATGAGGAGTTCTGGAGATAAAATGTCTTTCAGACATGTCCTGCCTTGAGGCAGAGGTGTCAGAGGTGAACCACTTCCCTTCCAGTCGAGTATCCTGCTAGCAGTGGGAGAGGATGACCTTGTCAGAGGCGATTCTCTGGTTGTTGCCAATTCCTGGGAAGGGAATCAGACTGGAACTCTGCAGAACTTGAGTGAATAAGGGCTTTCTTTGATCCTGAAAGAGGGATCTGGTTGGCAACCTACACCATTCACTAGACCCCTCAAGATGAAAACGGTTTTCCATTTCTGCATTTGGGCCTACGAAATACTCCTGATAGATGGGCCGCTTAGCCAGTTCTAGCTATAGCAGAGAAACAGCTTGGGTAGAATTAGACAGCAGCAATACTGAGAAGCAAAAGCTGTTCTAATAATTCTGGGTCCTTGACTTTCCAGCTTTCATTAGGCAATTCTGAGCATTTGGCATTATACCATTTTATCACAGCACAAGGGGAGTGATCTTGGAGAAGGCGTTCTGTTCTAGGCTTTCTAAGAGCTTCTCACACCAGATTAGCTACATTATACAAATCTAGATGGTCTATGAAGTAAAGATAAAGATGCCAAAGCAACAGGGCTGGACTTTTAATATCATTCCATCTGCCATCATAATAGCAGCAAGGTGCAATGGGAAAACTCACTAACCTTAGAACTAGAAGATAAAGAATCTTGGATCCAAACCTGGCATTGATTTTGTTATTGTTGTTTTTTAGCTAAGTTATGTTGAGCAAATCACTTACTATCTCGGCATCTCAATTCTCCTAACTGTAAAAGAAGTATAATCTGATGAGGTCATGCTACACTTAATTTAAAAGTGACAATAACAACCAGAGGAACAATGTTTATGGAATATAAATATTATTACTGTATTGGTTAAGAGGGTAATTTCTGTAAGGATTGTAAAAGGGCTCTAAATTGACTTTATTTTTATACTTCACTAACTTTGAATCCCTAATGGGCAAATATTCCAAATTACATTTACTACTTTATGTTAAAATAGGTGTTTTCTCCTTTCTATGGGATGTTAGAGGTAAACCCAAAGGAAAACTTGCCAAGTATGCCTTATGGCCAGTCTAGGATGCTTGGTTTGGAGCTATCCTCTAATGGTTTTGAATACAGCATTTAACAGTAAGAGGTGGCCATCATCCACTATAGCAGCCAGAAGCAGTACCTCTAGTAGTCTCCCCGATTCTCCCAGGACAACAAGCCTTTAAAGAAGGAAGTGTGGAAGAGGGGTGAAAGGAGAGGTGGAAGATGGGGAATGACGACAATACTTCATATTCATATAGATTTTTCCTCCATCGACTCCCAAGCATTTGGCAAACTTTAACTGGCTAATCCTCACATATCCCTGGAAAGTTAAGTAGGCGGCAAGTATTATCCCAGATTCTCAAATGGAGGAATAAAAGGTACAAAGAGCTTAAGTGGGCCTGAGGTCACAAACGTGGGCTAGTAATAAAGCTGAGAATCAACGGGATGCAGGACCCCTGCCTTCTGATCCACAGCCCAAACTGAAACCTCACTCTACAGGATCATTTGGGTCTTTTGTTGGTCTTGCTGAAGCGAAATCCTTGGCAATTCATTTCATCAAAGACAGACAATATGACATCTTTATTCCTATATAGCACTTGCTTTGGATCAAAGGCAAAGATACATATTTTCAGACATGATGAACTTTTCCACAGTTGAGCAGTGCGGGGAGAAAGAAAGACTTGTATGTGTGTTTAATTTTCAAGAAAGGCACTGATGTTCTTTTCTGGGCCTGAATACTCTTTGAATCCAACAGCAAGGCAGAGCCTGTGAACAAAACCATTCCTATTCACTTCAAACTGTAGTATCTTTGCTAAACACTCTTCAGAGAATTCCCAGCTTTGTTTAACAGATTACCAAGGCTTCTCTTCAAACTTCCCAGCTGACCCCTGTTCCTCTAGTAGCCTCAATGTTGCCAGGAGAAACAGATTGTCCTCACAGAATTAAAGCTTGCTGTGGGATAGAAGACAATCTTGCATCTAAAAAATAAAAAAATCCTGGTGAGAATTACAAAAAAAGCCTTTAGGTATATATGTAGGCAGAAAATCTTTGAGTCAATAAGAAGAGAATTATTTCACTTTAACAAGACTCAAAGAACATTGAACATTTTAGAGCCTTGTCATTATGTGGAGAAAATGAAATTTCCATCCAGGTTCCATTAAGTGCTGGGGTGTATTTAGGGCATCTGGCTCTTAGCAGATCCATGGGCTTCTGCACAGAGAGATTATTCATTAGGGCTCACAGCATCCTTGATGCTTACATAGCCTCCTAAGAAAATAAAAACCTGATTTCTTTGAATTGGAAGTGCAGAAGAGGAAAGAGTGAGGGAGAAGTTTGAAGAAAGTATAGGAAAGAAGTTTGAAGAGGAGAGGAGCAAAAGCAAATGGAAGAAGGACAATTTGTTCCACAACAAGTGGATACTAATTCCCAAGCCTTATACTTAAGTCAGACCACTTGCAGTTTTCAAGGTGAGAGAGAATACGCATGCCATTAGTCCAAAGCCTGCTGGACTTACCCCCAGAGGTCCTGGGTTGGAGGAGAGCTCCGTGGCTCACTGCTTTGTGACCTTGGGCAAGGTTTTTGATATTTATGGGCCTCCGGATTCTCACAAATCAAACAAGAGAATGAGATTTTTAAGGTCCTTTCCCATAGACTCTTAATCACTAGAAGCCAAAACAACCAACTAGCCCTTCCCTCCTCTTCAACTTCTCTTCTGATCAGCTCATGGCCTGTGATGGGATAAGAATACTGTCCAGTTGGGTTACCTAGCCATTTAATTTTTCAAATTTTGGCTCACAGTCTTCTTTCCCCAGTGGTTACCCCGAGTCCATCTCCTCAGGAAAGAGGAAGCACCTGGGTGTTTACGGAAGGAGGGAAGCTTTCTCTGCAGAGAACTCACTCCCTCAGAGCCATCCCTTAACATAAAAATCTCATTCACTCTTCAACCATGAGAAATTTTATTTCACAGATGAGGAAACTGAACATCAGAAGAGATAAAGATCCTTACTTGTTGAGATCAAGCCGTCTGAAGAAGAGAGTCACAGCACTGGCTACAGAAAACCTGGAGCTGAGTGCAGAAGACAAATGCAGGGCCCTTGTTCAAGTGTTACTAAGAATTCCAAGATGGTGACAGCAGAGGGACAAGGCACAGGGACCTTCTAAGTTCAGGGACATAAACCTGTGAAAGTCATCCACCCATGCAGCCAGTACCCAGGAGTCACAGGACATAAGCCTGGCCAGAGTGCTCAGTCTCCCTTGTCACACTGTCTCTGGGATGCTCATGCCTTCTCAGGACATATCTGCTGGAATTGGTGGAGGAGGTGGGCAAGGCTGTCACACATTTTTCAGACATAATTTTCTTGTAAAGGATCAGAAAGTAAATATTTTATGCTCTGCAGGCTACAAATGGTCCTGTCTTATAGCAGTTCTTGTATGCTCTTTCACAATCCTATAAAAATTAAAAATGATTTTTTTTTTACCTTGTTAACTTAAAACCAGTTCCTAGGCAATACTTGTTGACCCCTTAAGGTCATAGCACAGGAAATATGAGGCAAAGAGCTACTTGCAGGTGTCTTCTCTGGTGGCACAAAGGACATCAGCACATCAGCATATAGTGAGCTTTCATTGTGATCTAGCACACATAAACACGCTGGTGTGTGGGTGAGTATGGTATAATATAGATACACACACACATAAGAAACAAGGAGGAAAGTTTCTGGAAGCATTAAGACCCCCATTATGGTCCCTAAAGTCTTGTTCTGCAACTTTTTTCTTTTACCAGAGGGCCACCAGCATTTTTCCCCAGTGACTAAGCTAACTTGAGCCTATTTGGGTTGGCTTTGTAGTACTTGCAAATGACCAAATCCCAGTTAACAAATCCACTACTGGCCCTTCCCTTAATCCCAGTGGTCTCCAGAGCTATTCCATGGACCCCAGAAACTGTATAGCTCCTGATCAAGGGTACTTGATGATAGTCATTCTTGCTGAAATTTTCACACAGTAGACATATAATTTTTTAGAATAGAAGATAGGAAAAATAGAAAATTATTACCAAAAATGAACACGAACTGATCTCTCTTTGCAAAACCATCCAGAGCTACTGCTCACAATTCGGGGGCATTGCTGTTGCCAAACAGGGTCTCCATGGCATCACATGCGGCAACCAGAGGTCTGGGATCAGGAAACCGAGGTTTTAGCAGCAGCAGCTGTCTCTGCCTCTCATTAAGTCAGTCCTGATGAAGTTGCTGTTCTCTGGCAAGTATGCATTGCAGGTCACGTTCGGAAATTGCTGTTGCAATCGGCCTGGTGTCCTGCATGTGCAGCTGAAAGAAATGGGCATTGAAAGGCAGGGCCTGTAGCATTCTCTGAGGGGGTAAGGCCGGGTTGCTGCATGGACCAGCTCCAATGGTGCAGTGATTGATCTCAGAAGCAGGGTGGGAAGGAGGCAGATTCCCACAGTGTCTACTAGGGAATGTTTTGCTCTTAAAAGAAATATTTTGGCAGAGAAGTTTATAAATAGCTACCATATAGCCTTACCCAGGACTGAAGCAAAGGGGTTGGAGAGGTGGACTGTTTTAAAATAATTCTCCATCATTTTCAGATGCATGGAAGCAAAAATGGATATGAAATAGGAGTTAAATACAGTGATAGTAAAGTTCAATGTCAAATATTCTGCTTTATTTTTCACATTAAGAGAATTCATATCTGATTTGGCCATGTGCCTAGATTTGGGCTGTAGGGAAAGTGTTCATCACAAGAACACTAGCAGACATTGTCCGTTTGAATTAAGCATAGTTGGTGGATGGGCCCTCTCAGGGAGCCAGGAAGTGTCAACTAGATGGCAGTGCCTCTTCAACATTGTGTAAAAACCTCCAGGGCATCTTACTAAAATGCACATTCTGATCCAGTGGGTCTGAACTGGGGCCTAAGATTCTGTATTTCTAGCAAGCTCCCAGGTGACACAGAAGCACTAATCTGCGGATGCATTATGCATAGCAAGTGACTAGAGGATAGTAATGTCTTAATGCTAGGGGCCTTTGGTTACTAATGTTAAAATTTGGGACTGGGGTGTAGCTCAGTGGTCATGCTCTTGTCTAACACGTGGAAGGTCCTAGTCTCCATCTCTACCACTACCAAAAACAACACCAACAACAACCTGGAATGTTCGAAATGATAGCTGGCATGCACCAAGTGCCAACTGAGAGAAATGAAGTCAGAAGAATGTTGCTAGAGATTGGCTCTAAGACCTATGCTCTTTCCACAATCTGTGCCAGCTCACTGCAGGTAGAGGTGAACAAGAAAGTTCCTGCCCTCACAGTCCAACTCGAGGTTCAAACCACCTAGGAGTCGGCAGCCCAGGTGTAGCACCTAGCCCACTCCCTGGGCAGATCTGTGGATGGAAGCCTGGCCAAATTCAGTAAAATGCATTCCAGGCTTAAAAACAGTACATCTGGCATTTCCAGACACTGATGAACAAGCTGGCTCTTCTGCTCAGCCAATCTGACTGATTGTGCAGAAAGGGAGCATTAGGATGAATGAAAGTAGGAAAACCTCCATCTGATTGAAAAATGGTTGGTTGTATACAAAATATAGTAGAACCATATAGAGAGCCGTTCCTCTAGGGCAAATGTAGTTTAGCTCAATTTCCCTAAAGGGTTGATCCTAAGAACTGGAAGCTGACATGACATCTGCCTTTGTTTCTCCATCTGACAGTTAGTAAAGCACAGGAGCATGACGAACAAATTAACCAGAGGGGAATTATTTCAAACAAGCTTGTTGCTGGGGCTGTAGCTTCATGGTAGAGTACTTGCCTAGTGTCTATAAGGCCTTGGGTTCCATCCCCAGCACCAGGGGGCGGGGTGGGGAGTGGGAGGGAATCAAACAACTTTGTCTTAAAAAAGAAACCCAGATTCTGGAAACTTTGTGATGTGGGTTTTATCATCTCAGTCTTTGCGCTGATTGTGGATGTGGACCTGCACAATTGGGAAGAGACACAATCAGCTTTTCAGACATGTCTACCCCTGGAAAACCTCACAAAGGAGTTTTTTTTTTTTTTTTTCCTCTCTGGCCTCCTTTCTGAATAGTTTCTCTTATGGAGCTCCAGGCAGAAGCAGCTCCTGGCAAATTGGAACACAAGGGAAATTTCTCTCTGACATTTTCCCACCTCTTCCATCTGGGTCTTTTCTTCCTACCCTCCATCCTCTCCAGCCTCCTCCACTTCCAATACTGCATCCCATCCATTGGCACAAGGTGATAATATTATTATTGGGGGGTGTGGTAGAGACAACTACTTGGGTGTTGTAATGATTGCTATTTATTTTCTATATTCGTGAAAAATTACCCACTTTTTAAGTTGTCATGGAACAAATAGAATCATGACTTATATTTTATAATTTATAAAACTAGGTTCATATACTTATCAATTTTTTATTAAATTTCTGACAATTCTAAATCGTTTCCCCTTTCTGGAAAGATGAAGGAGTATGTCTGCCCCTTCGGTGTATCTGTAGCCTCTTTTAGCTTACAGTTCCATGCTGTTCCTCCCTGTGCAGTAATCAAGTACCTGAAACATTTAGTGATGAGAACTCAGGCATGCAGACCTCAAGGGGCTAGAGTACTGTTTTGGTGAAAAAAGCTCTGAGAGAGTCAAGGTAGAAACCAGGTGACCCCAGGTCATTTGCTTCTGAGCTCCAGGAGGACAGGGCAATGTAGGAGACTACCGAGAAATCTGAAGAACAAAAGCCCTGAGGTTTGGTGAGCAGCTGAAGCAAGAGAGGTATCTGGGATTAAAGCACTACTCAACAACAAAATTTTATTGCAGTAGCAAATAGCTAGAAGTAGTTATCAATGGTGTGGCAGGCTGGTCAAAAAATATGAAATTATTAAATAAGTCATGGAACTGCTGTACAACAAGCCCATTGAAGAAATGAATTAGAACTCCACGTGCTGTTAGGCAAATGTCTGTCAGTGTACTGTTAAATTTTTAAAAGGAAGATATGTACAATATCTTTATATATTCTTTTAAAAAACTATAAATCTATCATTGGGTATATATGTCATATTTCTGGAGTAATACACAAAGAAATATTAATAATGGCTATCATTGAGAAAAGAAGCTAATGTCTTGAGATGCTAATGTCTTTAATATGTGCCTTTTATATTATAATACTCTTACTACTACTAGTAACACTATTGCTTAATATTTATTGAATAGTTGTCCTGTACCAGGTAAAATGAATATAGCTGACTCGGGCAATTTATGTGTACCCTACAGTGCCTTCTTAGCAGAAAGAGCCATTATTAGGTGGATCATAGGAAGTGACCAACATTGAACTATTTTTTGACCTATAAAAAATAATTTCATATGGTTCAAACTAAGAGTGACCTCATTTTAAAACCTCATACTATTACTTTTACTCTCACCCCCCTGCAGAAGGGACTTAAATATCCTTCTGCTTAAGTAAAGGGAAGAGTGGAAGGAGCAGGTAGGCATGGAATGGAAACTGGAAAGTTGGACAGCAACTTGAAACTCTGAGGTTGTTGTCAGGGACAGCCAGGTCAACCCACAGTGAGGGCAGAGAAACTGCTCGGCCATTGGTGTGGCAGATATTTATTTCTTGGGTGGAGTTTCTATACATCTTATGGAGAAACAGACCCTTCTATCTTCTTTTTAGGAAACCCCAGGGAGATAGTCATTAGTAAAAGAGCAGTGTACAGAGGAATCAAAAGACTTTTGGTCCAAAGAAGTTGGATAAACAAGATTTTTAGGACCCGGGCTTTATCTTAGTAGAGATGGTCCAGCCTTCCTCTCTAGGCCAATGAGAAGAACTCAGAGCAAGCCAATTACACTTTGGAGTAAACAAGTATAACCTGGCACTCCAGGTATAAGACTCCTCTGATTGAAGAACTCCTATCCTCGAGAGTACTTTAAGAAAGACTGAGTTTATCCCCTGCCTGCTGTTGAGCTGTCCGCTGGGCAGATGTCTTTCACATTATGTACTCTTTATTAGAACACATAATGTTCCTCAGACCACTGTTCACATTACTGATGGTCATAGCGTCCAACACTTCAACTCCAGTCTCCCTTAGCAGAATGTTTCTTCCCATGTGTGGTCAATAATAGTGGGAAAAATGCGGAAGTTAGTCATACCTTTGCTGTTCTTATTTGTAGACTTCAAAATGCCACTCTCTGGGGTGACATAATTCTGTAAAATGTTCCTGAAGTGTTGAGTATATCTAAATGGATGGGAACAGGGTATTTTTATTGCACATACATGTTTTTGTTGGGAGATAATTCTTCACGAAATATCTTACATTTCTTCATGGTCAGGGTCCTCTGAGCAAAGACATTTACAGTCAAATTTAAAATGTTTGTATAAGGAGATATTCTAGACTCAGAGACGCCTCCCTCCCTGGAGACATTCCAAAGCAGTAAAAATAAAAATCTCCCCTTTCTCTATACAAAGAAGACTAGTTTAAACTTCAGAGTAAAGATAATGTTTTTCTCTCTCCAGATGGAGGTTGTACAGGTCACTAGCACTGATTTATAAGATCAAATCTTTCTAATTATGGAGTCCTTCTCCAGTAATGCACGCAACCACATCTCTAGGGGTCATTTGGCCCTCACTGCAGGACCCTGTGGGGATATTGCTCTGACCTGCTGCTTTTGCTTAGAGTAATAAATTGTCTTTGTCTCCAACCCAGAGGTCTCATGTTTTCTGGATATATGTACACACATACATACACATATACATATAGACAAATTTGGATATTTAAATATCCAAATCTATATATAAAATTGCACAAATAATATAAATTTAAATATAAATGAAGATACATATGTGTATCTCTCTCTCTCTCTCTCTCTCTCTCTATATATATATATATATATATATATATATATATATATATTATACAGCTAACTTGTTAGCTTTCAAATAAGATAAAATCTTAGGTCCTTTACAAATTCTAACTTAGCAGTTTCATATGTAGGTGCCATCTAAGAAAATCCACTCTCCATCTAGAATTGTCCTAGCCAAGGATCCACACCATCCTTGTCCCAGGAAATAGCGTCAATAGAGACTTTGGGAATACTTCAGGATGAACTTGTTATTCCAAGTCAGGCCTATCTGTGATGTTCTCTATGGGGGCTATCTCTATGAGTTTGTCTCCTCACTATTCAAGGTCATCTGATAGAGAGGTAATCACTGAGTCCCATGCATTATACCCTCAAGCATAGATAAGCCCTTAGTGTTACCGCTGTTGACCGGTGACGAGTCCTTGCTTCCCCAATGTTGAAGAATAACACCAAAGAAGCACGCCGAGGCAAGGTCAGAGTAGAAATTAGAAGTTTATTAAAGGACAGCAGAAAAGACTTCTCCCGGAGGAAGAAGGGGACCCAAGAGGTGGAATCCGTGGAAGTGCGGTTGTTTCCCCTTTTTATAGTTTTGGTGATGGAATGTAGGTGGGAAGGCCCAAGGGGTGGGACACAGGTGGGCCAAAGAAGTAATCTGGTCAGGAAGGACTTCTGAGTCAGCACCTTTTTGCTGGGGGCTGTTCATTAACATTTCTTTGAGGTGGACTTTGGCCTAGGGCCTTTTCGGGGACTTCATTAACATTCCATGAGTTGTCCTGTGTTTTCCCTGAGTCATTCTCTGCATGGTCTCCATTTTAGATTTCACTCGATATTAGACCCGATTTACCTAACTACACTGACTACCTAACTTTAAATCTGGCTTCATTAGAACCATCATTAATTATCAGAGACAGAAAGTTCTGAATCCTATTGAGGAGGAGACACCCTTTCTAATGGTGACACTGACCCGCACAACCAATGTTCCCCAGGGAAACTTCGCACTTGACATTGACCTGCAGAGCAGAACACTTTTCTCCTCTTCACAGCTCCAGACCATGCCTTGGGGCTTGTAGATGTCAAAAAAAAAAAGGGATCATTCCTCAGGCACTGTCATTTCATGACCACCTCTTAGCTACACAAGCATCTGGCAACTAAAAGTGTGTGCTTATACAGAAAAGCTTCAACAGCTTTAAAATTAGTGTATTCTTGAACAGAAATACTTTCTAAGTACAGCCCGGCTGCCCCTGCCCATCTAGGACACTCTACAAACTCCTAGCAACTCTCAGTGCTCACAAAGGCTCAACCAAGTGGAGGATTGGAGCACTATTAACTTTATAGAAAATCTACATTTGTTTATCTCCTTTTCCTGAGACTTCTTCAGTGAAGTCTCTCAAATATTCAGTATTTCAAAGGAAACAAAATCCCAAATAAGTAATCCTTTGTAGTAGGTATTTCTGATCAGAGATCCATCTTCAAGACACTTGCATTATCGCCCTTCAAGGTGCCCACACCCAGACCTTATCCCCTCATACACTTACATATTTGTAGTTGCTCGTTTGCATCTAACAAAGCCAGTCTGGACCACCCCCAAAAGAGACAGTGACCAGTATGGAAGATTCCAGACTTACCCTTATGTAGACAGCAAGACTGTTCTAATAATCACATCCATACTTTCTGTCTGCTCTGTCATTCGCTAATGGAAAAGATTTTAAGTTAATCCTACTTCTTCCGTCCAGGAAGGAAAAAGGAGCTCATCCAAGCCCTGTTGTGCAGCACCACCTGCCCATTTGTCCAGAGCCAAGTAATGATGAATTTGGAGCTGGGGGGATGAATGGGAATTGTGCTTATTTTATGGGATGCAGAAAGTTGGCTGGGGAACCCAGCAGGAGGCTTAGCTGGAAAAAATAATTTTATCTTATGCTGTGTATCTGCTCTTCTGGAATGTAAATGACATTATCCTTTCTTTTTCTTCTTCTCCTTTTTCTTCTTCCTCTTCCTCCTCCTCCTTTTTCTTCTGTACCACAGACTGAACCCCAGGGTGCTTAACCACTGAGCCACATCTCCAGCTCCTTTTTTATATTTTATTTTGAGTCAAGCTCTCTCTAAGTTGCTCAGGGCCTCGCTAAATTGCTGGAGCTGGCTTTGAACTTGCCATTCTCCTGTCTCAGCCTCTCAAGATGCTGGGATACAGGTGTGCACCACCATGCCTGGTATGTTATCCTTTCTTGAGATTAGAAAGGAAAAAAGAACGTCATTTTCTCCAAATACTAGGTTTGAGGACTGAGCTTCAGTTGGGTCTTTCTCTGTTTTCTTGGAGGATTTCCTCAAGCCAAGGGCCTTTTGCTCAGATTGAGGGATGGCAGGAAGTGCCTGAGATCCACCTGGAAATGGAGAACCCTGACAGAGGGTCCCTGGACCAGAGTTCGGTGACTCTAAAATCTGAAATCTCCCACACTGTTGGCAACTTTTAGGATGGGTGAAGGTAGCAGCTGTCCTCAAGAATTGAGACTTTCCTCATGGCAATTTATTCTGGCTTGCTTTCTCCTAGAAGTTAATACACTTAATCTGAATATGAATTTAGCCAAACAAGCTAGCACAGAACTGCTTTAGAGGACGTTATAAAGAAAAACTCCATATTGAATCTGTACTTTTAGTTTTGATTGATCAATTGATGAGAAACAGCATCTGAGTTGCTTTTTTGCCAAAACAGTTCTCTAAATCTTGCTTTGCTGAAGGTCCAGATTGACTGGGGTCTTGAGGAGAGGGCTTTGTGTGGACAGTTGGAGAAACACCTCACTTGCATTTCCTAGCTTAAAAGTTACTGGAGAGGGAAATAAAATACTAAAGTGCGGAGTGGGGGTGGGGGTGGTGGAGAATCTTATTGATGAAAAGAGTATAGTCAAGGCCAAATGGGATATTGTTTGAGTGTAGCCACGACTCTGTCTCCTATTTCACTTTCTTTATGCCATATGCGAGGAGATAGAGTGTGATCAGGCTGAAGAAAACAGAGCGCAAATGGAAGTTGCTTGAGAGCACTAGAAGGACAAATGACTGCTGTGTCTTTAAGTTGCTGTAGCAGCCCAAGCAGTAGGTTCTGACCATACTGGATGAGCTGAGGGCCACTGCTAACCCAGACGGCACCCTCGTGCAAACCAGAAAACGTCCCCTGTTTTCCAGATGGTGAGGACAGCTGAACAGAGCAACGGCTCAATTTTAGTCCCTCTGCACCTCCCTTGGGACAATGGCCATGTGCAGTGAATAGCCTGTTTAGCTAGAGAGAAGCCCCTTGGATTAAGAGAGGCCCATGAACTTGAATGTCTTCCCTGAGGTCAGTTCTTTCTGTGTATGCCTGCTTGTCCCGACTGGAACACAGTTCCAGGACTTCAGGACAACCCACTTACATGATGGCAAATGTCACAGCTACACAGTCTCTCTCTCTCTCTCTTTTTTTTCCCTTCAGTAAGAAGCCCTTTGCCCTAGGAGGCCACTGTAATTAACCCAAGAGAGAATAAGTCATCCTTCAAGCCAAACAAGAAGTTGCCATAATGGCTTGACATATTCAAACTGAAAACCTGTTTCCAGGACTCACCCAATCTATGTGTCCTTCCACATAAAAACCCTTATAATCGATGTTAAAAAAAAAAGAAAGTACACATTAATATTCTATTCTTCCTTTATCCCTCTCTTTCTGCAACCACACCAGGTTTAACTGTGCCATATCTATATGAAGAAATTGTTCTGCTCATTAAGGAATCAGACAATGACAATCCCATCGCCCATGCCAGGGTGGGTGCAGGCTGTAAGCTCCTTTGTCTAAATGCCACAAATTGTAATAGTTTTGCTGTGCACTTCAGTGCTGGTATCATCACCCTTTAATTGGCCAGAAGACTCTGCTGGAACATTCAAAAGAAATAACAACATTCTTAGTCCCTGTCCAGTTTTCAATATAATTATTTGTCAGAATCATATTAACCTGATGTATGACAAACCCATAAAATGGATTCATTTAGGTCTCCAGGAGTCCTCCCTCATTAACTCTGATATTTATAGCTATGCTTCAGTGCTGCATTCCCTCCTCCTGTGAAACACACAGCACCGATGTCAGATTGCTCTGACGCTATTAGAGGAGTCATTTGTTTTCCATTGTTGCAAAGAGGGGCGGAAGAAGCCTGGCCTTGTGTCCGGACCCTTGTGAACCCTGATTGGCTCCTTTGCCCATTCCTTTCTTTATAGAGAAAGGGGAGAAAACTAAAATTAGACACTCGTGCACAAATCCTGCACATTGAATAATTCAACCAAGGTAATGAGGCAGAACTAATTAGACTGTAGTATTCAGAAAACTGGTTCCGAAATCCATCTTCCTGGGATCAAAGTCTGGCTTTACCACTGACTAGCATGGGAAAGGTGTTGCATCCCCTTTGACCTTGGCCTCCTCATCTGTAAAAGAGGAGTAATAATGGCTCCTGATCTCATGGGTTGTTATGGGAATTCAATGAATTCCTCCTTATAAAGTACTTAAAATAATCTTGGGCAAGTACAAGATAAATGTTACCTAACGGTGTGATTATAATTGTTATTAGTACTCCAGGTCATAGCTAAACTAAGTTTTGTTCTGCAGGTCCACCATCTAGCCCAGATGGCTTCACATGTATCTTAGAGAGCCTTGATCTTAAGCAAAAGTGACACAGAGGAGGAGATGTGTTAGCTGTGGAAAGGACAGTGGGCAAAAGCACATCAGAATGGACTCCCCCATACTCTTTATTCAATGCCTCAACACTTTCATCCATTTCGTGAGTTGGAATTCTAGATGACTGCAGGTGTAAAGAGTGGGTTCAGGGTTCAGGACTGAAAACTACAGCTCCAAATATCTGTGACTTGTACAAGTTTCCCACTCATAAGTGTCCTTATGAGTGCCTGTCTCTGTGGCTCACCCAGAATTCTTCATGAGGCTGTGACCAGGGGGTCCGTGGAAGTTGTCTCTCACTTTAAAAACTTTGGGAGTTGTATGATTACAACTTTGGTATCCTGGCATTACCAAAGGCTGGGGGTGGGGGGGGGGGCGGNGGGGGGGGGGGGGGGCGGTGGCGTTTCTAAGGACTTGAAAATGGCTGTGTTGGAAATGTTGTCCACAACAAAAACAAAACCTTAAGCTCTGGCTTCATCAAGTCAACAGAGGTAGGCTATTAATGACGGGGTCTGTTTTCACTGTGGTATTTCTCATGTTGCCTTCTTCCTGTCTGAACTTGTTCCAGCAGTCCAGGGGCCACTGTGTTCCGAGATTGTCCACCTGTCTCCTGCAGACAGTGAGCTCAGGGCATTACAGTCAGCTCACATCCTTGGGGAGGGCCCTCATCAACTCCCACAAAGCCCTTCAGTATTGATTTGTTAATTCTGAACAGTAATGAGATGCAATGAAGCCCTTCTTGCTCGTATCAAAGGATCTAGGTAAAACATCAATTTCACCCTGTCATTCTTTCCCTCAGACCTTTAGTATCTCCCTGATCTGTCTGGTGGATAAAGTCTAAGTCCTTCATCCTGGCTTTCAGGTTGACCTAACCAACTTTCTCTCTCACTTTCCTCAAAAAAAAAAAAAAAAAAAAAACCTTTCTGGTACAGTGAGTGGATTTTATCACCACCTCTGCAACAGCTTTTTCCTGTCTTCTCCATATTTTCAAAACCAGTTCCGTTTTAAAGACCCCACCCCGGAATTCCTTTCTCTGAGCTTCCTTTAACTACCTGTCATCTTCAACTGTGCATTCTGTCAGCCACCTTCCTTTAGTCTTAGTTGGTGGGGCTGGTTGCAGCAGTAAAGGGAGAACAAATCAGACCCCTGAAAAGGAGGTGGATTGCTGCTACCAAGACAGAATCCAAAGAGTGGCATCAAAGCCAGGGAGTCTGAGGGCTGATTACCAAACAATCCAAACACTGAAGCAGAATGCTCATTATGGAGAGACACTGGGCCATTCATGTGAGCAGAGAATAGGTCCCCTATCCAGGTCTCTTTCTCCCTGTATCCAAATGTCAGGGAAGCTTAATTGATCATTAGGAGGTTCACCAGACATTTCAGCACAGAAGGCAAATAGCTTGTGAATTGTAATATAGGTTACAGTGAGAACTGGTTACATATCCAGCTCCCTAGCAGCAATGGGGACCAGTGGCCAAAAGCTCCGTTCCCCAAATTCTGTGTTTCTCCATTGAATAAAAAATAAAAAAGATTTGCCTTTCTATGTCCTCAGTTGTCTAAGCTCACAAGATTGCCTTTTTGTATCCTACAACTCATTCATTTTATCCTTTTATTCAAGAAATGTGTTGAACATCGTCTACTACAAGCCAAGTGCCGGGGATATGAGGGTGAACAGTGCCTTAGCTACTTCCACAACACTGGTTTTACTACATTGGGATTTTGCTATAGACTTAAAAGCCCCTCCTTTTTTTTATTTAAAAATTTTTTTTAGTTGTCAATGGACCTTTGTTTTATTTATTTGTATGCGGTGCTGAGAACTGAACCCACATGCTAGGCAAGTGTTCTACCACTGAGCCACAACCCCGGCCCCATTCCTTCTTGTTAAGGTGACTTTGGTGGATCTGATCTACTGTCTTGATATCGGAATCCTACACAACACTGTTATGTAACTTTCCTGAGTGAAAATATTATTGCTTCAATAATATTTAAGCTCCCGGAAGGCAGGGAACAACCTAATATTTATCATGGATCCCTTATGGTATCTCCAGTAATGTTCTGTACATAACAAAAATGAAATATGTGTCTCTTTATAAGAGATAACATTTCTTATCAACCACAAAGGCAGGGGAGTCAGTCTAATTTGGTTTTATTTCGAAGTCCCAAACCAGGGGTCCAGGCCTTAGATCCAGCCAGAAGACATGTTATATTTGGCATACACAGTGTTTAATTTTTTTTTAAAAAAAAATTGAGCCAGTATTTTAAAGACTAAGCCATTTCTGTCTCTCTCTCTCTCTCTCTCTCACACACACACACACACACACACCTAAGAATTCAGAACTCCTCTGGATTTTTTTCTCTGGAAAACTTGGAAGCATTGCAACCCTTGGCCTCATACCTACTGGGCGAAAGTGCTGGCAGGCAAGTGCAAAGCTGGACCTCTTCAGAGAGCACAGTCCCCAGCACTGCTGCTGTCCTGGCTCTGCGTTTCATCACACCCAGCCTGCCTCACTTATATAACAGCCGATTCCCCAGGCATAGGAATCTGCGATCTCTGTTTTATCCAAAGTCATGATATTGGGAAAGGAGAGAGGAAATAGCTGCCTCTACACACAGACCGCAGAAAAAGAACAACCCTGGCTGCTCCTGAGTGTGCTGGCGCGCCTACGAGGACAGGCCCGCAGGCTGCGCCCCGCGCCTTGGCCCTGGGCCTTCCTGACAGTCAGCCTCCCTGGAACGCTGGTCCTCCCTGCTGCGGAGCCTACTGCGGCTCCAAATGGCCGTCTCAGCTGCTCCAAACGGCTTCAGCCGGCCTCCCAGCCCCTCTCCAACCAGCCCAGCCCGGCTCAGCAGCCTTGGGCTCACCGTCTGCTCCTGCCAAGGGAATCGGCTGGCCCTGCTCTCCCCTCCCCCACCCTGTCTGCCTCATTCTCCTCTAGCCACAGACACCTGCCTGGAGAAAGGACCATGAGGAGGAGAGTGAAGGGGAAAGGCAGGGAGGAAGGGAGGGGCCAGGAACCCAATTAAAGAGGGAATTTCATAAACCTCATCCCTTTGGATCTCAGGTCTCAGTACGCAAAGATTTTAATGGTGTGTGTGTGTGTGTGTGTGTGTGTGTGTGTGTTGTATGAGCATGTGGGGGTGGGGGTTTATGGGGAAAAGGGATAAAAGGAATAGACCAAATATATCTACAATCATTCTTCAAGCTAGAAAAGAAATAAGAATATTGAGCTTGTAACACACGACACAGCCATTTTGTAAGGCCGGAACTGCTTTCTTGTCCAAGCACCTAATAAAAATACATGTGTGCAAAAGTGTACTTGGAAATATACCTGTACCAACACACACGTGGGCACACACACACATTTCTTTTTTAGATTCTAAACAATTGCTTACTTATCGTCACTTGGAAAAATCAAATATAAAAAAAAGTAAAGGAAATGGGATTTTAAAAACCATATCTTATCACTCAGAGATAATTTTTTAAAATATTTTTCCCATTTCCATGTATAATGCATATTATTTGATATAGCTGGAAGTTTATATTGAATAGAAAATTTTTCTAGCTTGTTTTTTTTTTTCTTAAAAATTGTATCATAGAAATATCCTGTTGATTTTTTTTCCAGGAATTTAACCCAGTGTTGCTTAACCACTGAACCATACCCCAGCTTTTTGTATTTTTTATTTTGAGACAGGTCTCCCTAAGTTGCTAAGGCTGGTCTTGAACTTATGATCCTCCTGCTTCACCCTCCTGAGCTGCTGGGATTACAGGTGTGCCCCACCATGCCCAGTTTCCCAGTGATATTTTAAAAAGCTTTTGATAACCATTATTTAATGGTTTCTTTGTGCCTATGGTGTGGATTTTCATAAAATGCTTAACAAATTCCCAATTTGAAGGCATTTAGGTTGCTAGCAGTTTTTGAGCTTTAAGAGTAATTTGCCAATAAACATCTTTGTGCCTAGATCTTTGCATTTAGTCTTATTTCCTTGGGATAGGTTTCTAAAAGTGGAATTACTGGACAATAATAAAAATACCATTAAAATTCATGAATTTTATTGCTTTCCTGAAATTGATACTGCTTTGTCTTCCCAACATCCTTATATGAAAGTGGGCACTAGAAAGCTCACAGAATTTTTCAATTTGATACAGTTTGATACACATATAAGATGTTTCATATATGAAGGGATTATTTCACTATATAATTTATGAGTGGCAATAGAATGCAGACAGTCCCTGACTATAAGTCATAGATGGTTTGACTTAAAAATTTTCAGTTGTAGAATGGTGTGAAAGTGATATGCAATCTGAGGAAACCATAGTTTGAATTTTGATCTTTTCTCATGATAGCAATATGCAGTGTCATGCTCTCTTGTGGAGCAGGGCAGTGGCAGTAAGCTGCAGCTCTCAATCAGCCACTCGATCACACGGGTAAACAACTGGTACTCTGCAGTGTACTGTGTTGTTAAGTTATCATGCTTGGTAGGTTAGGTGGATGAAATTAATTTTTGACTTATGATATTTTCATCTTACCATAAGTTATCAGGACCTAATACCATTGTAAATTGAGCACAATTGTATACCATAGGAGAACAGCCAAAGTTGCTAGATGAAAAGATGTTTATCAAGGCCACGTCACAATTCAGTCTAAGAGAAATGGAAGAGTTACTCCCTGACTTGTCCCCAGATAGCTCCAGGATCTCCCCATCCCTCATCCTGTCTGTGAATTCAGGGAAAACTCAGAGTCTTTCACTCAAGTGCTTGTGGAAGAAGTAGCACACTGTCAGCTTCTGCCAAAGATGGCCAATTGGTCACTGTCCTATTGGCCAGAGGAGGAAGTCCCTTGCTGCATAGAAGGCCTCTGCCGATACTGTGGGTCCCATTTCCTTCTACTGCCATTTCTTTACATATTTTCTCTTGATCTTTCACTGTGTGATCGTTGTTTCCTCTCCATATCAAACACCTCTTTCAGAAATGAAAGGGAAGAAATACCCTTTCAAGGCATACTGTACATTTTCAAAGCAGTGGTCTCTGTCTTTAGATTATTTTTGGTGCATTCCTTTATCATTGTTGTTAGTATCACTTGCGCTGTGTTACACAGTTGTCTCTTCCTATTACTTGTGGAACTGATCCAGATGAGACTGGCTTGGGAGTCAACCTGGTATCAGCCATGGAATTTCCATGCCTAGGGAAGTTACCTCGTACCTCAACCATGCTGCTCCTGCTTGGAGAGGATGTAGCTTCATCTGTGCATATTACAGGGGGCTGGGTGAAGGGAGGTATTCAGAGGTGAACTGTTTTCCTCTGGCTTAGGGACTTGAGATCCAGGGCTCAGTGATCATTCTCAAAGTTCCCAATTTTCCATGCTGTAAGGCTTTTTGGTCCTCCATATGAATGACTGCTTTACCCACTAGACAGCCCTGAAGTTTCGGTTTGTACAGAAACTAAGCCCTCACTGGAGGCTCAGTTGTGAACCATATGGTGACATAAAATATACAGTATGATTCTGTTGTTAAAATTTAATCCCTTCTCCTAAGAAATAGTAAAATATCTCAGTCGCTATCCTTTCTTAGGGGTTGTCATCCTGAATCTCTATCTTTTGCTAATCCTCTTATGCTTTCATTCAGATATCAGTCTGTTTCAAATTGGTTGTTTCCTTAATCCTAGACATTTTCTCATTAATTGAAAAAAAAATTCTCCATCTTTCTGAATTTGGTAATGTGGGAAAGGTTTCGTTATCTCCTCTTTCACTGGCCAGAAGAGAGCAACTGTAAGGCTGAATATGATCCAAAAAGAATTATCTCATAGTTCAAAATCATAGATCTATGATAAATTCTGAGTCATAATGTCAATCATTTCCCTGGGATTCACTTCCCTGAGTATGTAACTGTGTAACTCTCATGGAGACATGACCTATGCCCCAGACTTAGAAACTCAGTGTCTCCAGTGATGACAGTCCAGCTGATGGGACCACTTGCTGCAGTATCCCTTTTTTATTAAAAAAGAAAAAAGGAAAAGCTCATCACGGTTGGTAACCCGTGTAGGATGTAAGTCTCTTTCTTATTAACTTAAATAGCCTGCCTAATAGACTTTTGGATTAAATTCAGTTTACCTGTTTTTAGTTTTATTTCCCCGCCCCTTATGTTATCAGTGTAACTCAGTTTTATTGTAGGACATTAAAAAAAAAAAAACAGTTTGTAAAAAATAAAAGTGAAAAAAGTTACCAGTTATTCACCAGAGATGCTTAATTTCTTGCATGTATTGTATTCTTCCAGACATTTAAAATACATACAGTTATATTAAAATAGACTCGACTGTTTGGTAAATCTTTATATATATATATAATGAATGTCTGCCTTGGGTTTGAACATAGAAAGTGAAAGTGAGAATTTAAAAATTTTCCCCATAGTGAGTAGATTTTCTGAAAGCCAGGTGAGAACAAACCAAAAATAAATGTAAGAGCTTATATGTTATGTGCTTTTTGCACATCTTCTTTTCCTCATTTTTCTGTTATTGGTGTACAAAGGGAAAGCTGAAATGACAGAGAAAAAAGGGACTTATATCCCGTCAAGTTATCATGACCCCTTCTTCTATATTGGGTCTTGGATTATTTATTTTTAATCAAAAAAGGAGCCTCCTCTGGATAGCTTGACAGGTCTTATGTCACTTTGGGCTCTTGCACAGGCAACGGTTAAATGTCACATAATTCTGAGATGGGGAGTGGCACACAAGGTTGTGTCATGTTGGGCACCTGCTTTGGAAATACTCACTGGCTGGTACATAGGAAATGATGACCAGAAATCCAAACTAGGGTTCAAGTCCCAACTTCTTGATCCTTTGACATGATTCCTTCAACCACATAGTCTGTTTATTGGAATCTAAGACTTGCCAGGCCCTTTCCAGTAAGTATTTCAGTTATTTGAGAGACTGTTTTCCTCTGCCATCAACTTAGGCAGTTGATAGAGGTCAACATACTTCAACTTCCTACAATATAATCATCACAATCCATATTAAGAAATATTTCCACAGCTGTACTATATGAGACATGGCTTACATTTATTTTAAAGGCTAATATTTTTAGATAGTTTAAATCATGACACTCAGACAAATATCAAATGAACAAATGTCAAAGATTTTATTTAACTCGTTAATTAATGAAAAAGCCAGTGAAATGTTATCACTGGCTCAAATGCGAGTCCAGTTAGTTCTGTGCTGAAATACATAGATAAAAAAAACTGGAGAATCACTACAGGGCAGAATTCAACTGCATCCCAACAGATACAATTTGCTTTCCATTTTATAGATAAGAAAACTTTGCATTATTTTCAATTTCCTACAATTTACAGAGTTGTAATATGACTCAAATATAATAAAAGATAGTGATGACCCCTAGAAAGGACTCCCAGCAATACTTTTTGCCCATTTAGTAGTCTTCTACATTTTGAGTTTGTGTGCCTCTGCCTTAGCTGCAAGATCCTTTTCAGAGCTGAGGGCATTAAGTAACATTGGTTTATGCAAGGGAGGAACCAGCACCCAATGGGGAAGCAGACCTCTTGGAAAACTTGATTTCCACACCCTCTAGATTGTCACTAGTTCATGAGAGTTTAGGGAGAGGAAATGGGAAGAGGTTAGCTTCTTAGTTGAGTTCCCTTACTGGCAGCTAAAACAACCTGAGCAGTCAATGGTCTCCAGACAACCGGAGACAGAAACCTGAAAACTGTCCTTCAGATCCTCCTGCTCCAACAGCTTCTTTCCCACCAGGGTCAGAATCTCCTTCAATGCAGTGAAACTGTGAGGCTTAGGGGTGGGATAGGGTGAAGTCAGAGGGTGACTAGGGGGTGAAGTCATCCACATCATCATTTGAATACACAATTTTTACAACCTGGATGATTTAAATATTTAAATCATCCCTTCTAGCATCATCTCCATTGGGATTTTTTCATCATCCAATTTGAACCAGTGCATTAAAAGAGTCTACACACAAGCTTGGTGATGCTCAGCTTAAATCATCTCTTGAAGACAGTGTGTTTACAGAACCACCCAGGCTGGGAGTGGCTTTGGAAACCCTCAAGGGGAAGCATGATGACATTTCCCATCAGAAGCAGCAGCCCAGCCCTCAAGGGGATTTCCAAACTGCCCAGGAACAGTGGACCTCTGGGATGGGAGACAGGTCCTCATGAGGTATGTCAGAAATGTGTTTTGGTCACACTTTGAGTACTTCCTGGTTATTGTTTCTTCTAAATCATTTTAATTCTAGCTTGATTGAAATAAAAAACCCTCCCCTACCTTCTTTGCCTGGATGGGAGTTCTGTGTCTCCAACAAAGTACTGGGGTAAAGAAAAGGCCTTCTATCATTTTGAGTCCTGGACATCACTTTCCGAGGAAGACAGAGGCTGCAGGGAAGAGCTGATGGAGGAGGGCCAGTGTGTAAATGTTGGACAACTTCCCAGCAACTCCTGAGTCAGGTCATTATTATGCAGTTTCATCATTTGGTTTGAAGGGAATTCCCAGGACTGCTCAGGTTCATACATTGTGCAGAAATACATTTTAATATAACAAACACAGCCACTGTGATTTGGGATTTCTCTACTTCCCACTATCCACTAATAAAATTATGCATGTTTTATAATTGGAGTGTGTTAGGATACACATTTGCATCTTGTATGTGGTTTGATATACATTCTCCAGTCTGCTTGTGGGCTCAATAAGCCATGTGACCATGGGCATCTTTCCCCACGGCTCTGTGTGTCAGTGTACTCATCAGTGAGCTACGGAAGGGGACCAGATGGCTTTTCAACTCCCTCTGACTCTGCACATGCACTTCCATCTCCAAACTAAGTCTGAGTTCCTTTAAAAAACCTGTCAAAAGCATTGTGCTTGGCCAAGTTCTTGGAGGATGGTACTATTGCACTGAGTCTAGTTATTCAGTTAAAATTGAATATTCCTTTATTTACTAAAGTCCTAACTTCTTGAGTAAACATTAAATTCCACAAGGACAGGCTGGTGTTTTTCTAACTCAGCACTCTCTCCCCAGCATCTGACACAGTGTCTGGCACATACACAATATTCAATAAATATATACCTGCACAAATGAATGAGGCCACCAGGGATTTGGATTCTTATCTGCTCAATGATGGCAAAAAGGAGGTCTGATTATGATGGGATTGTGGGAGCTGCCTGAACCGCTGTCATTTCCAAGGCAGCAGAAGCCTTCAGACAACTGTGACCCCTGCCAAGGGTCTCTTCTGGCAGCTGAGGCTGCAGGATCTGCAATGCTCAGTCCTTAAGCCCTTCCCAGCCATGACCTCACACTCTGGAGAGAACATTAGTATTATGTCACCTGTGTGGCTTTACACTTGCCTGGGCCTCTACCTGCAGAAATTCTGGGGACGCCCCATGTGTCAGTGCTTTGAGAGCTCCATGCATGATTTAGGTGCTGCCTCTCACCTCCATACCCCAGCCTAGGCCTATGGACTCAACTCTCCTTTACTCCCAGTGCTCCCCACTCATCACCCCAGTGCAGGGCAATTTCCTGCCAATTCTGATACAAGTTCAAGTCACTGCAAGGACACCCAGATGATGGGACAAGTGGAACCTGGAACCCCACCGAATTCCCCTTATCAGTGGGAAACTTAGTTTGTGGAGTTTTGCACAGAAAGAGGAAAGCAAAACCTTGAGGGGTGTGACTAGACCAAGCCCTGACTGAGTCATATTCAATGTTTTGCATAAAGCCAGCCCTGCCAGAAGCATGCTTTTTGGTCTTTAAGTCTTGATTTTCCCCTCCTTCTTCTCCTTCTGCTTTTTATTTTTGGTGCTAAAGAGCTAAATGGACTATATACACAAGCCTGTCAATACACTTGATATAAAATTGAAGGACCTGAGCATCTGTGTAAACTGCAGGACTGGCTCTGTTTAGCTCTGCCATGTGTAAGAGGGGTGACCCACCCTTGGGAGTCAGCTTCTCCTTCCAGACTCAACTCAGGGGGGTAAGGAGAGCAGCTGGAAGAAAGTCTGCTGTATCTCCAGGCAGCACTGTGTGCCTGGCAGCCAGGGGAGAGCAGTGCCCCTTACAAACAAGTGTCGTCTCACCAGCATGTGAACCAAGATATTTTCACCTAATGTGAAGTTAAACTTTAATCATAATCTGAAGCTTTGAAACGTTCCTTATGGTCTCCACAGTATTTTGTTTCATTCATGAAATCTGCACTGTCCCCCAGAGATCTCTAAGTATAATGCACAGAATTTGGAGCTGCAACAATGGAAGGTCACATCAGCAGTACGTTGGAGGGAGGGCCGTGTGGCAGAGAGAGCTCAGCTGTGCTGTGGACTTTTTGTCTCTGGGGCTTAGATGTTTCCCAGGACTAAGCTATCTGGTTAATGTGATTTTTCTATAAACATTGTCCATAGATTATGATCAAAGGCAGTGTGCACTCAAAGAAAGAAGCGAGAGCACGGATGCTTCTCTTTCTTTCTTTTGCTGAGTTCTTGCTTGGACTCACAATCCTATCTCAGGGGATATTTGACCATGCCAATATCCATTTTTCAAATGTCTAGTAATTTACACACATCACCTGGATGGGGTGAAAATTAGCAGGACGTATGTCTTTTGCAAATGCCTAGGTAGAAGACTGTAGTTATAATAGATATTTGAAGGACATTTTTTAAAAATTTACTCAAAATCTACAGGGAATAGAAAACATGAGATTTTAAGTGTGTGTGTATATAAGTGTGTGTGTGTACACATGGATTCTACAAAGGATGGGGGAGGGTAAGAGGACAAGTGATGGCAGAAAACATTTCTCTTTTAATAATAAAAAACAGAAATAGAGATGATTTGGCTTGGGAAGCCTAACAAAGCAGTTTTTGGAGTGCTTTGTATATTGCTAAATGATTTGCATACTGCTGGGGCTTACTGGGTCCCTGCCCTGCATTCTCCCAGGCCTCTCTTCTTGCTTCTGCTTCTGCCCTCTTCTTCCCACTAGGAATATGGTAGTAATTAAGCTAGCAGGAAACTCGGAGAACAAAAGACTCAGTGACAGGAGCTCAAAGTCACCTCTTACTTTCAACTCTGCAAAGATCTGGAGACAGATCTGCCCTGTCAGCTTCTCAGGAGGACAGTCCACCATTATTTTCTCTCTTTCTAGAAAGGAAACCCATTCGAGGGATTATGAATGTTACTCTGTGTCTCAGTCTGAAGTTTAAATCTTTTCAAGCATGCAGTTATTAAGATGCCAAGTTGCCTTCACTTAATTACAACCTTTATTATAGTATTGAATACTTTAAATGCACTATTTATCACACCTGAAGAGAAGAGCAGTTCTACTTTAATGGACCACTCTCAGTGGGCCATCTATTGATTATCTTCTCTACTGAATTAATTCCTTGTAATCGGCTAGTGAGCAGTCATTAAAGGAAGCTCTCCTTGAGCATATGGGGCTTGGGTCGAGAGATATGATGAGCCTCTCACATAGCATCTTTTCCCCTCTTGCTGCAATTTGAGCCCACATCCTTAATGAACTTTGGCCTCCAGGCTTACATGCTGTCTTCCCCTCAGAAGGGTTGTCTGTATTTACAGGGGCCACCAGTCAGCGCAGGACAGATCAGTTCCTTCCTTAAGAGTTTTTTCTAACTAAGCCAACTGCTCCTTTGTTTCTCTTCGCTAAAGATCCCTCTGACATTGAAAGAAGAGACTGGTCTATTGAAGAAAGCCCAGCCCCAGCGGGAGGCTAGTGTTTTTGGAGTTTTCACCATGTAATGGGTGTTACATGACATACATGGCCTCATTCTATTGCCTTTAATCCAAACGTTGAATAAGTTCAAGAAGCAGGCTTCAAGGTACATGTTATTAGTCCAGTTTTTGGATGAGCTCCCCAAGGTTCAGAGAGGTGATATAGGTGGTTGTCCAAGCAAATAATAGCTGGTAGGTGGTAACTGTTCAATTTTGAGGAGAAGACAGATTTAGAAAAACAGCATGCTAACAAGAGACAGGAAGGTGAAGTCCACAGCTGTGACTTTGCTTTTCCCTGGTGGAAGACAGAGGTCCCCGAAGACCTGGCATCTCCCCCGGGTGACCTCCATTCTCTTGTCCTTTCATAAATCCCATTCAGGAGTCAACTTTATAGCACTCAGCAGAGCCTGCTCGTCACAGACACCTCAGCCTTTTACAAATGAACTGTCTCCTCTAATTCAATTCCACTGCAGTTGCCAGCGGCCAGTGTAGCAGTATATTTGCAAAGCTGAATAATGAATGGTCTGGTTGGCGGCTTCTTTTCAAAGTTCCCTTTCCTGTTCTGGATCATACCGAGGTGGGCTGCTCCCTTCCTTGACCTCTTCCTGAGCTCCTGCCATAAAGGGTGGATGAATGGGGAGGCAAGAATTGTGCCCAAAGATCTGGTATCGGTCTTGGAGATTGAGATGTTTCTCAGAAGTCACCAAGTCCGGGTCCTGGGGTCACACAAAGGCTTTGCTCAACTTAATGCAAAAGTTGGCAGAGTTAGATGTGGCCACCTGATAATGCCATGAGTTTGTATTTATGACCTCTAATCTATCTCCTTGCATACTTTTCTCTCCTTGTGGTGTCATATAATGGTAGCAACAATGATGATCATTTTTTAAAAACCTATCATTTATTAAATACTAATTAAGAATCAAGCACTGCACTTAATACGTTACATACGTTATTTCACGTAATTCTGATGACAACCTAAATGAGGTATGGCCATCTCATTACTAAGGAGAGTCTCTAGTTGTCAATCATTGCTGCACATAATAACCCATGGAGGTTTTAAAAATGGGGTGTTGTAGTTGCGTGGGGGTGGAGCTGACAACTAATGGCTCCTAATGGGGACTGCACATGGGAAAACATACTGAGACTGGCTCCATTCCCACAGAATTAGATTTGCTTGACCCAGGTTTAGGGATTTGTTTTTCCAGGTGAGTTAAATGAATAGTCAAGGTTGCGCTCCATGGCACTGGGTCGAATAATTTCCTGGAGATCTACCGACATTGGGGAGTGAAGCCGCAATTTGAACTGACCGACCCCGATTTGTTGAGTTCCTGATTGCTATTCGTACTGCTTTCACCCATCAGTCCACCACCAATAGGGAGGCTTCCATTATTTATACCTCCATATGGATGCCTTTCAGCAGCATTTTAAATCCCCTTTCCTATTTGTAGAAGGAAAGCCACTGTGCTCCATGAAAAGCATGTTAGGGCCCTGGAGGATGCTGGAAGCATTTTGGAGGTTAGAGGGAGCAGGAGCCCTGCAGCGAAGTCTCCAAGCCTGCATTTACGCATAACACCAAGGTCATGAGTCCTAAGGGTGTCCTGGGGCTGCTCAAACGAGGGCAGAGCCTGTAAGCCTCCTGAGCCCACAGTAAAATGCTCTCCTGATACCCTGTCTCCTGCCATCTCATCCAAACATCATAGTTGCTTTACTTTTGCAACTCAATCCTTAAGCTAAGGGGGGAGAGGGGGGAGAAGAAGAGGAAAAAAAAGAGAGAAAAGAAAAAGAAAAAAATCAATCCTAGTAGAGTTGAACTTAAAAAAAATCTAACAAGAAAAAACCCCTTTCATCTCAGATCCTAGTGTGCATCGCCATTATCCCTCTTGTCCCAAAGTTAGTCCCTAGGACTTGTCACCCTGTCCACACTGGAGGCTGTCCCAGCTGGGCATGGACTTCCCATCCTATTCCCGGGTCTGAGTGGGCCTGAGACGCTCAGCAGCCTTCGCAGGTGTCAGGCCTTTTCCTGCTTAAGAAATCACCACTTAATGGAAGACTCAATTCGTGCTTCACTGGTTCTTGTTCACAGGCCGACAGCAGGCCTGTGGTCCCCATAATGCATTTCTGGGAGTTCCCAGGGGGTGCCCTGCATTCGCTCGGGAAGGAACCCAGTGTTTTTTTTTTTTTTTAATCTCCAGAGAGTCTGTCCTTCTCAATGTGTGCCAGGCAGCCTCCGGGGCTGTGGGAGGAGGACATGGCACAGCGCCAGTGTGCTCACTTGTGTCACTGCTGGGTACTACTCAGGGCAGGGGTCCCTGCAGAGATTTTAATGGAAACTGCTCTGTCAGGTGTTATTCACATTCTTCTTTGTGGAACTCAAACAGAAGCCAGTGGAAATCTGAGCTGAGGACAAACAAGACACTGCATATGCTGACTTTGGAAGTTCCCCACCACTTCCTAATGACTAATGTCACTTAGCTGGTGACTTTTGCTTTGTTTTTCCCTTGGGGAAAGTTCTAGGAAATGACTCAGTTCCTTAAAAGAGTAGACTCCTAGTTTCCCGCCCACTCCACGGTGCCCAGGCTCTTGGCGATGGCAGCTGAGGTGTGCCCAATGTCAAACCCCTGACACTCCCTTGGAATTGCCCTGTGGCTGAGAAAAGCTCTTAGCTCATTGATTGACTGAGGCCGTAGTTTGTAACGCCAAAACATCTGAGGCTGAAAAGTAGATTGACGAAGCAGTTAGATAAAGAAGCCATGGTAATGCCAGCTGCTTTCTCCCAGGTGCTCATGATGGAAACCTTGGCGCTGTCCTTGACTTCTCTCTGCTCCCACCCCACATTTCACCAGGCAGTTAATACTGAAGGTTCAGCCTTCAAAACACATCCAGAGTTGGACCCAGTCTTTCCTCCACTGCTTCCACCTGGTCCATTATCTTTCATGGCTCTTAACATCTCCCTTCCTGCTCCACCTTTTGCTGCTCTGTGGTCTGATCAATGCAGCAAAATGATGCCACCAACGATAGACTGGATCATGTCACTCCTTTGCTTACCCTCCTCCGACAATGACTTTCCATCTTACATGGAGTAAAGCCAAAGTCTTTACAATGGCTGCAAGGACCCACAAGATCTGATTCTCTGCTGTTATTCTTCTCGCTCATTCTACTTCAGCCACAGGGTCTTTGCACATATGTCTTCTGCCAGCAATGTTATTCTTCACAGTAGAAGCATGACTCATGGGTTTTATGTAAGTAACTGCTCAATTGTTTTGCATTGACTTCTAAATCCAGATATTTGACTTTAAGCCTTTGTTTTTCTTCAGTTAAAACAGCATAAAAGATTGGGAAAAAACTGACCAACATCTGCATTCGCAACTCCTCATCCCTCCCTACCTTTTTAAAGTGGATTTTGTATTTGGCCGTGTTTGGGTTATACATTATGGCACATAAAAGAAATCTGTCTACTCACGAAAAGAAGATCCCAAAGGAATATCCAGATGAACCCTGGGCAAGCTCTGACAACCATTTATGACCACTAAGAACCAACTGAAGTGTGAATTTGCTTTGAAAAATGGCTATTAGTAATGAAAATGTCAAGTGAACTCTAACTTTCTGTAACCAGAGTAGATGGATTCACCTTTTTACAAAGCTTCAGCATGCAAAACAGGCCCTGATCTTTCACCAGGATTAAAACTTATTCAAGGCTGAGACTGGAAGTCCTCGTAGCAGTAGCCCAGAAGGATTTTAAGTGTTTTTAAAATTATGGTTTGGGATGTCCCTAAATTATTCTCAGAACCTGGGCAGAGCCAGCCTGACCACTAGAATGTACTCATTTCCATGAGAGAGTATTTCACAGATTGGCTTCAACAATGGAGATACAAAAATTCATTGACACATGTGAAGCATGCATTTCTCTGCCTTCTCAGTTTATATCTGTCTATGTAATAGATGGCTTATCTATGATTAAACAAAAAGAAATTAAGAAAATGCCGGCTCAGTGCCAGCTTGAATTATAGACTCCAAGTAAAGACAGAGTTGAAAACTCAAAATATCTTTTAACTTATCCTACTTTTTTTTTTTTAACTAATGAGTTGAGAATTCCTGCATATTTCCTTAATTACTTATATTCTCTCAAACTCTGTACTCAGACAAGTCTTCAGGATTTGGTGCCAGAATTTAAGACTGTGATGGCTTACTTTTATGTACCAGCTGACATTTAAAGAAAAATCCAACAGTTCTATATTATTACAGCCTGAGTTGATGGGTAAACACTTGCCTTAGCTTTATCTCCACAAAAGGGCGTCCTGCAGCTAACTGTGTATTTCATCCGTCCTACAAAACTGCATATTCAAAAGGAAGAAAATTTAAAAGGTTTCCGCATTTGTTGTATACTCTGCCTACCACACGCGCGACATGCTTCTTTGATATAACAATCATAGTCATGCTGCCGACAGAGATTTCTTCCAGAAGGAAGACATACTGTCCGCTTTAGGATAAACTATGTCAAATGAAAAGGCCGCTGCTTGACTCTGGCTGAGCTGAGGATAGAGGGAGTTTCAACGGCTGCTATTTTTCTGTCTTCATCTATCACTCACCTCTTCTTTCTGTTCTTTATTTTTGCCTTTCCCTTATCTTTTCCGTATGGGGGTGAAAATTTAAAAGGCTTGAGAGAAGATGGGAGATCAAAGGTGCAAAAAAATTTGAAAGGAGAGTCTACATGTAGATTCTACCTTTTAGGTTATTTCCAAATCACCTCTATGTACATCTGCTTGCTTGATTTCAAATCCAATTAGCCTCGTCATTGCTGTCACCTACCCCAGGCTAGGCTTAATGCCAATCACTGGAGATGCTCCAGAAAATAAGGCAGGACCTCTCTTCCAAGGGACTCATTATAATGTGGGGACATACCTGTAAGCAATCATTTCATCATGGAAAAATCACCAAAATGCACACACTTAAAGATCAGTCATCTTCCCACAGCTTTAAAAACATTACACAGGAAGAGGTAAAGTGACAATGTCAACCTACTACTGAATTAAAAATCTTCAGTGGCTCCAGACTTTTTCTGATGCACGTATCAATATAGCCAAGAATTAATGTGTTGGGGTCCCCAAGACCACCCCCAGGTGCCTTGATTTGCTATAAGGACTTAAAAACTCAGCATATAACTATAGCTAAAATGTATTATAGTGAAAAGATGAATCCAGATTAACAAAGGCAAAAGGTTGCACGGGGAAAAATCTGGGAGAAGTCAGGCACCAGCTTCTTTCCTAGGGTGGGTCACACAGGACACACTAAACTTCCCAAGCTGCAAGCTGTGACCCATGTGAAATCTTGTCTACAAGGGAAGCTCTTTAAAGACTCAGCGTCCAGCATTTGTACCAAGGGTGGATACCGTAGCCATCCTCTAACTGGCACATATCAAACTTCAGACTCCTCCAAGGACAGCAGATGTTCCTTCTGAACCACATTGTTCATAGAAACAGGCAAAGTGCTTCATTCTTACCAGTTGGGAATGATGAGAACTCTCCTGAGTTCCAAGGTCCTCATGCCAACCATGTGTGAAGCATGTAAGAAAGATTTCAAAGTATAGAGGGAGGGCCTGCTGTGTTAACTCTGCTGAAAAATTCATCTAGACATTTTATTCAAAATGCCATTATGCTCTGTCTGCCTGCAGCTTTTACAGAAACACTGATCATGGTCTTCTTTTCATGTCCATTCACGCAGGTCTACTTGATTCTTTGTTGAAGTGACATAATACTCCATTTATAGATAAAAAAAATTTATTTCACTGAGATCAAAATATCATTTTCTATTTTTGTATTACAAATTATGATGCAATTAACATAATTATACATATACTCTTCAAGTATTCATGCCTATTTATTAGTTTTCCATCACTGTGACAAAATACTTGAGGAAATCAACCTCAAGGAGGAAAAGTCTTAATCCATTGTCTCTTGGTTCCATTATTTCTGGGCTTGTGATGAGGCAGAACATCATGCCAGGGAGCATGTGGTAGAGGAAAGCTGCTCACTTAGTCATGGCCAGGAAGCAAAGAAAAAGAGAAAGAGAGGTGTCACCAGGGACAAAATATACACTTAAGGGGCACACTCTCAATGACCTGCATTCTCCAGCTGGGCCCCACCTACAAGTTTCCATCACCTCCCAATAGCCCATTAAGTTATGAACCCATAGATGGATTATTCCATTCTTAAGGTCAGAGCCCTTATGTCCAATCACTTCCCTACGGGCTTGCTCACCTCTTCACACTGAGGCATTGGGGACCAAATCTTCACCATATGAGCTTTTGGAACATATTTAAGATCCAAGCTATAATACAATTGTTTTCTATTAGAGAGGCTTCTAGAAATAGTAATCCTTGTATCATTAGATTTGTCAAGAAAGGAAAGTCACTGTGTTGGAATTTTAGTGGATGTATTATTGTACAGAAAATTGTCAGAAAAGCAGACATTAGAAGACTATTTCTTTTTTTTCAATTTTTTAAAAAATTCATTCTTTTTATATATACATAACAGTAGAGTGTATTTTGACATATTGTACATACATGGAGTATAACTTTCCACTTTTGTGGTTGTACATGATGTGGAGATACACTGGTTGTGTATTTACATAAGGACATAGGAAAGTTATGTTCTACCCATTCTACTGTCTTTCCTATTCCCATCCCCATGCTGTTCCATTCATTCCCCTTTGTCTAATCCAATGAACTTCAATTCTTCCCCCTACCCCTTGTCAGCATTCACATATCAGAGAGAACATTTGGCCTTTGTTTTTTTGGATTGGCTTATTTCACTTAACATGACAGTCCCCATTTCCGTCTATTTACTGGCAAATGCCATGATTTCATTCTTCTTTATGGCTGAGTAATATTCCATTGTGCATATATGCCATATTTTCTTAATCCATAATTTCTTAATCTGACTGAAGTGAGATGGAATCTCAGTGTATTTTTAATTTTCATTTCTCTAATTGCTAGAGATGTTGAACTTTCTTTTTATATATTTGTTGACCATTCAGTCTCACCAGCGACCCACGAAAAGGGTTTAAAAGAGCTGGCTGCCACATTAAGCTAAGGAAAATGGCAAAAAAGCACAGGACACAGAAGTAATTTTCATATCGAGGGTGGGATGGCTCTGTGACCTTAAGGGTCAGCTTCCACGCTCAAAAGAGCCCTGGAAAAGAGGGTGTGTACCCGGAATATCTTTATTTTCATAGAGGGACACACAAAAGAGTTATGATAGAATGTTCTTCACCAAATAAGGCAGGGGGTAAGATTTCAAAAGGGGTTGTCCAATCCCATTGGGTAATGCCCAGGTCCAGGGCTAGAGCAAGAGTGGAGGCCACTTGTATTGCACAGTGTAAGGCATGTGATGTTAGACCAGCACCCCCTTACTTATGGTTGAGAGAGGGCACTTAGCTTATGGGCGGGTGGCCTCCCACAATTTGTATTTTTTCTTCTGTTCAGTTCCTTTGCTCTTTTATTAATTTGGCTATTTATTTATTTATTTTGGTGTTAAGTTTTTAGAGTTTTTGCATATCCTGGAGATTAATACTTTATCTGAGGTGCAGGTGACAAAGATTTTCTCCCAATCTGTAGGCTCTCTCTTCACATTCTTGATTGTTTCCTTGGCTGTGAAGAAGCTTCTTAGTTTGATGCCCTCCCATGTGTTGGTATTGTGGTGGCTTCTGCTTGATTTTACTTCTTGCAATTTAGGAGTCTTTTTGAGGAACTTGGTTTCTAAGCTGACATGATGGGGAGTTGGGCCTACATTTTCTTCTAGTAGGTGCAGGGTCTCTGGTCTACCTCCTAGGTCCTTGGTCTGCTTTGAGTTTTATGCAGGGTGAGAGGGGTCTAATATCATTTTATTACATATGGATTTCCAGTATTCCCAGCACCATTTGTTGAAGAGGCTCTCTTTTCTCCAATGTATGTTTGTGGCCCCTTTGTCTAGTATGAGATAACTGTATTTATGTGGGTTTGTCTCTTGTGTCTTTTGTTCTGTTCCATTGGTCTTCGTGACTGTTTTTGTGCCATTACCATGACATTTTTGTTACTATAGCTCTGTAGTATAACTTAAGGTCTGGTATTGTGGTGCCTTCTGCTTCAATTTTCTCACTAAGGGTTGCTTTAGCTATTCTGGGCCTCTTATCTTTCCAAGTGAATTTTCTGACTGCCTTTTCTTAGGAAGTTATTTCATCTCACCCCAAATAGAAAAGTAATCATCAATATTACAACTAACAGTTATCACTTGTGAGGATGTGAGGGGAAATGTGCATTGTTAATGGGACTTCAAATTAGCACAACCACTTTTTGAGAGCAGTAGGGACGTTCCTTAGAAGACTAGAATGGAACCACTGTACAACCCATCTATCCCACTCTTTGTTATTTGTCCAAAAGAATTAAAATCAGCGTACTATAGTGATATATGCATACCAATATTTATAGTAGCATGATCCACAGCCACGTTATGGAACCATACTTGGTACCCCTGAATATATGAATAAGTAAAGGTAATGTGGTATATATACACAAGGGAGTTCTACTCAGCCAAAAAATTACGTAATTTTCTGGTAAATGAATGGAAATGGAGATCTCATGCTAAGTTAAATAAACCAGAATCAGAAAGTCAAGAGTCAAATGTTTTCTTTCATATTGCAGAAATTAGAGTTTAAAAAAGGATTTTTTTTAAAAAAAGCAGATCTCATTAATATAAAGTGGAGTAGAATGGGAAAGCAAGGGGGACGGCAGAGGGAAGAGAAAGGGGAAGAACTGGGGAATGAAATCGATCACATTGTGCTATGTACATATAGGAATGTGTCACAATTCTAACATATAATGTATATAATACATATTATATAAAATATATAACTAAAATACACCAATTAAAAAATAATAGGGGATGGAGGGAGGAGGTGAGTGAAAGAGGGAGTAAGTACTAGGGATGGAAATGGAGAAAACTATTGGAACTAATGAACTCATAAACCCCACTAATACATATGACTATAATGAACTAGTTAACTTGAAAAAAAAAAGACACATAAAAAGATCACAAATAATCCAGATGGCCATTGATCAGGGATCTGAAGAAAGCCATGGCAAGGAGCAGAAATGGTACAGACTTTAGTTGGACGGCAACACAATGATCCCAGATGATGGATGGAAAGTGGGGAGTGAGCGAGAAGGAGCTCAAGGTGACTCCTACTTATCTGGTCTGGAGGACAGCAAGTAGGGGAAATGCCACTAGAGTACCTGCAAAGCCATTGGAATAACTCAGGGAAAAATGGTGGGAGCTCAGATTTTCAATTGTTCCTTCATTCACTCATGTTAAGCGTTTGCTGTGTATCAGCCACTCCATCAGTGGTCATTACTGGTGCAATATTTGTCTTTTATCTCTTGTTTTGTCAAAAAACATTGAAATAGATATTTATGCAATATAGAATCTAAATAACTTGGTTGCTAATTAATTTCATTGCTATTCTTTTGTGAATGGCACAAAGCTTAATAAAAGCTGCAGAGAGTGGTGGTGAGTCAGGTCCCAAATGCTTGAATAATTTGCTCACACTTTAGAGTAAAAATATGAGAAGGGAGGGGGAAAGAATTCTGAAAGCAAAGACGATCTCTCTGGTGTCTGGGTTTGAAGGCATACTCCCTCCCACGCTCGCATTTCAGACAAATGCCCTTAGCAAGTGTGAGCAGGTGATCCTCCTCCTTCCTCCCTCAGAGAGCCTTCTCTCCTGCACAGTTCCAAGTATCACTTACGGAGGCATCAAGTGTGACACAAAAGACAGAAGCCAGAAAGTAGGTCTCTCTACTCTTTTTCCTAATTTTCTAGGCCCTTCACATTTGTCCCTCCTCCCTCCGCATGAGTCTAAAATGCAACTCTGGGCATCATCTGAAGCCCAGACACATATAAATTGCAATTTGAATGATAAGGGAAGTTTTCGTTTTATAGGGTTTTATGCATCCTTCAATAGAGATTGAAGTGCTTTTATGCATTTTATTTCACAACTTGTTTGAATTTATATTGGAATCTGCTTCCTGATTAAGTTGAGTCTGCAGAGAACACCCATTCTGAATTCATTTGCACCCAATATATGTAAGGAATGTGATCTCACACATTCTCTCTCTATATATATATAAAATTATAGTTTTGAAGCCCATACGAGGGTCACTTTTTTCCTTCCTACTAACATGTCTCTTTATTCTCTTTTTAATTTGTGTAAAAAGTCAAATTACATTCTCCAAAGAAGATACTTAAGTGGCCAATAAACACATGAAAAGATGTTCACCATCCCTGTCATTAGGAAAATGTAAATCAAACCCATGATGAGCTACCACTTCCCACCCATTAGGATAGCTGTTACCAAAAAAGCAGAACATAACAAGTGTTGATGAGGATGTGGAGAAATTGGAACCCTGTGCATGGCTGATGGGAATACGAAATCATGCCGTTGCCGTGGAAACCATGCAGTGGCCCTCAAAAATTAAACCCAGAATTACCTGTTATTCAGCAATTTTGCTTCTGTGTAGAATTTTTCTACCCCAAGGAATTGAAAGCAGGGACTTAGGCAGGTATTTGTGTACCAATGTTCATAGCATGATTTTTCTCAATAGCCAAAAAGTAGAAGCAACCCAAGTGTCCTTTAAGGGATGCATGGATAAACAAAATGTAGTACATCAATTTAATGGAATATTATTCAGCCATAAGAAAAAAAAAAGAAATTCTAACACAAGCTATAACATGGATGGACATCATGCTAAGTGAAATAAGCCCCCGACATAAGAACAATGATTGTATGGCTCTACTTATGTGACTAATCAAATTCATACAGATAGGAAGTAGAAAGGTGATTGTCAGCAGGTGGGTGAGGGGGGAAGTGAGTAGTTACTGCATAATTGAAGGAGAGTTTCAGTTTGGGAAGATTTAAAAGTTCTGGAGATGGCAGTGATGGATGTCAATAGCAGTCACTGGGCATTTCAAGCCAAGAGGGATTTATAAGAGGGAAGGAAGTTTCCAACTTGTGGTACAGAAGGAGGAACAAAAATGGATGTGAAGAGAGGGTTGCTACCCAGAGACGGGCACTGAAGTCCACCCCTCTGACTTCTACAGCAAGACACTTGCCCCAAGGCCTGCTCAGCTGCTTCAGAAGCCAGCAGCCACTGTCCTGGAGCCTCTGTGCAGTTAGTTGCCACCTCTGTAGGAATTAACATTAGGCCACTGCTGGCCAGGCTACAGCCAGAAAAAGAATCTGTCTTCCTGCCTCTTGCCCTCACACAAGGGCATCCCAAGGGCAGGCTCTAAACTGGAACCAGCTGGCAGGGGAGTCTGAGAAATGTCGTTTACAAGTTTCTAGCTCTTGCGATTGGACGAGAGCACAGAAAGGAGATGCTGCACATAGCAGGCAATTCCCTGCACAAACCCGGTGTTGCGTAGCCATTGAAATGAACCCTTTACATAGACTGAACCCTCCGTGATGTGACAGTCTCGGGTTCCAGAAGGATCATGGCTCCCACATCAGACAGACGTGTCTTACCTTCCTCTGATGGTGGACAACGATAGTAATGGTCATTTAACAAACCCCTCCAGGAAGCCAAGTGCTCTGTGAAGTGCTTTAAACCCTACACCAACAAGTCTGTGAGTTCAACTTTATAATTTACAATTTATATATAAGGGAGGGCAGATCGCACAACCAGAAAATGGTAAGGATGGGATTCCAAACCAAGTCTGACTGACTCCTGTCGTCTTTAACTCTTCAGAATTTCGAGTTCCAACTCACAGGCTTGTTGGGGGGTTAATAAGATTCTTTACGTTCACCTGGTTTTATGTTTCTATTTTCTTTTCCTCTTTTTTTGCAAACCTTTTGCATTCACCTTTCTCCATCAGATCATGTTTTCATAGAGCACCTACCAAGAGCAAGCACCACATGTTCAACCCCCTCTGAACAGTACAGTCTTATGCAGAATAGGTGCCGGCCATTGCCTCTGCCTGCCTGGCTCTGATAAATGAATTGAGTTCTGGATCAATGTGAGGTCAGAAACACAGCACTGTTTCTGCCACTTGGCAACTTCTCCCCTTACCACCTGTATGAGCTTCCAATGGCTGCTGTAACAAGTCACCATGAGCTGGGTGGTTTTGACCAACAGAAATATATCCTTTTCTAGTTCTAGAAGTTAGAAGTTTAAATTTAGGTGGCAGCAGGCTACACTCCCTCCCTATAGTTCTGGAGGAGAATCCTTACTTGTCTCTTGCTGCTTCAGGTGACTCCAGGCATTCCCTGGGAACTCTGCCTTCATCTCGACACCACCTTCTTTTCTGTGTGTCTAATCTCCTTCTGCCTATTCTGCTAAGGCTACTTGTGATGGCATTTAGTGCACACCTGGGTAATCCAGGATGATCTGTTCTCAAGATCCTTAACTTAATTATGTCTGCAAAGACCTTTCTCCTAAATAAGGCAACTTTCACAAGTCCTGGGGACTTGGTTTGGTTGTATCTTTGGGTACTATTCCATCCACGACACCAGCCTTGGAAATTAGAAAAAAGAAAGGCTTTCTCTTTCCTCCTCCCATCTTTGGATCTGGGCCTTCTATTTAATTCTGTAGCATATTTCCTCTGGTATTTTCTGAGCAGTGCCACTGAAAAAAATCAGAAATCTTAAGGAACATGCTAAAAAGGTAGCTATTTACAAATGCAGCTTCCTCAACTTCCTTAGATGGGCAAAGTGAAACTCACTTCAGTCTCATTTCCAGTTTAGACCAGAAAACTCTCCCAGTAGCTCCCTAATCTCTAGTGTCGGAATCCTACTCATTTCTCACCTCAAAGAAACTACCCAAATTAGCCTTTCTCCTCCCTGGCACTCTGCCTTGGACAAAAACGGAAGAGAAGCTTCTCCAACTAACTTATTCCTTCCTAGTTTCTTCCTTCTGGACTTTATTTCATAAAAGCACTTCTTCAGTTTCTGAATTAGGCCATGAGAATCCCTCACATGGATCCTCACATTTAAAATTCCTGTTTCCTTCCTCTCAACCCTCTGCCCCCCAGGAAGCATCCATTACATTTTCACTTCTGGCTGTCTTCCCAGGCTGTCATTAATAAAAACAGAAAGCACAGTGATCGTCAACTCAGTGAAATCCTCTTGGCCCAGGAAGAAAGGGGGTGACCCTCTTTCATGCGGGATTGGGGGCGGGGGTGGGGTTTCCACTCTGTGAAACTTCAGTGGAGAAATGACCAGGGGCTCACCTCTGCCTAGCGGGTTCAGTTTCACATGAAACAGGACCCCAGCCTTTTTGCCCTTGGAAGACATGTGCATTCACATCATACTGGGATCCTGGCCTTGTGGTTTCACCCCATCCAGGTGACTGATCAGGACATGGCGCCTCTCAACACCACTGAATAGCTTCCATCTGCACAGTATTTCCGGTGTTGCAGGGTTTTTCCACATAGACTTTTATTTGATCCTGAAAATAAACCAGTGAAGCAGTTGGCTGCATATTACTAACCTCATTTTACAGATTGGGAAGCTGTGCTTAGAGGATGGATCCCAAGTCCTCAGCCTGTCCATGGCAGAGCTGCAACCCCAGTGCAGGAATTCTGGCTATGAAGGAAGCTGGCTTTCTGCTCCTGAACTTTTCCTTTTGGTTTTTCTTCCCCTTTTCATCATCCTCCGAATCGGTCCTTTACCAGACATCTTCCTCTCTATTCTAATTCTTTCTGCTCTTACCTTAGGCCTGAGACCTTATGCCACTTACTATGTGATCTTGGACACATTTCTTAACCTCTCTGAATTTCAGTCCACTCATCTGAAAAGAGGGCTAATTCTGACTCTCACCCAGGGCTGTGGCAGAGGATTGATGAGAATATATACAAAGAGGGATGGAAATAGAAATGTGAAGGCGAGAGGGAGTGCATGGTATGTAATTAATGGTCTCTGGCACTTGGCTGGCCTCGGCAGGCTGTTCCCTGATCCACTTTTGGAACAGCATGGACTCGCGGCTAAGACTGCACACGTTCGCCTCCCATTCACCTGTGCCATCTTTATCATAGAACTGTTGGATTTGATTTATCAGGAGACCCTGGCTGTGCCTTTGTGACTATGAGCCGTGGCTGAACGAGAGATGGTTGATAGATGCGGTCGGAGTGATTAATAGCAGCCTGTCTCCAGAGCTTGGAGAGTGGCGAGTGAGACGCACCGCCCTGACTCCACTTCTAATTTTGTATTGTCATATGTGGCTGTTTGGCCAAGCAGAAGCCCTGCAACCACAGCACGGTGTCTGGCTGCATGCCCTGGATTTCCTGGGTCATCAAGACAGATTCTCTGAGTGGGAAAGAAAATGATCCAGGGCAATGGTATTCACCCGAAGCAGGGTTTGAGCATGGGGTACGAGTGCAGCTGTGCTTCTACCCTTGACTGATTTTTATCACTAGACAAAGTGTGAGACAGAGGAGGCACAGAAAAGGCAAGCCCATGCAGGTTTCACCCCCTATTCCTGAAATGCCATTATCTGGTGCTTTCTCGGTGAGAAATTCATCATGTCCAGGAATGTAAGAGCCAAACCCAGAGAAGAGATGTGTCATATTTTCAGATGTTATAGCTGCTGACCTTCACCCACCTTCTGCAAATGAAATAGTATTACTTTGCAAAGCCAGGTACTTACCAAATTCTAGTCTGCAAATGCCCTGGCATTAAAAGGATTAAACAGAAAGAAACTCTGGATGTATCACTGTGACCTACCAAAGTTAGAATTTTCTTCCCCTGCCTTCATATCTCGAACATTACTGTCAGAGTGTTCACTGATCTCATTCAAGGGAAAGGCAATGGTGAATATGTTTTATTCTTCCCCGAGCCAGTTATCATATCCTTACACAGTACTTCTGAGACTATAATCTGTCAGGAAAGGGGAAGTTGAGATCCTGCCCTTCTGGGTCAGCATCCCTGATCTCAGCCTACCAGTAAAGTTGGAAAAAAACAACACAGATTCTATTTGAAATCACACAGTTGGATAATATTTCTCTTGGCTTCAAGCATAAAGGCTGGTGCCCAGAGCCAATTTTTGGCAAAATTGAGAAGTATGAAGTTTATTTTCCCCCTTCTAACATTCCCAGCCTCCTTAATCACTTTTTCTCTTGATCCCTAAGTTCTCCACAACTGTTTTCTTCCTCTGCCTTATCCACTTATGAACTCTGGAGGATCTGAAACATATTTTCAACCCTAAGTGGTTGATAAAATCTAGAGCAGTGCTTCACAACTGTGAAGTGTGTATGAATCTCCTAAACTATTTGTATTAGTCTGTTTTCTGTTGCCATAACAAAATACCTGAGAGTGGGTTATTACAAAAGAAAAGAGGTTTATTTAGCTCACAATTTTGGAGGTTAATTGTTCAGACAACTGGTTCTGATAAGTGGCATATCATGGTGAATGGCATCATGGTGGAAGTACAGGTGAGAAGGAGAGATCACATGGTAAGAGAGGAAGCTAGAGAGCAGTGAGGGGGCCAGGCTTGCCTTTTAATAATAACCCTCTTAAGAGAACTAACTAGGGTCCCATGAGAATTACATCAATTCCTTCTGAGGACAACACCCTCAATAAACTAACTCTTCAAAGTTCCACTACCTCCCAACACCACCACACTGAGGACCAAGCTCCCAATACAGAAATCTTAGGGGATACACTCAAACCACATCAAAACCATAGCATTATTAACATGCAGATTCAGAACCCGTAGTTCTGGAGTAGAGTCTGAGATTTTGAATTTCTAAGAAGTTCCCAATGGTGCTGATGTTGCTGGTCTATGAGCCATCCTCGAGTGGCAATCCCAAGTGGAGAAAATGGAAATAGTGAAAGCTCATTCCTTTCCTTCTCTGGTTTAGGTGTGTGTGTGTGTGTGTGTGTGTGTGTGTGTGTGTGTGTGTGTTTATACCCTTTATGTTCTAGTGATTAGTTATATCATGTGGTCTCTTCAGGTCATGAAACAGGAATGTTTTGCTTGACCAAGATTTTAAATTAATTTCTCAGGTTTCTGTTCTCATTGCCTAACATAGGACATTAAAAAAAATTCTACTTTTAGAAATTTATCTTTCAAAATATCCTGATCTCGCCAGGCACAGTGGTGCATGCCTATAATCCTAGCAACTCGGGAGGCTGAGGTACGAGGATTATAAGTTCAAGTCCAGCCCCAGCATCTTAGAGAGACCCTAAGCAACTTAGCAAGACTGTGTCTCAAAATAAAAAAAAAAAAAAAAATGAAGGACTGGGGAGGTAGCTCAGTGGGTAAGAACTCTTGGATTAAATGCACAGTAACAACAACAACATCTTGTATAAAGGTCAGTCATATCTAAATTAAGTTTCTTGTGAAATTTTTCCTTCTGCTTTGTGTCTGGGACAGAGGTGACTAAAGAGGGGTCACTAGAAATGGGCCAGAGGAGAGATCCAAGCTCTATTACCCCTGCCATTCAATGCACCTAGTGAACTTCAGGAAGAGACAATTGGCCTAAGAAACTGAGGGGCCTAAAGAGGGGTCTCACTGTAGAAGACAAAATCTGGCCGACAACCAGATGAGGAGCAAAGACTTGAATTGATCCTGGTCCAACCTTCCACTGACTCAATTACAAAGGCCTCAGGAGGGAGAAGGCTGTGACCAATTCAAAAGGGGGTTTCCACAGATGATCCTGGCTTTGGTATCTTTTTAACACAATAGAAGGCATAACAGAGAGAGGTCAGCTTCGGGGTCTCCCCACTTTCATGGCCCTGGCAGGGGTGTTCACCAAAGACAAGCACTTACAGAGGGTGCAGCAGGCCTGAGCAAAGGCAAGAGCAATTCCTGTTAGATTAAGGAGCTGCCTGCATAGAGTGTGGTGGTCGGCAACAAAGGCAGGGAGATAGGAGAACAGACCGAACAGAGCACAATGATGAGCTGACCGATTTCACTCATCATCTTAGGTGGGAAACTTGCCAGAGCCTTTTAAGAATATCAGTGCAGAGGTGAGGGGAAAGGGAGATTTTTGCAGGGGTTAAGGCCATTAAAAACAGGACTAAAAGCTTAGGTTTTATTTAAAACCTCATTTATTTAAAATCCCATTGTTTAGGCCTCCATTCTGTGACCCATAAAACTGGCACATCGGCTGAGTGGTTTGAAGGCTAGGCACCTGCTTTAGTCACAGCAGGTTCCTCTTCCTTCGTAAAGGGTTTCAACGTGTGATTTCATTTGAGAACAGGATTCCCAAGCTAAATACACAGAGCCAGATGCTCTGAAAAAGCTGACCCGCAGAAGAACACTTACAACCCTCTTCCTCTGAGAGCAAGGCAGCAGTGGTCTTGCTGAGCAGGGCCCAGTCTGGGGGAGTCATGGCTAAGGTGGGGATTCCTGGAGTCTGAATCCTTCATGGTACAAAAGCTCCAAGCGCTAATGAAGTCCAATTCCCAGGGGGACAGTGAAGCCACCCAGGACTGTTGTGGTAGAGATTAGGCAGGAAGAAGATCTTTGGAACAGGTGCTGAAATCCCTGGAAAAAATGATGGTGGCCAAGGCCCCAGACCTCACAAGCTATTTTAATCCAGGAATGAAGATGCTATTGCTCATGCTCCTAGCTTTGCAGTGCTCAGACTCGGGCCCCAGCACCAGCTGGACTCTGCAGCTCTGAATGTCCCCAGGGAAGGAGGACACTTCTACATTAAGCAGGACCCAAATCAGACACCTCATTCTACCATGATTGAAATGTTCCAAGTAATGGGATTTTGAATAAATTAGTTATTCATCATGAAGGAGGTATTATAGATAAATACCATACCTCATTGCTATTCTAAGCTGTCCACCAGTCATCTCTTCTAAGGAGAAAAATAGAAGAATTAATGTGATTCTGAACAGTGATCTGCTTAATGATTTCAAGGTTTTTATCTGGAGAGGATTTCAATAAACTACTTTAAAAGAAGTGGAAGGCAAAAAAAAATGTGTGAAGGGCTTGTATAATTGCTGAAAGGTTGGTTCTCTAGGGCGAGAAATCAACAAAAAGGGTGAATGTTATGGGAAGATTTTTAAGTACTTATTCAGGAAAACTAAATAGAAAATCAATCAGGAAAATAAAAAATTCATAAATCCAATTGCTTCTAATTGGCTTAGAACATAGCACAGAATTCAAAATGTTTGCCTGTGAACAGTTTGGTCTCTTGAAATTATAACTCTTATCACAGGAGAGAGCATTTGGGTTACGTTTTTTTTTTTTTTTTTTCCTATCAAAGAAAACTCATCAAGGCTGAAGCAATCCTTCAAAAGGCTCAAGCTGACAATCTTCTCATCTTGGCCATTTATGGAAAATTCCTCCTCAAGATTTCCTGGAGCCAAAGAAGAATGTATTTTCGTTTCAAGTCTTTAAACATGTATTAAGCACCTACTATGCACACAGCGCTAGGCTGGGCCCTGTGGGAAAGGTAAATGAATGAGCTATGATTCTTGGGAATTCTCACAATGTTGCGGACGGGGGTGGGGTGGGGAATGATGAATACCTTATTAACTTTAGGACAAGACTAATGCAATGAGCACTTGAAAACGGAGACATCACCATACAGCATGAGGGGAGGGCACTGAGGATTTCTGACTAAGGGGATCACAAAGTTTTCTTGGAGAGGATGAAATCTGCCTTCCAGGAGTTAACAAAATGGTCCACACAGGAAAGAAACTAACAAACATGTTGAGCAAATGTGAATATGTGAGTTCTGCTTGAGGAATGTACATTCTTTCGTAATAACTCAGAAGGGCTGGGACACAGTGAAAGCCTGAGAACAGGACATTTATGTTTAGCACCATAGTCGGTCCTTCCATCTCTAACTTTTGTGAGATTTCATGCTTTGTGGGCTGCCCTCATTTCTCTTACTAAAATGAAAATATCCCAGTCAACATAAACACCTTTAAGCATTATTAATAGGATACCCTCCTCAAGGAGTATTTGCTGTCTGAATTTAGAAAAAAATTATGTATTTGCTTAAGGAATAGAAAAATTCAAGATATGGAAGTATTTGTGATTTAAATATTATGGACAGCTCTACAAAGGGGCCACTCCCCTTTTCTTGATCATGAGCACTTTCATCATTCCAAAGCCTGCTCAACGTTTGTTTGATAAGGGGGACATGGGAAACAATCACATTATTTTCTAAGGTGTAATCTTTCTCTGAGGTAGGGATTTCAAGCAGCTGAATGAAGATGATATTATCAGGAAGGGAGATTTACCCAGAAGACATCTGGCAGTCACCTTAGTCTTATGGTAGGGATACACACTTTAGAGACAAAGTCCTGGGTTTTAATTCCAGCTGTGCCTCCTGGGGTAGTGATTCTGTGACATGCTGCTCTGCTTCTCAGAGACAAGGTTTCCACATGTGCAAACTGGAAGTGGTCTCTGATCCCAAGCCCAGAATGTGGCACGAAAGTCCCTCGAATCGCTGCAGGAGGCAGCAGCTGACAGTGAGCTCATCCCTAGCACAGAGGCACTAGATGTGATTTGCCAGAGGTGCCCAGGGATGAGGGAGTTCCCCAGAACAGCTGCAGCTTTAGGCCTTGAAGACCTGCTGCTTGCAGCTCAGAAGTGCTCCCCACCTCCTCTCCCACTTTCTTTGCTGATCCCCATTCCCTGCTTTCCCCAGCAGGTTTCTCCATGCTGATCTGGTCCTCATTCAGAGCTCGGAGGAAGACTGTTTCTTCCAGGGGGCCTCTCACCTCTCAGACCAGGTTGGGTCAGATCTCTTCTCATAACCTCTAATTTACCAATATTGAGTGCACTCATTGTTAAGCTGTAAAATTCATCAAGGCAAGCACCAGATCAATGAGGTTTACTATGTGGCCCATGGTAGGTGGCCTCAAATACTCTCCAGTGAATTAATGAAGGAAAAGGGAATGTAAGGGAGAGAGGGAGAGGAGGAGGGAGGGAAAGAAGATCTTATTAAAATTCATCACATTTACAATCAAATAGAACATCCAGAGGACTGAAGGATGGTGTGTTCAGATGGATGCGGCAGCCACTAAGGAAGAATCTGAAGTAGCTCCCATTAATATGCTATGATCTTTCTGGAAGAATAAAAAAGCAGCACCGGGGCTCACTCATTCTTACATACGTCAGCTTTGCTTTCAGAGCTCTTCTTGCTAACGTTTAAATGCCAACATCACGACCCTGGGGCCCCATGAACTGCACATAATAAATTTCTGCAAACTGACACATTTCTGTGGCTCAGGAGTGCCTTGGAATTCTGCTTACCTGCTTTGCAAGTGGGACATCTTTAACTAAGTAGGGTAGATGAATATTTTAAAATAGTCTTTCAAGAAAATATAGTAGAACATTCCATCATAAAACATTCTGCTTCGGTTTGCAATTCAAAATATTTGATAGGGTCTGAGGATGGAGAATTTGGATCGTTCTTTTCTTTGCTTTTTTTTTTTTTTAACTTGACTACAGACAGGAAGTCCTGACAAGGGGGAGAGTGAGGTTAGAGAGAGGTGAGAGGCAGTAATAGGAGCTCAGCACTGGGATTTAGCGCTCAATTCCATGCAAGGAACACTTATTAAGCACTTATTGGGTTCAGTAGTTCAAAATAATACCAAGTGTCGGGTACTGTGTTAATAATTAAAATGTTTTATGCAATTCTGGTGCCAGGTAGTGAATTCTCACTTAATACTATCTACTCTATAGTTAATATTGGTAATAAGGTTACCCCAACTTCCAGATGGGGAGTCAAGCACATTTTTATTTATAAAAATAAAAGCCCCAAGTATAAAAACAAACAAACAATGCTATGTATAGGGACCTGTAATCATTAAGTTGTGAAGCCAGGAATTCAACAGGACATGTGAGTCTGCAGGCACAGCTGGGTGGGCAGGGTGGGTGGGAATGGGAGGGAAGAGACTGAGCAGGTGGACAGTGCTGATCCTTGAGAAGCCACAGTCATTGAGGTGCTCATAGCAAGAGCCTGGACTCTTCATTTCTTTTCTTTTTGTTGTTGTTTTTGTGTTTGAGTTTCTGGGGACCAAACCCAGGGCCTCCCACATGCCAGACAAGCACTCTATTGCTGAGCTAAACTTCCAGTCTTCATATTTCCCATGCTTCCTTGTGTGTTAGAGTCTGTAAACAAGTCAAAATAACACCTGGCATTTTGCCAGGGGAATGTTAAAGTTGGTAAACAAGTCTGGATGGTGTCTGGCAAAATGTCAGAGGGAGTGGTTTGAGAAGTAACAAAACTGAGCCATTAGGTGTAGAGATTCCTGATTGGTTGACTGATGTATCTAGTTTATGCTAATTAGATAAGCTGTGTGGAATGTATAAATACTGCTCCTGTCCTGCAATAAACGGCTCCCACTCCTGCAGTATCAACGTACACAAGTTATTCGTCACCCCCCCAGTTATTTTGCTGCAGCCGGACTGCGGCACTTGTGGGCTTCAGATCTTCTTTTTGGAACTGGAGAGAAGTCTATTGTGCCTTGTACCCGCCCTTCTGTATTTCTCCTGTCCACTCATTCCTGCCATTGGACCATAAATAAAGAAGAAGGACAGCATTTTTCCAGGCAGAGAAAAGAGACTTTGAGGGGTCTCTGTGGTAACAATTCCCAGGAACTGAGAAAAGCCTGGTGTGAGAGGGAAGACAGGCAGATGGACAGAGAGGGAAGAAGGGGATGAGCCAGGCTAGACAGAAACATGTTGTGTACCCTTGTAGTCCAATAGTTTGGTACCCTTTAAAACTTTGTTCTTTAAATATTTATTCAACATTGAAATGAGAGACTGCGCTCTGCCTGCGAAAAGGGCAGAAGAAAGTCTGTGCTCATTTTTGTCTGCTGTCCTGATTTAGTTCTGACCTCAAACCTCATATACAACTCGGCAAAGCAATAAGTCTACTTGCTCCATATCATCCCTTCCCACTGAACCCAGATCTCGTTCTAGCTATCAGCTATTACTGTTCCAGAACACCCCTTGGGGTCTCATCCCGACCCACTTCCCAGTGTCTTGGAGCTTTCCAAAAGCATGTGATAATCTCTGAGAGAGGATAATTCTCTGGTAATAATTTGGTACCCAGTTACATTTTGATATTTCTTATGGGAGTGACTCTAATGGAATAGCTCCCAGCCTGTCCTTAATTTATTCCTGAGACAAGGAGAAATGCATTGGAGAGGGTCAGGTTCATGATCATATAGACATTGATCTAGGGCCTTTGGGAGGTTCAAACAGAAACAATGGGGATTGTGTTCTGAAGAGACTGTTCTGGAGCAGCAGACCGAGTCCTGCACAGGCCATGATAGGTGAGTCTGGAGTACACAGGATGAGAGGGATGGGTGGTATTGCAACTCCCCAATCTCTGTCTGCCTAAGTTCCTGACTCTGTTTTTCCTCTTTCTTTTTCTTAATAGTAATCATTGCTGACACCGGGGGCACCTTCATCATCATAATTCACAGGGCCCAGTAAAAAAAATGAAAATGCAGGGTTCCTTAAGAATTTCAAGACAAAAGGGTTAAGTGGGGAGCCTTTCTGAGCCCAGGGCGCTGTACAGCCACACAGGTCACGTGCCCATGAAGCCAGTCCTGCTAGTAGTCATGCTTGCCTGTCCCAGAATTTCCTAGGTTGGCTTAGTTATTCCCTGTTTCATAGAGTCCATTTTACTCTCATCATTTCTGCTCTGCTCTGTTCTGCTCTATAGAGTCTGCTTACTGTCTTCTTTCTGTGTGTCATATGGCTTCTGTCTTTGCTGCTGACTGATGATGGTCTCTGAATGTCTAATTTTCAGACCCTACATAAGAGAGGGGCTGAAAAATTGAAAAATTAGGAAGAGTGGCAGCAATGATGAATCTCAAAATCATAGGCTGACCTTGACTCAGCAGGCAGGGGCACATGAACAGATGGGGGTCCTGCATAAGCAGGTAGAAATGTATAATAGATTCCTCCCCAATATAAAAGGTAGAATTGAGTCCTTTTCCAGGTTCTAGAATTGTGAAGAATTATGAGACATATAAAGGGCCTATAAATTTATTGGGGAGTGTCTTAGTTCGTTTTCTGCTGCTATAGCACAATATTTGAGACTAAGTTATTTATAAAGACAAAAATTTAGGCTGGGGTAGTGTGCTTGCCTAGCATGCATGAGGCCCTGGGTTAAATTCCCAGTACTACACACACACACACACACTTATTTGTCTGGAGCCTGAGAAGCCCAAGAGCATGGAGCATGATGCCAGCCTTTGTTGAGGGTCCTCGTGATGCATCATCCCATTGTACAAGGTGAAAGGGCAAGTGAGTGCACAGATGGACAAAGAGTGAAGTGCCAAACTTCTCCTTTCAGCAAAGCCTGCTTGTGTCACAACCAAACCACTTTTGCAATAATAGTATTAATCCAGTCAAAAGGACAGAGCCCTCACCATCTAATCAACTCTTAAGAGTCTCACCTTTTCATACCATCACAATAGAAATTAAATTCCAACGAGTTATAGAAGGCATGTTCAAAGTCTAACAGGGAGAAAGAGTCATGCTATGAGGCCTCTGTCAGGATGTGGTCAGGAATACATTTCCCACCCGAGCCAGCCTCCTCCCTTCCTGATGGTGGCTGTGAATGGTTTACCCCATGTCGCGTATCTGTCCCCACCATCTGTGATACTGTGTACTGGGTGTGCCCTTTACTTCTCTGAACCTCAATATTCTCATTTATAAAATTAGGACAATTTATTTGCAGTCCCAATTTCATAGTGTTTTGTAAGATGAAATGAAATCATCTATGCGTGGCTCAGCAAATGATTTGGCAATATTTTCTACTACAAATTTTTCTTTTTTTTTTTTTTTTTTAATTCCTAAAATTTTCTCCTCCTCTTGGATAGACAAATCTGCTCTCTCTTCATGCAGGCGGTCTATGTTGCATTCTTGCTCCTGTGATTTGCTCAGAGTATTTCTACTACCCAGTGTGTCCTCCCTTCTCTTAAGAGCACCATCTATCTTTACTGCCCAATTTAAATCCCAAGATCTTCATGAAACCTTCCTTGATTATTTCAGTCCACATACAGAGACTCACAGAGCAGTACTGAGGGTTGAAAGCGCTCAGGCCTCAGAGTGCACTCCCCTTCACAGCTCAGCAAATAGAGGCTGACAGAGCCTAACCCCTCTCTCTCTTTCCTCATCTCCTACTTACCACTCATCCGTAGCACCCATCATGACACTTAGTCATCCATTGCCTCTGTCCCTTCTGCTTCCCATTGAAAAAAAAAAAAAAAAAAAAGCTACTTGGCTTTCAGATCTCAGTTCAAGTAATTTCTTCCTCTCCCTAGAATGAACCAATTGTACCAGTTGTTCTTTCTCATAGCTACCTATTCCTCCCCTTGGCAGGATTCATGGAAAAAGCAATCAGGATTTTCCATCTCCCTTACTCTCTGGAATAAAAGCTGCTATTGTTTAAAAATCAAATGTTTAGCCCAGTCTGTTGGTGCATGTGTATAGTCCTAGCTATGCCAGAGGCTGAGGCAGGAGGACTAAGATCAGCCTGGGCAACTTAGTGGGAACATGTTTTAAAATTATAAAGGGGCAGGGGATGTTGCTCAGTGGTAGAGTACTTGCTTAGTATATGCACAAGGCTCTGGGTTCAACCCCCAGGACTCCCTACCCCACCAAAAAAAAAAAAAAATCAAATATTAACTGGGTGCTTAGATGCGTATTATGTGTACAGTAGGATGCTGACCATTGGTGATTTTTATGGTGAGCTGGATGGATTTGGTCCCTGCCTTCACAGATTTTATGTAAGGATATGGAATTGAGAAAATTGAGACTGAACTCCTAGAATTTTCAGGAACTCTCATAGACTGGAAGTTACTTAAAAAAAAAAAAAAAGAATAAAATTGGCACTCCCCCTACCCTCCCACCACCATATTGAAGCAAAATAATGATGGGTTTCTACAGTCAAACATAAGCTGATAGAAATATCTCAAGTGTTCCAGGAAGCATGCTTTTGAAAATGTTTTTGAAATGAAATACCACTTTCTTTAGGTGTGGTTCCTCTTTCAAAGCACAAGAGTCAACATTTGCTTTAGTCTTAGTTGTCTAAACTGCTCTAATGCTTTGTTTCACAAGGTAGAGCCTGGTTCTTTGGTATGAAGGTGCCCTCACCCCTGAGCACCTGAGCAGTTATCTTTCTTTGTTAACTAATCTGAGTATAAATAAAGCCCTATGTTGGAAGGTCAAAAGTTTCTTTTATTTAAAGAAGCCAAAATCTTGTGGAGTGGCACTAAATTATAAGCATTCAACCCATTTAGGGTGAGACTAGCAATTTTCTCAGCTTCTAATGGTCCACTTATGGGGACCTCCACCTCGGCTTGTCTGAAAATACTCTCTTTAGAGAATAGAATGTCACAGCATCCTGTCAATGTTCCCACGTTCCCATTGCCAATGGGCATTTCTGCTTAGCTAACTCTGCCGATTACTCCGTATCAATAGGTCCCAAATGGAATTATGATCTGTATGCTCTCTTTTTATTCCTAATATCTTTTAATGACACTTCAGAGTTAGAAATCTGAGATATACTCTTAACCCCTTATTCAAATACAAAGTCCTGCTGTTTTTAATCTAAATGTCTCTTGAATTGGCTTCCCAACTCCCTTCCTGCACCGTTCCTTCTCCTCCTGCCATCCCTTCTTCCTCTGCCCTGGCTCAGTCTTCATACCTTCATTACCCTTGTGTGTAATGTAGCTTCCTAATTTACCTCAAGCCTTCACGCTTGTCTTTCTGAATTCCACAGCTCCACCCCACCACAATAATCTGCTTGCAGTTCCTAGCTTGTCACTTCCCCTATTCAGACCCCTTCAGTGGTTTCCAATTATCACCCAGCAGTTTTTCTCAAGGAGAGGGGGTCGTTTGAAACGTTGGAAGGGACAGTTCATGGTAATGACTGTAGGACATTAAGCATTCCTGGCTGCAGGCTACTATATGCCAGTACCTACTCTCACCCCAGTCATTATGATAACCAAAAGGTGTACACATACATTTCCGCTTTGCCCTGGTACTGACCCTGTTGATAATTCGCTCTAGGAGAAAAGTCTGTTCTTCTTATGGAATACAAAGCCCACCAACACTGCCAACACCTGCCCTACCTAGATGTCTAGTCTTCTGTACCCAATCTCACACTTGATTCTCTATCACAGTGACCTGCTCTGCTGTTCCACAGGCCTGATGGCTCCTCCAAGTTCCTCAACCAGTTGACTCCTTCTTGTTCAAGACTCAATTCAGGGTCTACTTCTAGAAACCTTCCTTGAATGGCTTCCTTGCTCTCATCTCCCTGAGTGCCCTTGTTACAGATCATGGGCCTTCCAAGAAACTGAGGCAGCACAAAGGCTCCCCTTCACCCTGATTTTTTTTATTTTTTTGGTACAGGGATTGAACCCAGGGATGCTTAACCATTGAGCCACATGCCCAGCCCTTTTTATTTTTTATTTATTATTTTGGGGGGATATTGGGACACTGGTTCACTGAGCCACATCCCCAGCCCTATTTTATATTTTATTTAGAGACAGGGTCTCACTGCGTTGCTTACTGCCTCACTTTTGCTGAGATTGGCTTTGAACTTGTGATCTTCCTGCCTCAGCCTCCGGAGTTGCTGGGATTACAGATATGCGCCACCAAGCCTGGCTATCATCCTGATTCTTGAGATCAGGCCAGAAAGATTCTAGACATGTCACTCAGAGTAACAGGCATGAGTTTATTAGTAGGTATAGAAAAGGGGATAAAAGGACACTCTTAAGGGAGAGAGTGGGTCTTCTCAGAGAGGAGAGGGATGGTGTACCCATCCTGCCCTCCCTATTGGGAGTTCTAGGGAAGTTTCCAAGTCTGACTTTTGACTGACAGCATGGGCCACCTCCCAGAGGGAATGGCATGGTGCTCAGAGTTGGAGTTTTTAAGGAAATTAAGTCCCCTGTTGTTGCTTTAATTTTCTGCCCCTTTAATCCCATTTAGTTTTCTTTGTGAGGGTTTTGGTGTTTTGGCTATCAGGGAGATGAGGGGTTGTTGACATAGTTTCCATGATAATGGAGGACCCTAGAGACTTTGTTACATGAGAATATGATGACATGGACCAGAAATGGTAGTGTTTCCTAACTGAGACCACGGGAGATTTTGATATACCATTTCCCCATCTTCCAGGTGTTTGTTAGATAAAGCTACCTGTGGGCTTCCCCCGCCCCCCCCCCCCCAGTTCTCCTCATTGTCCTTCCCCTGCTCACCCATTCATGGCTAAGTATCTACCTAATAACCTTCCTCTTGTCCCTGTCCCCACTCCAACACTGAGTGGCCAAGTGCTTCTCTGGGTACACCCTGTTCCCCAGGAATACTATCAGAATACTGATCACATCAAGTCCCAATGGCCTGAGGGCTCTACTAGTGTTTCTGGGACACATGTACCTTCCAGCCACATCCCTCCACCCCCTCCCTGCCTCATGGAGGCATTTGTTGTCTGTATTCATATCCTAGAGCCATGACAAATTAAAATAATCCAAAGGTAGTCTCCCACAGTTCAGGAGACCGGAAGTTCAAATCATAGTTGTGGCAGGGCCTCTAAAATCTCTAAGGGAGAATCCTTTCTTATCTCTTCAGCTTCTGCTGGCTCAAGGGTTTTTGTTTCTCCTACTCCTTGTCTTGTGACTGCATAGTTCTAATATGTCTCATCTTCTGTGTGTCTCCTCTCCTGAATTTTTTAAGAACACTTGTCATTGGACTTAGGACCCATCCAGGTAATCCAGAATAATTTCATCTCAAGATCCTCAATTACATCAGCAAAGACACTCTCTCTCTCTCTCTCTCTCTCTCTCTCTCTCTCTCTCTATATATATATATATATATATATATATACACACACATACACACACACACACATACACACATACACTCACATTCACACACACACACACACACACACACACACACACAAGTTGTAGTTGGACACAATACCTTTATTTTATTTGTTGTTATTTTTATGTGGTGCCAGGAATCAAACACAGTGCCTCACGCATGCTAGGCTTGCTATCTACCACTGAGTCACACCCCCAGCCCCTGCAAAGAACCTTTTTCTAAAAAAAAGTCTCAATACATATTGGCGGTTAGGAGGTGAATTTATCTTTAGGAGTCCACTTCCCAACCCACCGAATTCTCCAACTGCAGAGACCCCTGAGGGATCATCTCCCCAGCATAGACATGTTAGACATGACATGATGGTTGAATGTCCAGATGAGTCACTGAGAATTTGTTATCTGGTCACGTGGCAATGATTAGGAATACCCATGGCTAAATTCGTTCTCTTTAATTTTCATTTTCCTGTGCTCACACGATTCCCTTTCTCTGGAGTTTTCTTATCTTTCTTTCAGTATGGGGGATGGAACCCTGGGGGCTTCGACCACTGAGCTACATTACCAACCCTTTTAATTTTTTATTTTGAGACGGACTCTCATTAAGTTGCACCAGGCTGGCCTCAAACTTGGGATCCTCCTGCCTCAACTTCCTGAGTAACTGGGATTACTACTGCGCCCAGATCTGAATTTCTTTAAATGTTAATTTTTTGGGAGCCTTTTAAACCGCTCACTGAGTGAAACGTTGAGGTTGATATGGAAGAAGCCTAATGGATTCCTTGTCCTCCTGGGGCCATCCTTCCTGATAGGGAAGACACAATTGCTTGTCATGATGAATGATAAAGGAAAGTGGTGGCTTCGGAAAGGGAGCAAGGTTAGGCTCTGTCAGGCTCAATTTCCTGAGCTGTAAAGAGAGAAAGGAAGGCTGTACTCTGAAGTCAAAGAGTTTTCAACACTAGCTACTTCTCTGTAAGTCTCTGGATGGAGGTCAAAATAATCAAGGAAAGTTTCACGAAGGCCTTGAATCCTAACCGGGCTGTTAAACTAGACAGAGCTTCAACAGGAGGAAGGAAAAGGGGAGGACAGTCCATCCAGAGCAGGGGGGCAAGAGGTGGGTGAGCATCATGAGGAAGAGGCACTTGCCTGCTCTCCAGGGAAGGAAGAACTGGCCTTGGAACGGAAGCTCAGGGTCTGGAGTTCTAAAGGGCAGGAGATCAGGATGGATAGGATCGCAGTTGTGCAGGGCCCAGGAGGCCAGTGTGCAGCCAGTGTGGAGGCAGAGAGCTATTGACAGAGCTTCCAAAGCCGGGAGGAGTAGGTGAGGCTACAAAAGAGCCACTTGTCTTTTAAGGAAAGTGTCAGGACACCAAGAGAAAAGGCTAAAGACCAGAAACCTGAAGCCAGTGAAAGAGGCAGCTGCAGGTGCCCAGGGTATGGAAGGGTGGCACCTGCATTTCAGGCAGCAGGGATATTAGAGACCTGGCGAATGTTTGAATTATTAACTGGTGTATACTTAAAAAAAAAGTCAAATAACAGCAAAGTAAAGAGAGTAGGAGACACCCCAGAAATATGAACCCATGGGAGTTAAGATTTAAAAAAAAAAAAAAAGATGAACTCACTTTGGGACATGTTGTGTTGTGGCAATGTCAGGAGATTCAAATAGAAGTGTCCAGCTGTTTGTTAGAGATGCCTCGTTGCCACCCTGTCACTGTGGAAGCATTGTCTTGTCACAGCCTGGCCTAATGGGCTGTCTCTCTATTGTTCCTGGGAAGGCAGCCTTCTGCTAAAACTTCACAAAGGCATCTTGCTCTTATCTTGAGTGTGACCTTTCCCTTAGTTTATAATATCTACTCCTGAATCTTTTGTTGTGTTAGCATCTATTTTCCACTCTCTAGTGACTGAAGAAGAGGCAGGAGGGGAGGTCAGGAAAGCTCCTGTTTATGTATTTGTTAACTAGATATTTATCAAGCACCTATTTTGTGCTAGGCACTGTGCTAGGCTCTGGGTATCTAAGAATGTGTAAAAGAAACCTGGTTACCTTCATGGCGGGCAGAGCAAGGGCAAACTAGGTGACATGCAAGAAAGGGAAGCTCAGGATTCTGAAGAGTATGAAACAGCGATTCCTCAAGAACTCAAATGCATGTTCATTTCAGCTCAGTTCTTACAGGGACCTCTGAACTGATGCGAGTTGAAATTGACTCATGTTAACTAAACTCATAAGGCATTAATAGATATAAACCTTGTTTGTTAATTTTCATGAGAAATTAGAGTATCTGTCACGTAGGCCAGAGATTGACAGCCCTGAGGTGCTGACTCATGCTAACTAAGCTCCCAAGACATGAATATATGCAAGCCGGCATGCGGGTGTGCTAATTTTCTATGAGAAACAGTCAATCTGTCAAATAGACCAGAGATTGGCAGCCCATCCTCTCTGTGTAGGGGGCTCCCTGGAAAGCTTGATTATCTCAGGGTTTCGTAGCGAGCCTGGGATCAGAGGAAAGAGCAGATAGTTACATGACCTGAAGATTTATGGACCTGAGTGTTCATCTCTTCTGGGGGTAGGCTCAGTGGGCTTGCTGGGGAAAGGGGCAACGAGGGGGCTGAGCCCATGGTAAACTTTATGCGTCTCTCTGCTCCAAAGCTCATTAACCCTTCCGATTCTTATCCTCTCCTGCTTAGGATTGACCTATTTACTGCTTAGCTTTATGAAATCGATCATTTGGGTTGATTTTAGTGATTTAACCCCAGGAATGCCACCCCCATTGTTCAGGTTCAGAGTGCCAACTTTCTGTTCTGCTGTCCTTAGGCCTCTCCACACTCACAAGCTGATTTAGTACCTTGATGTCATGGTCTTGGTGTTATGTGTCATGTTCTTGGTGTTCTGTGTCTCCCAGAGTTCACCTATTTGAAACCTAATCTCCGTTGCAAAGGTGTTGGGAGGTGGGTCTAATAGGAGGTATTTTGGTTAGGAGGGCTCATGAATAAATTAATGCTGTTACCGTATGTGTGGGTTAGTTGTTTCAGGAGTGGGTTCCTGGCAGAACCCTTCCTCTCTCTCATGAGATGATGCAGCAAGAAGGCCTCAATAGGTGTGGACCCCTCTACCTTGGACTCCCAGCTTCCAGAACTGTAAGAAGTAAACTTATATTCTTTATAAATTACCCTGTCTCCAGTGTTCTATTACAGCAGCACTTGTCAGTAACAGCTCTATGGTATTAGGAGAAGCTGAATGCAAATCAACCTTAGGAAGTGGGGTTTTTATGAGGTGATTATAAAAAGGTAAAAAGCATCATTTAAATCATCCTGCCAAGGTTAGAACTCCTGCCCCCCTCTGCTGGTGCAACATCTGCTGCTGGGGTGGGAATATGCTCAGGCTCTGGCCTTATCTACACTGAATACTGCTTAGTCTATATACTTGATGTTGTGGGCAGGTACTGATATGACAGAAACCACAAAGTAGATAAATTATAAACAAATATAAGTTTATTTGGCTCATGGTTCTGGAGGTTGGGGAGCCTAAGATCCAAGAGTCACATCTGTGAGGGCTTTCTTGCTGTGTCAGAACATAACAAAAGGCATCACATGGTGATAGAGCACATGCATGAAGGAGAACTTTATTAAAGGACTTAATTAAAACACTTTATTTAAAGGTAGTAAAGCCATCTATGAGGGCAGACCACTCATGGACTAATCACCTCATAAAAACTCCACTTCCCAAGACCATCGCATTGGCAATTCAATTTCTCTGAACTTTGGAGGGGACATTCAAACCATAGCACTGGCCAAAGACATCCATATCTCATCCCTGGAACATGGGCACATGGACCTTCAAGGCAAAGGGACCTTGCAGATGTGACTGAGGGTCTTGGAACTGGGAGACGACCATGGACTGTCTGGACTTGATGTAATCACAGGTCCACATAAAGGAAGGAAGGAGGCAGATGAATAAAAGAAGATGTGAGGATGGAGCAGAGGTAACACATTAAAGATGCTACTGTGCTGGCTTTGAAGCCGGAAGGAGGGATTTTGTGCCAAGGAAGGCGATGGTCGCTAGAAGCTGGAACAGGCAAGGAAACCAATTCTGTCTTGGAGCCTCCAGAGAAACAAGGTCTTGCTGGCATCTTGATTTCAGATACTGATAGATAGAACTATATGGAAAAAAATCATATTATTTTACACCACTAGATCTGGGGGATGTTAAAACAAGAAAGGCTTTCCCTGTCTCCAAGACCCACCTGATGGCACCTGCCTTTGAATGTCCCCTTGCTCTGCCCACATCGGAGAAACTCTTAGTGTGAGACAAGTCACCTCTGTGTGCAAAGCAGAGGGTCTTATTTCTCACAGAAAAGTGCAGCATTAAAATCCCCAGCTCATTGCTGCCTGTGCATAAGTGGTGATTCCAAACCTGGGACCAAAAATACATTTTCACTGTCCCTGTCACTGTCTGTGTCTGACACAGGCCTCCTGGGGCACTGATGAAGAGGCAGGCTTCCTTTGAAGCTAGTTGTGCAGATCATCTCTACAGGAGCCTAAAGCAAGATGAGAGCCAGGCCCAAGATTCTCATCATGATGCAGGTTTCGTATCAAAATGCACAATCAACCAACTGGAACAGGAAATAATTAATCAGGACATTACAGAGCAGTTAAGTATAATTAATTCATATAAAAGAATGTGAGTGTGCACTTTTCACTGCCAGAGTGATTTTATTTCCCTGCAAATTTAGTTCAAGATAAACAAACATCAGAATAATCTTCAGATTTTTCATGACTCATGGGTTATTTCCTCCCTTTTAGTTAACAAAAAAAAATTATTAAATTCATATACCAACACCTCTAAGTTGATTGTATTCTGGAAAAAGAGATTGTATTTTCTGTTTGTGGTTAAGTGGGAAATTAACTCTGTCATAGAAATCACTTTTCACGTGTGTGTGTGTGTGTGTGTGTGTGTAGGAAACTCAGCACTTGGCGCTGAATAAAACCTGGACAGGGAAATTTTGATGTCTGCCCAAACATCTTAAAAATCTAAGAAGAATACATAAAAAATTTATGTGGTGAAACACCACTGGAGAAAGTGGCTTGATCTCAAGGGTAAATTTACTGATATTGTGTGGGTTTTCCTTTCTTTTTTATCTTTTTAATTTTTCTTTTCTTCCCCTGGAGCAGGGAGCACTTTATAAGGAAAGAGGTGAAAAATCTAAGGCACCATGAGCTGGCTGTAGGAACAGCATTATTGGTCTTCAACCCAGTTCTCCTGTCGTAGACAGGATACTCAAAAAGCCAAAAGGACGTGCCCTGTGAGCAGGGCTTTATATGGATGTTAAAAAATTCATCCGTAGGAATGTTGGAGGGGATATTTTCTCCCCTTTGTGGCTCCAGAGAGCACAACGTGCACTGTCGAGCTGGAAAAATAGAATCAGGTTGGTGTGATGGATGGTTATTGTTTAGCACTGCAGATCTATCAAGGCCACAATAGGGGAGGCAGGTCTCCCCGACAGCTTTCAACAGACCACTGGGCTTCTCTCCCTCTGATGGATTGCTAGAGGGCATTGATTTACTTCCCTGGTTAACTCCATCACAAATTACATGCAAAGGGCTGCCTGATCACCTCAATCCTATAATAATGTCCTATCATGTGATAAATAAGGACCTGCTCTGATTTCTGATCCACTTCGCGGTATAATGATGCTCCAGTTTCTTTTGAGTCTTAATTCTTGCAGCTGGAATCAGTCTGGTTCCCAAGAACTTTACTTTGATGTCTTCAATCTCTACCTTCACTGTAGGACGTGGCTTTCAAGATGAAAGTTATGATCCACCTATGCATTTTGAAATAAATTTAGTGAGTCACAACCGGCATTTTAATGCTTTTTTTTTTTTAAACAAAGGAATAGAATAGAAAAGAAAGTACCAGAATATATCACACACAGCAAGGATAGTGTGTGAAACTTGAGTTTCAAATAATATGTGTGTTATCTGTATTTATATCACACCAAACACACTCGTCTACACACTTGCGGGTTTGTGTGTACTTGATGAAAACTTGTCAAATTGGACCAAAAACGTCAGGAAGCTTCTGCAGTATGTACTGGATCATTCTGAGCCCATGTCACCTCCAGGGTAATGTGGAAAATGGCTAGAGCCCCAAAGAAAGGGGCAGGTGGAGATGTGCTAATAGTGGCTGCACTGGTCCCTGCTGCCTCAGACCCAGTTGAGGTGTCCATGCTCAAACACTGGGTCTTCCTCTGGATGCCTGACACCACTTTCCTTTTTCACTATGTGTGTTCCTGGTGTGAGTTTCTATTCGCTAAATGGACATAACATGATTGACTAACTAGAAGACTGGCAGAATCTCTAAGGACTAATACAGAACAAGAGTGTGTGGGCAGAGGGGAAAACTTGTTGGTTAAGTGCCACAGCTTCTCCGTTGTGCTGGAGTAATGGATCTGCGTGGAAAGTGCTGCCCTGTGGTGTCCTAACACAACCTTGAGCAAGAACGAGATGCAACCACATGCTGCATTTTAAGGTGTCTGTTTCAGGGTTCCAGCTATACACAACTGAACTTGATGCTTTTGTTCTAGAAATTCCTGCAGTTCTCATTCCCCTACTTTGGTCCCCCTTTGGTTAACTGAAACATAAGTATGTATAATGCTTTTTTGTTTAGGTAAAGCTGTGTGGGCACACGGCTCTCACAACACCGGAGAGTGCTGTGGCTTCTCCTATTACTTGGACCAGCTCAAGGAAACTGCTCTTCCTTTAATCAAAGGCATCTAAGACTGAACAGATAGCAGAGTCAATATCTCAGGTTCATTATTTTTCATGTGTATTTGTGGGGGAGTTTTAGTAAATGGGACTTTCATTTCAAAAATGCTGGTTATGACCTGAGAAGTCATCATCAATAGCTCATGACATCCAGAAACAACCAGACATTGGTCATCTCTTGAGAGAATCAGGAAAAATCCATACTACATCTTCATAAACCTCCAGTACTAAGTACCAATGAATGGGAAAGAAAAGAGAAAAGGACACATGTTAAACAACGTCATGGGGATGTCATCAATGCCATGCCCAAGCACAGGAAACTGCCTGAAAAACAAGAAGACCTGCATCCTTTAACATCAATAGCAACAATAAGAACAAAATAAACAGGGAAAAAGACTATTGGACTTATTTAGATGCCAAAGCAAATAATCTTTCAAAAAAGAAAGGAGGGCTGGGCGCAGTGGCGCATGACTGTAATCCCAGCGGCTCAGGAGGCTGAGACAGAAGATTGCAAATGCAAAGCCAGCCTCAGCAATGGTGAGGTGCTAAGCAACTCGTGAGACCCTGACTCTAAATAAAATACAAAATAGGGCTGGGGATGTGGTTCAGTGGTCTAGTGTCCCTGAGTTCAATCCCTGTTACCAAAAAAAAAAAAAAAGATTAAAAATAATAAAGAAAAAAAGAAAGTAAGGGAATATAGTTTTTTTTAAATTATACAAGAATTATTAAATGGATATTTGAATGCTATTAAAAAATTTATCAATACATCATTTGGGGTAGCTGTGATGACTTTTAGGGAAGTGTGATGACGTTATCATAGCTGTTTTCAAAAAGGGTGTCCTTGTCCGATTACNGAAATCACGTTTGCAGTAGGTTTAAACTATTTCCCAGAAATCAAGGGGAATTCAAGCGTCTGAGAGCAGAAAAGCTTTCTCTAGCACAGCCTTCCTTGGCACAGCCATGGAGAATAGAGCTGAAACCTGCCTGTGTCTTTTACCAACTCTGTGACCTTGGGTGTGCTTCTTTTTCTCTGAGCCTCCTGTGCTTCACAAATAAAATATGTCTGAAGAAACCTGCTGTTGTGTGAATAACAGCATACCTAACATGCTTGGTGTAGTTTTTAGGATATAGTAGAAGCTTAAGTTTTTATTCTACTTCTTACAACATCCTGGATTCCAAAGTGAGGCTCCATTGGCATCTACTCTGTGTGGAAGATTTGGACCCAATCTTTTGACTGGTACTTACAGTTAACTGCTCATTTTTTCAAAGCAATCTTTGGTGGATTCATCGTCCAAGAATTCATGAGGGTGATATCTTAGCTCAAGCTGCTATAGCAATATCCAATAGACTGGGTGGTTCTGGAGGCTGGGAAGTCCAAGATGGAGGTGTGTCAGTTCCCATGTCTGCTGATGGCCTCCTTCAAATGGCTATCTTCTTGCTGTATCCTTACATGGTGGGAAGAGAGAGTTCATACCTCTTCCTCTTGTTGTTAGGGCATTAATCCCACCAAGAATGCCCCATCTTCCTTAATTACCTCCCAAAGGCCAAAGGCCCTATTTCCAAAATACCATCACATTGGGAATTAGGAACTTGACATGAATAGGCAGGTGGGAGGGGACATAGTTAGTCAGTCCACAGCAGGGGAACTTCTTGGTTCAGACACAGAAATCCTGGGACTTTCTCAGGATTTTCTCCAGATATGATTCATGCTCAGCAAACAAGCATCTCTGTGGCTCATGTGGCCTTAGCCTGGGAGGCAGGGGAAACTGTGTAGGTACCCAGTACATACAAGGTGCTCATCAAATAGGTTGAATGAGTGACTAAAAAGAAACATTCTAGAGTCCACGTTCTGGGCTATACTTTAATTCCACTAATCTCAATGATGTGAATTTTTTATTTTTCTAGGATGTTTATACAACACTCTCTCCTTAACGTCAGGGGACATGTTCCAATAGCTCTAGTGGATGCCTGAAACTAGATAGCACTAAATCCTACACATACCATGTTTTTTTTTTTTTCTATACATACACACCTATGGTAAAGTTTATAAATTAGGGACAGCAAGAGATTAACATTAATAATAAACTAGAACAATTATAAGAACACACTATAACAAAAGTTTTGTGAATGTGTTCTCTCTTGCTCTCTGAATATCTTTAATAGTGCTCACGCTGCTTCTTCTTGTGATGAAATGATACAATGCTTACATGATGATAGAGGTGATGTGAATGATGTAGGTATTGTGATATAGCATTAGGCTACTGCATAAGGGTTACTTGAATACCAGCACTGTAGAATCACAGTCAATTTGTTAACTGAGATGCCTACTACACAACTAATTTGTAGGTAGTATAGGTAGTTGTATATGCTGAACAAAGGGATGATTCACATTCTGGGTAGGATGGTGCAAGATTTCATCACATTCCTCAGAAAGCAGTAGGATTTAAAACTTATTAATTTTTAAATTTCTGGAATTTTCCATCTATTATTTTTAGATGGGGTTGATCATGAGTAACTAAAACCACATAAAGTAAAACCATGGATAATAGGGATACTAATATATACCCTGCATACATCATGATATTACTACCCCAGCAGAGTGGACTAAGTTCCACTTTAGAGCTAGGAAAGTATTTACCTTCTCCTCCAGCTCTCCTTCTTGGGAACTGGACCACACTTGAGGGCCAGAGGCAGAAAATGGGGGAATGTCTGGTCATCCTCATCCCCAAATAGCTGGTGCTCTCCTGAGGAATCCAGGACCCAGTTTTCACAATCAGCCTGCATTGGCAGAGGCCATTCTCTCAGGCTGGAGGCACCAGTTGGCTTCTCTTCCTGCTGTGCCCCATCTGCTAGATGAAGTGACACCTGAAGGAGCCCGTCAGCCAGCTGAAAACTGGAGACCTGGTGTACGTGTGCATATTGCTCTCATGCTGGGAGGACAGGGAAGGGGACTTGTGGAGGGTAACTTTGCCCTCCCCAGGGAAAAGAGCAAGAAAAAGCACCTTTCCCCTTTCTAGACCCTTTGGGCAAATTATTTACCTGCCTGAATCTGAATTTCCTCATCTCTATGAAAGATGGAGAAGACCATAACAGAAAAATATGTTATTTGTATTCCAAGCAAACTAAAGGTTAGTCTCTCAAACCCTAGCCTTTGAAGACTGATGGATGAGATTCGTTAAGTTTGCTGCAGGTGGTGAAACAAGCAAAAGCTAAAGACACAGAACTCTTGCCAAGGTAAGGCGCCAAAGCAATCCCATCGCAACCTGGGAAGGAAGAAGGTTTGGAAGAATAGTTGCAAACTATCTGCCGATTTCCATCCTCCAAGTTTTCCAGGGAAAGACAGCAAAATAAAATGAATGCCTTTAAGAGCCAGGTAGGTAATGTATATGAGTGGTGCGTGCTAGGGGGTTGTATAGTAAACCTTAGCAATAGTCCTCACTTTCAAAAAGATACTTTCTCCTTTTGTTGGTAAAATGCACAGTCCTCTGGGTATATGTTTTGTTTTCCAACTTTTTGTAGATTTAGGAGCACAGAAATAGTTTTATACTACAAGCAAAACACCAAAATACAGGTTCAAGAAGCAACTGTGGAAAGAGCCATGGAGAATTGGGGAGCATGTCCTCTTCCCAAAGGGGCGGTGTTGTGCAACTCCACCTAACCAACGGGGAAGGGGTAATGTGTGCCCAGTAAAGCCAGATCTTCTACTTTTCCATTTAATAGAAGATGAAAATCCAGATTTTAAAAAATGTAGAATTCCTGCTTTTATTTTCTTTTTTTCGTTTCTTTTAATGAACAGGTTTGTAAGAACAAAATAAAAACTTCCTGTACACGAAATAGAACCAAACTGCTGTGCCTCATTTATACACAAGGTCCCTGCTGAATTTTGCAAAGGCATTCTGGGCAACTCTCCTCATGCTTTGGAATCCTTATGACTGGGAGACCCAGGTCTTTGAACTTGATTTGGGCCTGGTGTCCTCAGGGGATGCCCGGGGCCTGGTTCAGGCTGGACAGAGGTATAATTTCCCTTTTTCACCAGAATTCCTTTCTGGGGTCTTTATATCACCTGGAGGTAGGAGCTAGGGTGCTGGCTTCTTCTGTAGGTCACTGCCTGACCTCTGCCTGGGTAGAGGGTAAAGAAGAAATGCAGTCATGGAGTTCTGACCACTTCATGTGGGAGGGGATGGATGATTGGCACTGGGATGAGCAGTTAAAGAATCTTGGCCAGCTCCTCATTTTATACAGAAATAAAGTGAGATGCACAAAGCTAAAGTGTACAGTCTGGGCCTACAGTTGATCAATGACAGCTGAGGGCTGAGATGCTCTGTCTGCTGTATGGTGTGGTTCCTGCCTCCACTATGCATGCCCAGCCTCTCTCAACCTTCTCCAAGGTTTTATCAGCATTGAATTAACTCAGTAAACTCCAGATCTGAGGCTGGGGCAACTGGGTAAGACCAGAGGAAAAATGAGGAATGTGGGGGAATTTGGACCACTGTTTTTTTTTTTTCCCCCCCTCTGGATATGAGCAGAATCCACACACAATCTATCCAGTGAAGAGTCTGTTGCTTGTTGATAGGCACCACAGGCACGCCCATGGTGCCTATCAGGGACCTACGATGGGTACCTGGGACCTAAAGGCAGATCTGGGGGGTTTTAGCACACATCTCCACAGGTTTACACAGTGCAGCTCTCTCTCTGGCTGCTAGGGAAGCCTGTGCCGTGGCTTTGGGCACTTTTAGCCCCACCTCCCAAGGCCTGCCCCTCCTGGAGACCAGAGGGTTTCTAGGTGCCTGAAACTCAAATAAGTGCACTTCTCATGCCAGAGATGGATCTGTGGGCTTGATGGAATGTGTCCTGGCTTGTCCTGTGATTTCTGACCTATAAACAGCTCATCTTTTTTTAAATCAACACCATTGGCTTCTACCCTTAAAAAAACAACCTCAAACCAAAAAACTTAAAAAATGGGGGAATGTAAGGATTTAATTTTTTTTTCTTTTCCAACTTATGAGTGGGGAAAAAAGGAGTAACATTTTTTGAAAATCTTAGTGATATTCCACTAGGCACTTATGTACTATAGAAGAAAAATCTTAGGCACAATAAAATTGTAGAGTTTATTTAAGAAGCAATTCATTTGGGGAATACCAGACAGAAAGAGGTGTAGCGTTCTTACAACAAAGCAGCAGAGTATTTATAGGGAAAATCCGGAAGCAAAAAATAAATTATTTGATTAGTTGTAGTTTAAAAATTCCCTTTTTTATTTTACACTGTTGGAAATTCCCTCATTACAAAATCATAAGTTAGTTAGTTGCTCATGACTAAGTTTCAGTTTTATTTCTAACATTTTTAAGCATTTACTAAAGATGACCCAAATTAAGTTTTGCAGTTAAAGTAAGGATAAGTTATTTTTAATGTCTTATTGATTTTATTTGCTCAGGAAATGTTCAGGCCCAGTTTGTCTTTTATTTTATTGATTTTTAAATTATCTTTTATTTTTTAGGTCCTGGGGATTAAACCCAGGGGCACTTAACCACTGAACTACATCCCCAGCTCCCCCCACCCCCACCTCCTCCCCCTCACCGTTTTTGGTTTTGAGACAGGGTCTCCCTAAGTTGCTGAGATTGGCCTTGAACTTGGGATCCTTTTGCCTCAGCCTCCAAGCTGCTGGGATTACATGCATGTGCCACTGCATCCAGCTGCCTTTAAATTTGGTTTAACAATACCTCATATTGTCCTGAAAACATTTCCAGAAGGAAATAAAAATGTTTTTAATTCTTATTTTTACTTTTTCATAGGAACAAGTGAAGGGATTGAGGTTCATAGAAAGTACGAAATGTTCCAAATTTCTATACTGTGTCTTGGAGAGCCTGTTGTCTGGTGGATCCTGTTTGGAGTGGCAGGCTCTTACATGGTGTATGGCCAGAACAAGGGCTCAAAAAGTAATTGCTGATAATGCTATTTCCAGGGCGAATGAACCAGTAAATGATCTTTCAGAGAGGGGGGAGGGGAAAACTTTGTGAGATGAAGAAGAAAAGAGAGAAGGCTGCATAATTAACAGTGAAATAAGAAATGACAGTGATTTATATATCATACCATCTTTCTTTCAAGGATTTTGCAGTATTTGACATGTTATCTCACTTGTCTTTTCACCAATCCCAGCAATATTCTTGACAAGTGAGGGGGAAATGAAGCAAGAAATTATTCAGTAAGGGCCAAGCACAACTCCAGGGCTGGGCTCCTGGAGCCTGCTCCTGGCCCGGGTCCTTCTTGTATCCCCTGGGCTCTAGGGAGAGGGCCTTATACCTCGTACCCCATCCTGTCAGCTCCTCTGAGCTTCTGTCATTAAATTCAGCATGGAGGATTGACTAAATTTGGGGGTTTTGGTTAATGGGTAGTTAGAAAGAAAACAACTTTGAAAACTGAGTGTGGGAAGGTATCTAGACAAAGCAGATGGGAAAAGCCCCCTAATGCTGTCTTTTCTACCAAACCAACCTTGAATGTATGCTGCAATGCCTTAGAATATTGCAAGAAATTTAGCCAAAAAGAAGCAAAATCTCAAGTAAATGCCTTGATGGGATTTGTGTATTGCTCTTATCAGAAAAAATAACATACTAATAATTTTAGCTGTAGATATGATATAGGCTTTGCTTATATTGGCCCAATATGGTATCTTTTCATTAGAACCATAGAATAGAAATCAGAATGGAAGTGGCATTAGTCACAATTCTTCTTAGGAGATTTCTATAACCAAACTGGGGAGCCCTATATGTATAAACTGAAAGCCAGTGGAAGTTTGTATGAGACTCTTAAATATAGTTTTGCCACTACCCATCTTAAGAACTCGTCTGAGACGCAGAAGTCTTGATTAAATGCAGACGACAAGATGTCCTGAGTTGATTTTTCTCATTTAACATTAGACTTTCTTGATTTAAGCAGCTCAGTAAGAAGCAAGACATAATTGGGTCTTGCTTTTAATTAAACATACACATATTTATTTATTTACTAGTTCCACTGAGATATTGCTTAATTTTCATTAATGCTGTTGACTTTTTCTTTCCGTAGAACATTCCAGTTAATCTTGCTTGGATGCAATTAGTTGTCCTGTGTTTATCTTGCTGGCTGTGTAGTTAATTCCAGTATAGAACAAAGTGACATATTTTTCACAGCTCAGAACATTTTTCCCACTGAAAATTCGTTGATAATGTCACTCTTCACAGTGCACTTTTATTTTCTGCGTGGAAGGAAGTAAGGAATTGATTTGGAGGAAGAAAGGAGAGGCAGGTATCTATAAAATAGATACATTTGTTAGATTAGAATGGCAATATTCTGAATGAAGGACACAAGTGTCCACTTTTTGATATAATTATAGTGCTGTGATTGACTTTCTGTATCACTTCCTCTTCCTCAGAGACAGATGATGGACTAAGAAAGAACTCTAGCATAGTTATTGCATTTCTAAACACTGAACAGACACAAACAGTGAAGCATCTTTTAATGCAATGTGACATATTGATTCACTACACATCTCTGGCCAAGATGGGAATCCAAGCTCAAATGCTGACAGATTAGGACAGTTCAGCCTCCCTCTCTATGAAAATACATAATACTGTAAGCATTCAGGGCTTAATAGAAAACCATGCCTTCAAATGAATTTGTGGCCCTTAACCAGGTACTCTCCAAATCAAGTTTCTGCACTCCACTCAAAGAATGCAGGCCAGTTAGCTGCATGGTGTTTTATTCCTGTTTGAACTGAGCACCATCCCTGGCCATATGAGTAGGCGGAGAAAAAGTAAATAGAAGCCACTTCCAACTCACAGCATGCAACCAGCTGCCTTTCTCCTTTATTTATTTATTTATTTTTTGGCATTCTACAGCCACTGAAAAGAACTAACAGAGCAAGGCCTGTAGTTATTTCAAAGAAGGGAGGAGGCTGATTATAGTATAACCTGGGATCAAGATACCCCCCAGCTCCATGAAAGGCTTCCATTTGCGAAATAATATTTATGGAGCCTCAATGTTTTCAATATTTTTTATCTGCACTAAATCTATATGCTTGGATTTCATTTCTGTTGGTTATTAGCCTAAAGACAGCTTTAAGTTCTTAATCACAGACTGTCTGGCATGATTGGAGGGCTTGCTCTTAACACATTTTCAGAAGTCTTGAGAATCAATCATTGGCATGAATGAATAAATGGATGAGCTGAGTAATGTTGGCAGGAGTGGGGTTCCAAAGACAGACAGGCTCCTTCCCTTTCACCTTCTTTGCATTCAGGGAAAGAGTAAATAGGCTTATCTGCTGCCTAATGTCATCTTCTGTCCTCCAGTTTCCCTAAGGCAAGTAGGGGGTATCCTAACAGGAATATTGAGGTTGGAACAAACATGTTTATATTTTAGCCATACTTGTTATTTTTACACTCTTGGTCATTTCATGTTCTATTTGCATCTCTGATCATAACTCAACATAGGAAAACATATATTTCAGTATATGTTATGCTCATCTCTATACCCCTTCATGCTAGTTTTTTCTACCTTGGCCTGTGTATAAGAAGAAAAAGAAGTAACTTGTGAGCCAAGTACTGAGCTACTTTATTTGCCTTTTCCCATTTGTCTTCACATTCTATCTCAATTTTTACAAATGAAGATGCTGAGGCACAGAGAAGTTAGCTAAGTTGTGCAAAGTCACCTAGCTGGTAGGGCTAGGGTTCTGGCACCTGCTGAGCACAGTGTCCTTAAGTGCCTGCAGGTAGAGTGGGTTCCGAGGTCTCCTATCAGGATCTAGCAGGGAAGAGATCTAGATGCAGAGGAAGCTACCTTTACTACTAGAAGAAGAACCTATTATCAGGAAACATTGAAGCCCCTGTGGCCTCCTTTCAAGGATAAGAGCAAATGTGTGGGACCGCCCTTTGGGGCACTAGTAACTGGGCTGCTGAACAACACTGTGGCTATTATTGTTTTCTGGGCTGACACTGGGCCCTTCTTTCTCTACTTTCAGGCTAATAATTAGATTTAAATCCCTGACAGGATTCTAACCATCACCCCAGGGGTTCTAGATTTCTTTACTATTGCTTACAAAGATTTCATTTTAAAAAAAAGCCCTTTGAAACTCTAAGTAAGTTACACTCAGCAATAGCTTTTTAAAAAATCTATTATCTTATTGAGTCTTTTGAAGAACACATGCTGCTCTCTCCCTCCTCACCTGGAGAGGCCATACCTTATTTTTAATCTTCAATTGGAAGAATAAAAATACCCTGGAGGAGGGGGGCAGGTATACTCATAAAATGTTTCATCAGCTCCTGTGCCACTGGCAGTTGGATCTGGAAAGAATCCAGGGTCTCCAATGTGTGGGTTCAGGAATTTTGGTTTCATTTTTAAATCTATATTGGTTTTCTGTGTATGGTGAAAATTATTGTGATGGCTTTGTTTCTCAAGGGAAACATGAAAAAAGAATCCTTTATATGAGTAAATGAATCTCTCAACCTCTGTGTCCTGATTGCTTTGAGCAAAGCAGTCAGAGACCAGGCTTTGCTTGAGCCGTTTACCCACACTGCTCTGCTCTCCTCCCACGCCCATGCCCTGGAGCCCACGAGCCTCAGAGTGCCTGTGATCCTGGGAAGCAGTTTCTCTCAGTGGCAAGCGTGACCCAAATGGAACTCTTTAAGTCCTTTGAGGAACAGGATGGAGCCACATAAATAAGCAACAAACTGGCTCAGGTGGGGGTGGAGTGGTAACACCAGCCTCATTAGCACATGTTAAAGCAAATGAGTGGCCTCCCTGGAGGCCCCTTCTCTCAGGAAGAATCTGTTCTGAGGCCTATCACTTCAGGACTCCTTTGTGTTAGGTAGAAAGTCAGCCTTCAGCAGATGGGTGGTGGGGAGATGACTTATTTTAAAATAAAGGGAGATAACTTACAGGAAGGACATCAAACATACATATCAAAGTGAGTCCATAAGTCAAAGGAATGAGAATCACAAGACAATTTTATCAGAGTGAACAAATATCTGAAAAAATGGGAATTGATATGTCAAACCTCCCCCAGCCATAATTATAACCCCCTCTTATGACCAGGTCATCAGGACCGACCCTCACAAAGAAAATTGCTGAGGGCTATACAAAATAACAAAGGACAATCACAAGCGGGATTATGAGAGAATAAGGCAAGAACAAAGGGATCTAAACCCCTTAAAAACCCATGCTCTTGTAAGAGCTGCTGCTGTTTCCCCCAGAGGTGGTCTCCTACTCTCACCCTCTCTAATATTCCTGCCTGTTACTCTGCACAAGTCATCTGAAATCCTTCCTGCAGGATTGCAAAGACCAGACCCTGTGGATTCCTGAGGTCACCTGGGCTCTGCAAACTGGCTCTACAGTGCTTTGGAGATTCCAGCTGCTTTGGAGGAGTGGCAAAAATCTTGTTGGTTTCTCTATTTTAAGTCTAGTCTATTCATAAAATAGAGAGAGACAATTCTACCCAGAACATCAAAAGATAAGATGTGGTGAACAAACTCCAGCCAAACCCTTTAGCCAAATGTTTTTCTTAAAGAAGGTATTTCATACTTTTCCAGAGACACAAAAAATAATACAAGAATATTTAATCTTACTAAATGTGATGCTTTTGAAAAAACTTAACTGGAATTGTTTTGGCTATGACTTCAAGTACAATTCTTTTAGACAAGTAATAAATGCCTCCACGATCTACCAATGGTCTTAAAGAATAAAGGTTCCATCATTTTTTAACCACTTTCTTTAATCAAGAGTAAGAAAAATTAATACTTGATGCTTTCAAATATATTCCTGCACAGGATCCAGGGTATTCTTTTCCATTCCATTTAGTCATAGTCATTACTAGAATAATTCCCATCGATAAGCTAGGCATATCTAAAGGTGTGAGGAGACATGGGTTCTATTGAGCCCAGGATTATAAAATATGAAAATTCAAGATATATGTCTAACCAATCCAACTATGAAGTACACTTGATTAACACTGCAATAAGGAAAGGTTTCTTCAGGTAACCAAATATATGCATCTGCTAACTTGCCAAAGTGAGGCTTATGAACATCACATTCTAAAAACGTCTGGTTGATCTGGGGGTGGAAATTCCTTGGAGAGTGAGAAACATTCCTAGAAAGAGCTGCCTAGGAGGTGGGGTTGGAGGTGAGCCACACAGGGCTCTCACCCAAGGCGGTGGGATAAGCTGTTCCTGCTAAGGGAGGAGGTGGCAGCTGTGGAGAGAGCAAGGGTTCTAGTACTTCCAGCTGCCCTGAACATGCCAAAATTATATTTCCCCACAAAAATCTATTGCATACATGATGATGTATGTACACGTAAGAGTTCACTCTAAATTTAGTGCAGCTTAACTGATACACCCCCCAAAATAGAGAGCTCCATGGAAAATATATACCGTATTTTAAGCAACACGCTTAATTTTTTAAAACAATCCATTTGTTTAAAAGGCTAACAGCTTACAGGATGTTGCTTTAGCATGCTTTAACATGGAGAAATTTCTCTGGCAACCCAAATAAAATCTGGAAACAAAACTATAAGATTTTTTCTTTTTTTAAAGACAGATCTCTGATCAAATATTATTATTTTTTTTTTCCAGTAGAGACTTCCAGAAAGCCTAGTACTACTATGGTACAGGTGATGTAATAGCTGCTCATTAAAAGAGCTGGCAATGTTGTTGCCATTCTGTCATCAAGACTGACAGCAGACTGCAGTTTTCAGACTTAGAAAACATTTATCTCCAAATTAGAAGAAATGCTTACCCGGAGTTTCTCATCATCCAAATTGGGGAACTATACCTGTTTTTTCCCACTCTCAGAGGTGAGAAGTTGCTGCCTGCTAACTACATGACTAAATAAGTACTTGCTAAGTAAGTAGTAGAGTTCTGATCACTTCTATGCGATCCATAGTGCTGTCTTCAACATTAACTAATCAGTCAAATTATCCATAATTTAGGGTTAAATACTTCATTTCCCACTGATTTGATGGATGGATATGTGAGCTTAAAGCTTATGAAAAATAAAGACTGGGTGTGTGAGTTCTGAAATAGCCAAACACTGCCACTCAAATCCCCAAGCTACTGCCAAAATCATGTCCTACCTGGATGATGTTACCATAACCTATTGTTTACCAAAGTTGTCAAACCTGATGCCTTGGGATGGAAAGGGGACACACAAAAGTGAAATCCAGCTGCATTTGGAAGCCTACAGCTCTGTGGGAGTTCTAATCAGGCTGAGTACAGTTCTGTGCAAGAGAGAGCAGTTTTCAGTGCAGGAGGTAGGTCATTAAATGCTTTCTGAACCCCATTAGTTACTCCTGCTGAGAATGAAAACGTCCTCGTAAATGCATAAAAAATTAAATTGCCTATGAGGTAAGGAAAGAGATGGTACTCTGCTGCCGAATGTTATTTTCCATTCACATGGTCTACAATCACACATAAAATGCAGAATCATAGAATATAAATCTGAAGGGATGCAGCACTGATTAGGAATCCTGTGCCTCAAATCTAATGACATCTCAGCACCTAGGAACCATCCCCTATCTTTGCTTCAGGTGAACTTGTCCTTGCCTTCCACCCCCACTCAGCACTGTGTGGGTGCTGCAGATACAGCCTCTACTGAAGGCTAGATCTGGAAGTTAGGCTGGTCCAGTCACAGCAAGTCTCAGTGATCCAGAGATGGCATTGATACAGTCAGAGGCCCTAGGTGCAATCTTGGGTGGACAGGACCCCTTTGTTTTCCTTTCACCCTCTATTCTCCTTGACTAGGAAAAGGTGGGTCTGGGACTACAGTTAGTCATTTACCACTGCAGAAACCTGGGAAGGAAGGCCATATGGAGGTGAGAAAAGTGGGAGGCTGATGAGATACTGGTTCCCTATGATTTGGTTTGGAGGTCCAGAATCCAGTTGTGCATCTGAATTTTTTGGCTACATTAGAGTGTGTGTGTGTGTGTGTGTGTATTTTCTTTCACTTGCAGTAAAAATAATCCTAACAACCAATTAAAATGGATAACATAATAGTTCAGTCCTGGCAGAGGCTTATCTTATTCCATAGGCAATCACAGTCACTGTGGCACAGGCAAGAGGCTTGCCCAGGTCCTCTGCTAGTTAGTAGTATTGCCAGGACTAGAATCCAGGTCTCTTTCTTTCTCATGTGATGTTTTCACTATACCATGGGGAAAATTAATTAAAAATTATCAAATACATTTGACTTCTTACAACTTCTAATTAGAACTTTGCTCCAGCTAAAAGTTTATGTATTGGGTACTACATTAAAAAAAAAAATCTTTGCATTGTTACATAGAATATGGACAAACTGAAGGTATATTAATGAACTAAATTTCTCAGAAATGTTCATGTGGTCTGCTGTCGGAATAGAAACAGCCCAACAAAATAGCTTAAAATGTTTTATTAAGTATATATAATATTACAGGGTAATATTTACAAAGTTATGTCTTTTTTTAAATAAAAAAAGAACCTTGGCAAAGGTTGCAGATATTCAAAGCTTCAAACAGTGATAAATTGATTTAATACATATAAAAAAAAAAAAGAAAAAACCTTTAACAGTAACACAGCTGTAAAACAACTTTGGTCTTTAAATCACTGCAAAAAAATGGCTACTGACAAAGAGCACAACTTTAATTGCTATGCAAAAAAGCCCCCAAGAGAGCATCTAACACATAGCAACACCGGAGTTCTCTTTATTGAGAATGGTTAATGGATATTTATATGATGCAGGATCTACTTCTTAACAATGGCTTTTTGCAAATAATGCTTCATTTAATAAAAACAAAAATGTTTCCCTCTCTCAACAATCTTGATAACAACACTTTGAAGATTCCACTGCTGTTGTCTTACAGAGAAGCTTATTACAAAGGATTGCTTTATTTTTTTCCTTAAAAGACTGGATTTATGGAAAAGCTGGTCTTACAGGATCATAATTAAGAGCTATCAAAGTTAAAGGCAGGAAAACTTCCTGGTCACTGCTCATCTCTTCAAAGTTAACTTGGATTATCCCTATTAAACTAAAAGGACCCCCAGTGGGTGATGGCAGTTAGTGATTTTGAATATAAGACACACATGCAAAACTAATATTTCTAAATAAACCCTCAATCAAATAAAACACAAAGAAAATGTAAAGAGTAGCCAGACAATTATTTCTCCAGTTTCCAACAAGAGGTAAATAAAGGTATGTATTTCCAGACATAAACCACCTATCGCCACTTTTGAACACCCTTTGTAAGATGAGAGACATCTAGAAGGTGATGTAGCCTTTTTTAAATTAATGAGATGAAGGAGCAAACTTATCACTTTTTGAGCTTTATTAGATCACAATTCGGTCGGACACTTACTAAATTGGCAAGAGAAGTCTGAAAAGAGCAATACTCCCAATTATGGGATAGCCAAATTAACTCTGATATTCTCAAGAATTTTTAACAGAATGGACCTGAAATTTCCAGGTTAAAAAAAAAATCATTTCCCTTTAAGGTTTTCCGAGCATGTGCAATTTGTCAAAAAAGAAAAGTCTCTAGCTCACCCTATTAAAAATAGTGAGAAATCGAAATACAGCCAATCATCAAACTTATGTACGGAGTATCTAATGTCCGCAGAACACCGCACACAGCTGCAAGAGAGAAAGGAAGAGAGAGAAGCTCTTGCTATGGAAGCAATTTTAAAATCCAGTGAGAAAAGCAAGACAAAAAACCCCAATATAACTAAAGCCAAGATAAATGAAGTACTAAGGAAGGGTAAGAAAGAGATGAAAGAGGGTGCTAGACAGATGAGGACAGACTGCAAAGGACAGCCAGTGGGGGAGGAAGGGCTGGAGCAGTATGTATTGAAGGAAAAGAAAAATGTGATTTGGCCAAAAAGGCTGAAAAGGTTGTTGCAGAAAATGACAAATGGTGTCACTTTGAGAATGTAGAATAAATAAAACCGAATGGAGAAGATGATGGCAAAAATTGGGATCAGGGAGTAAAAAGCATCTTATGGGGCAAAACAATCTATGATGCTCAAAACACTGTTAGCAAGTTATATCTGATGTGACAGAATTGGGAGCCATTACAAGTCTGATTTAAAGAGAATAAACTGTCCCAATGATGCCCAGGCAGAAGGACTGCTGCTGCTGTGGTCCCTTAGCTGGAGAAGAGGATGGTTAGGAGCAAGAGTTGATTGCATCTGGCATTTCCCCTGCTACCTCGAGTGGCATTGTCTGGGGCAGTGAACACCTCAAAAGGCAGGTAGCATCAAAGAGAACACAACAGATGGTTAGACTCGAGACTGAACCCCAAATAAAGGAGAGTTTACAACATATTAAAAGGTACAACTTTAGTTCATTAAAAAATTTGACTATAAAGATTTTCATACCTGATTTTCTTAATGGAGAATAAGAATTTGGATCTTTTTCAAGTCCATCTGCTTTTTCTGCTCTTTTCATCAAAACTAATTTCTAAAGTAACAAACGATATTAGCAAAGTGCAAATATTTTCAGGAGAAGAGCAGCAGGAGCCATTAGATTTGTATAAAGAAATACAGCTCCCTCTCCATAGACTAATATTTTGGACAGCTACTCAATCAGGGAAGAACTGTTTTGATAGTATGTTCAATTTTCTGAGGGGCCTCAGCAGGTTATAAGTTTAAGTCTGCCATGGGCAAACCACTTGGTCCCAACGTGAAATATGACAATAAATTTGGCATAAAAGAGGCACATGGAAACATCCAGGAGACTAAGAAATAACTATCAGTGATGGCACTACGAATATGAAAGTCTCATTACACAAACAGGAAGAATCACTAGTATTTTTAGAGGGCATTGGTGAGCAGTCAAAAAGCTTGGCGAATTACCTAGAAGTTTTTAAAGTTTTAAGTGATCAAATATTTGCATCAAATATAATTCCACCTGATAAGGACCTTTTGTTTTTAAATGTTTTTACTAAAAGCACAAAGTCAGCACTGGCTCTCCTGTAGGTACGGCACTTCTGTCCCTACAGAAGCAGCAGGAGCCTACCTTACACATGTGCACATACAAACACACATCCACAAACGAGGTAAAAAACGAGTGCTAAGAATCTAAAAGTACTCCAGGCGATCACACTGTCAGAACGTTATTTTTTTCTTCTAACTGGGGTAGGAAATGTGGTTCTGTTTTACTTTTCAATCTCAGGGGAGGGGGAGCAGGAGGCAGGACTACAGGAGGAAGCAGATGAGTGGTTATCATGCAACAGAGACACAACAGGAGGAGCGCCCCCCTCGAGGGCTGGCCCACGGCCTGATGGAGACACACAGAAGGTTGCCATGCAGGAGACTCATAGTTCAGATTTCAGTCTTGCTTTTGTCATGCCTCCAATCAGAAAATAAGTGAAGAAACACCGTAGAGTTTTGCCTTCAAACCAGAGGAAGGGAATACATATGTTACAACCATAGCTATTTTTGCCGAAAAGTGTGAACACAGTGCTCTGAAAACAAGTCTGGCTCCTTTCTGCAACTGATGCTACTGCGTCACTGGACCACGTTCAGAGAGGAGTAAAGGTGCTACAGTATGGGGTACAGCAGAAGCGAGTCAGAGGAGGGCAAGGAAGGGTCCCAAGGGTTGTGTAAATTAAAGAAAAACACACCCGTCAATAAAAGCAACCCACATCTGGGAAGTATCTGTCACACTGTAGGCTGAAGGGACACTGTGCGAATGGCAACCCCCAAGAATGAAGACCCCTATATCCAGTGACGTCATAGCACAGGTAAGTGGCATACAAGATGTTCCCAACCAAATTCCTGTCTCCACTTAAGTCACTATTCCCGACCCAGAAGTGGCAGACACCTTATTCAGCTAACAGCCTAACTGCCATGGATGCTGGGAACCTGAGTTTACTAAGCTTGGATGGAAGCCACTGATTTTCACAGATGTTTCTGGGTGACCATCAGGTTAGTGTTAGGTCATTCTCACCCTGAACCAATTTAAACCCAGAGTCTAGAGGCCCGAGGATATGGAAAGTATCATCCTTGGAAGTTGCTCCCTCTACTTTTGTCCCCAATTAAATAGAAATAACAGAAAATTAGATCTCAACCGGGCACACGACACAGATCATAAATCTTTTATTAACTAAATTACAGGTTGTTTTGAATAAAAACTGTGATAATCATTTACGGGTCAATGACTTATTTTCTCTTACAGACGAGTACCAGTTACTTTTCTTTTTTTTTTTTTTTTCTTCTTCCCAAGAGTGAATCATCAAGGCCGGGGTCTTTAAATACAAGTGTAACTCCTTCAGGTTCCATGACTCTCCAAACCAGAGTCCTTCACTTCACTTCAGTTACTCTGGAAAATTGAAACACGAACATATGGTCACTGCTCATGTCTATTTCCTGTGCATTAAGAAGTTGATGCATTTTTAAAATTTGGAACTGTTTTTTAGATACACAGTATCTTCAAAATAAAGAAAATATGTCTACAAAGGCCATAGACAGAAACCAGGCAAATCATTAGCCTTTTCAGTTTTGGTAAATAAAATGCAGTCAATGCTAAATGAAAATAAAAATCAATAGTCTGATGATCTCCCTTTGTTGGCTGAGTTAAAGAAGCCAAAATATTGATATTTCAAAGAAAAGAATACTAATCCTAGAATAATATTCCATTACATTCACTTTAAATCTACACAATTTGTCTAATGTAAGTGAAATAAACATGATAGGTACAGGTAGGAGGAACACCCTAGGCAGGGATGGCATATCTACCCTTTCCAGAAGGGTAGATATGCTAGGAGCATCAATCAGGCGGGTGTCAGCAGACAGAACCCGCCAGAGAGACATCCAGAAAACAAACTCTGACCAGCTAATATTAACAAAATTAAGCACATTTCAAAGGCCATCATAGATTTCATCTGCTATGAACAAACAAAAATTCAAGGCAAAAGTTATATTTTAAGGGAAAGTTCACAAAGAAAGATGCCACTCAAGGATCTTATACTGGTTTTCTGAAAATGGAGAAAAGTTTAGTTTCTTCCTACAGAATGACACCACAGTAGGAGAGAACAAAGGAGTTGAGAAGCCAGAATTTAAGCATGAATAAAGATGCCATAATTCCAGATACGGATCTTTTCAAATGTCTTTTAATTTCTTCCTACTAACTATAATTGTTTTAGGAGCTAGGGACTTGCATAACAAAACCTGATTTAAAGGCTGTGGTACAAACCTACAGAAATGGGATCATTCAGTGGCTCCTGGGTGAACAGAAGCCTAAACATTGTTTTAAATTTGGTTCAACAATGACTGGAGTGTTTGAATCTTATGCAAAAGTTTATTGTAACCAGGGGAACAAACCCTCCTGTGTTAAATGCTGTGCTGTTTAGAGGTGAGCGGGCAGGTCATAGGCTTTTGAAACTGTAAAGCAAATCACTGACATAATCAGGGAATGATTGCAAATATCGAAGATGTGAAGACATTTTTGGAAATAAGGAAAAAATATAAACACAGTTACTAAATGCCAGTGGACCTGAAGATTGCAGCATATGCAGGGAAAACCAAAATGAATGCTAGCAGCACTTGATGTTTCAGATTTGGTTATCTTTAAAATTTAACAAATCCAGGTCTTTGAAGTATTCCATGAAGATTAGAGGTTATATTAGTCTAGAGTTCCAAAAATAGAAGTGAAAGTGGGAGTGACTAAACATTGTTCTTTGCCTTTCTCTGTAACCCTCTACCAAAAGGTCAGAACCAGCTCCTGCTTGGAAAAATAGAGATATTAAGTCCCCATGGTTGAGATGCCACAAAATCACCAACACAAGCATAAAAGAGACTCTGTCAAAAATGATAAAGATTTGTGCCAGATTATGTCTGTGCCTTATAAAAAGCATTTTTAAAGTTAGATACCAGGTGCTGAATCTGAAACATGTCTTACAAAAAGGGGCGATTTCACTTTGCTCTGAGCCATGTGACTGTGGACTCTGATTTTTGAGGCCCTACAACTCTTATAAGTTTTTTAGCAAAATAGATTTAAGTTTTATCCATCAAGAAAGGTGGACTTTTATGATTTGACAGTGTCCCTTTTATTTAAGAAAGTCATATTTTCAAGAAGTATTTTTATTTCTTTTCAATATCCACATTTCAGTCAATCTATAATTACAGGAATATTTTATACTTACCATCATTCATCATTCCTTTTGATTCTTTAAACGCTAAGGGTTAGTAACAAGCCAAAGAGGCAGTTAGTAAGGATCCACAATTAGAAATCATTTCAAAACAAACATGCAGCAACAGCATGCCAACTATTCTACAATTACACAGCCAAATGAACTTTAAGACTATCATTTTTATTGCAAAGCATTTCTGTGGTTCACACCTACAGTATCCACTAGGGAAACAGATTCAGTTGGGAATACAGTTTCAGATCTACATAGACAACAAAATGTTCTGGTCTGGTCTCACTACATAGTGATGACCTGCATTTTTCTGAAGTTTACAAATTAGAAATTGGGAATAAGATTCTCCTCTAAGGGGGTGCCATGGCACTTTTCATTTTGGCCCCACATAAAAGGGCAATGGTGTTCTTGCCCAAATACCATTTGGCTAAGGTAAACCAACTCCTTGAGGGACAAAGCATGATCCTTTTTTTCCCAGAGGTGAGAATATTACAAAAGCAATACTCCTGATTCTTAATGAATAAGCAAAGAAAAAGAGGACAATGCAAGGGAAAAACCAAACCAAACCAAACCCTAGACCCCTCTCAAGAAATAGATGGGCATTCTAACTTTTTCAAGGGCCATTTCAAATTATGATCTGATAATAGATCAAGAATATACAAGTTTGTAATAACTACATACCATTAAGTGGTTCCTCTACAGCTTTCTGTAAAATATTTAAAATATATTTACATAAAATATAATTTGTTTCATGTCCTTATATACTAAAACTTACATATTCTAACATTAAACTATACAGTAAACAGTGAATCCTTTCATCTAAAACCAAAATAAGGCAGTAAGGGCTGAAGCAAAGCTCGCCAAGTTGAGCTGGTAGTTTGGTAATAATTGTATTATTCTCTTAATATGCTTTTCCTATGCAGAATTTCCTACCACACCCACCTTACTCAGTTCAGAAAATCCTAACTTCTCACAAAAATATTGAAGTGCAAGTATGTACACAGAAATAGCAGAACAAATAATACAGTTAAGCAAGAGAATGGAGCAAATCAGAATCATTTTCAAGTTGGCAAAATGAACTCAGCAATGGGAGAAAGAAAACTGTTAGGATTTAAAGGTACAGCGGTTGGGTTTTTTATTAAGAGGCACTTTAGAAACCGCTGGCTGCTTGTGACCGGGTAGCTATGGCAGTGATCTTTTTAGAATAAACAGCCGAGGTGAAACAAACACACCCTGAGCCAGCCTGCCCCTTTGGCATGCCTGCGGAGGCTCCTCAGACTCAGGAGCACTTCCTGCCACAGACAGGAGACTCTCTCTGGGATTCCAAGTAGATCCATCATCAGTCTTTATAGGAAGCTGAGTATAATATAGTCCTCTCTAGATCTTATTTCCATAAAAGAGCTCTGGGTCTGTCATTGTGATGAGTCTATATTTATCAAGATAGTTTTCTCCTCATTCATCCCCTCCTAAATTTGTTCCTTTTTTTTTGGAATTTTCTCAGAGAGCTTATTAAAATATCCAAAGTACGGTGAAACCTGCAGTATAGTTTTCAGGAAGAAAAATGTTTATAAAATGGTGTGGGGTAGATAGTAACTCAGATTTTTCAGCAATATTTACATTCATTTTATAAATTATGATTTTAATGATGTCAATTTAATATAAATTTCTCTTCCTCATTAAGCCTGAAACTATCGTTTTGTGTATTTACATCAAATGGATCCAAAAGGTGAGGTAATATATTGGAATCAGCTTCCTTCTGATGGAAGAGATAATGACCATTATTCCTACTCATAAACTTTCCAATTCTGGATATGAGAAGTCAGTACAATTTTATATAATAATTTATTCCACCCCATTAATACTTAAATGAGCAAACATATGTTTTAAAATAGAATTGGACCCGTTCACACAAAGGTCATGAAACGACTTCAACATTTTCTTAATTTGATGTTACATGAAACAGAGAGCAAAATAGTTCAATATTCCAATTATCACTCCTCAGTCTAACCCACCAAGAGATCATTCCCAATTCATTTAATAAACTTTAACTTACCCTAGGAGCTTGTATAGTCCTCTGATTAGAAGCTGATATAAATAAAAAAATAAGAATATTAATTTAATAAATGAAACAAATTAAGGCAATGAAATGTTTATTTTTAAGATAAAATGTTCAGGGCTAAAACTAGAGGGTGCCAGAGACTCCAATGAAGGAGTTCCAGCTGTGATAGTCTATTCAAAAATACAGAATATTCTTGATTATATGCATTGAGAGAAGAAAATGAAGCGTTGACCCACCTATATCGGATAATAAACACACATGTTCTCTCATTTGTGCATGCCATCTCGCCCCCCAAATCAGCCATTTGCTACACTTCTTGGTGGAAAAATGCTGTCATCCATCATCCCTACCATGGGCTCGCCATCTCTTCCTATTCCACCCAGGCAGGACATGTCAGAATGTGGCAATGACTGGTGTCCCCTCTACTCCACGTTCTTTGGCTCCTTGCTCTCATTCCCCGTAGCCCAATCTTCCCACCTCCTTCAAAACCTTCTCAGCTTTCAAAGCTTCAAATGGCTAATAAAATAAACATTCATACTCCTCTATGCTTAAAAATTTATTCTAGGCAGCTAGAGGCAGCCACACTCAAGCCCTCCCCTATATAACTCCTTCTTAGCTTTTGAGTTGCCCTTTTCAGTTTCCTACTGGAGAATTAAGAAAGATGAAGGAATACAAGGCAGGAAGAAAAGGACAAAAGAGAAAGGAGGTACTTTAGTTGGGTAGGGGAGAGAGAGAACTGCCTTGAAAAACCAAAGAGGATGCCCAAGAGCAGCTAAGTCCTTCATACCAAGCACGGTCCCACAGTTTCAAAATGTCAGCTAGCAACATTGCCGGGTCATCCAGGAGTAGGGTTTTCCTACTGTATTGTATTCTCTTACTGTTCTTTCTTTCTTTCTTAATAGAATTTCTCATTTCTCTCTCAGTTTAAGAAATTCTGATTTCTCACAAAAAATATTAAACATGGAAGTAGAAACACAATAAATCATACCACTAAACAAGAGATGGGAGCGAAACAGAATCATTTTCAAGCCATGTGAACTCAACTCAGTAATGGAAAGAAAATGTGTTGGGACTGACAGGACTCCACTGTGACCTGGACTGGATGACAGCACTGGACTTGCTCATCAGCAGACAGGCAGCCCCAGTACAGCTTTCCTTCTCCATGCTATTTATCTCCTACCACTCCTCACCCCAAACCTATCAAGCTTCTACAGCTGATGGGAAATGGGGTGGGTTCTGACCCAAGGTCAGCCAATCTAGAGGCTAGCCGACAAGGCTCACTCAAATAGGAAAATGGTACCTGACTGGCCAGGTAAGATTCTCACTCCCCCTGGAATCCAAAGGGAAAACAGAAGAAAAGACTAGAAAGCTGGTGATGGGAAGGGAAAATGGAAAAGAAACAAAGTAAATGAGAACTCAAAGCTCAGAGTGATAGGTAAGAAAAGCTATCACTGGGAAGACGTGATTAGGATAAAAAAACGGGGACACAATGGAGAGGCTGAGCTACCTGGCTAACAGGAGAAGAGCCAAAGGCAGAGGAACTCAGGAACCATAACTGACAGAAAAGACACCAACTAACTCTTGTTGCTAAGGGGGGAGTGATGAACCAGTAAGAGGAAAGGTGCTGGAGCTGTCTAGCTGCCGAACTGAACACCCCCCCACCCTGTGAGGCCTATTATCTGTCTGCACTCTGGACATCCTCTGCTAGTGCGACATGTGGGTCGACACTGACCTCCCTCACTGTGGCAGCACTTGTGTCCCAACATGAAAGCAGCCTCTTTAAAGGATATAGAATGAAATGGTTTCGATACATTCCATTTAGCAGCTTCCCAAATAAATAAGCAGAATTTCATAATTTTGTTGGGGATATCAGGAGAGTGTCATGAATAGACAGCTTACTTCAACTAAACCATGCCTTATTTCTAAGGATTTTTTGTTTGTTTGTTTCTTTCCCACTGAGCCACATCCCCAGCCCCCCCCCCCCCAAAAAAAAAAGTCTAAATGTTAGTANGCCCCCCCCCCCCCTTTTTTTTTACATTGAGACAGGGTCTTACTAAGTTGCATAGAGCCTTGCTAAGTTGATGAGGCTGGCCTCAAACTTGCAATCCTCCTGCTTCAGCTTCCTGAGCTGCTGGGATTACAGGCATGTGCCAATGTACCCAGCTTACATCTAAGTTTTATAAAGGACAATAGAACTAAACAGCTATCTAAATTTTTGATTGGTAACAAACATGAGGGGGTGGTCAGAGACAATATTTTAGAGTTCTATTTTTGGGCTCATCAGAATTAGTATTAAGAATAGCTAAGAACTCCCCCCCCCATTACATATAAAGAATAGTCTAAAATTCTAATTCCCATGAGCAAGAAATGTCACATTTGTCTAGACCATTCTGAAAATAGAAATCTATGAATAACAGTGATTCAAAAGGACAGCAATCAGTTGTGATACCTCTAAGAGTATAAAAGTAAACAATGCAGGTGTTAACTTCACCTGAGTTAATACCGTCCAATGGGGCTACAACACATGAGCCAAAAGAATGATCATGACTAATCTGCTATCATGAGCAAAGGCCAGATTTTTTTTTTTTTTAAATTAAAAGCCTTAAACATTCTATCTGGGCTGACTTGATTAAATCTTCTGCATTAATTGTTATCTAAAACACCTGATCACTTGACATAAACATATTTCCATGTTTCAAATTTTTCAGAAACACTTTTTATAGTGATACCATAAACACTTTTCCTCAACAATGGCCAGAAAATACATCTGAATATTTAAACAAACACAAATATCTATTGACTGACAGATATTGTGCTTCTGTAGCATTCTAAAATATCTGAGATGTGTGGTAAATATGTTTCTGACTTTAATGAGGCTAATTGTTCAAAACAAATTATATGACCTCATATTAAACTAAGTGGTAATGGCTTTAAAAACAAACAAGTGCTTTTACTCTTACATATAACAGACATAAGCATCCATTATACTAACAAGTTCAACTTTAGTGAGTTTAGCTGGCTCCTTTTAATCTTTTCATATTATTGTTCACAGTGTCTTATCTCACTTTAAAAAACTAAAATGCTTTCAGTAATAAGAAAAAAATGCAATAAAAAGAAGGACTTAGTGAAAGTCAAAATCCTATTCTTCAAAATAACAAGGCTATAAAATTTACATTTGTGAATAATGAAAAATAAAAAAAATTAAAATTCTCACTTTTAACTCACTCTTATAGGGCTTGTTTTTTTTTTTAATGATCTGAGGCTTTTATTACATTTAAATCAAGATGCATTCATTTCTAAAACAGTGCATCTGCAATGAGTAAAAATTATTTTTGAAATATTTACAATTTTTACTTCCTGATACCAATTTGCAACATTAATGCTATATATATTCAGATTTAAACAAATTTATATAAGCAAAACACATTAATCTTCCTAGTCTACCACATTATCCAAAAAGCAACTTTCCTGTACCTTTTCTCTTCTTGCCTTTCAACTGACCGAAGGTCTCTCTCTGCACTCTGGCATCAGACAAGTTGATTTGAAAAGTTAATTTAGGATATTCTCAAAATATCAACAAAATTGAACTAAATTCTTAAAATCAATATAGTATATTTATACAATAAAGTATGATAAAGAAAAATAACCTGGGGTCCGTCTAGGGACTTTCATTTTAATTTAGAACAGTGACATTTTTAATGATAGTGGTTTCACAGGCTTCTTAGGGATGTAAGCAATGGAAAGAGCGGGAGAGCAAGGCCAAAAGGTGGCAGCTAAGCAGTGTCCACTAAACTTGAGGCAGCATCTCCAGACCTGATGGCAACTGTGCTGAACACCTGCCAGAGATGGAAGGCAAGGGCAAGCAAGGGAACAAGAGGGGGCAATACAGATAGTGAGGGAAAAGCAAGAACACGGAGCCGAGAGTCAGTCAGTGACACCTGTGAGTACTGCAGGTTGCATGCTGCGTGAGGCAACGAAATCAGAAGGGCCACCCCTTAAGAATCAGACACATGGTGACTGGAAGATTTAACCAGGGTAGACTAGCATCACCAATAAGACATTCACCATAGCAACCACGCAAATGCCAGTCTGCTTTAGGTGTCTTTCTTATTTATTTATTTAGAGGTTGGGGGTCTTTTTAAGTTGCCCAGGCTGGCCTCAAACTTACAATCCTATCTTAGCCTCCTAAATAGCTGGGATTACAGGTATGCACCACTATACCTGGCCTTTTAGATGTTTTGTGTTTTATAAACTTATGTGGCATGAAATTGGGAAATTTCATTGAGGTACAACTAAGACTCAAGAACAAATAAACTAAAAATAGGTAGATTTTGATAATGTATTTTAGTTGTTTATCTAATAAGCATTAATTAAAGGGGACAGACAATATATAACAGAACCAAATTAATTATAGGTCATCAGAAGCTGAAATTCAGAAAGAAAGGTAAATTATTTTTTTAAAGTATTATGCAAGCTATATGGGAAGCTTCTTGACTCTATCAATTCTATTAATTTAAAAACAAACAGTAAGTTTCACCTATTGAAAAGCAGAAATACTGACTTTTCTATACTATTAATTTGCAACTATTGATTCTTTTGATAGGTGGTGAAGAGTTTGCTTTACTTTATAAATAAAAATCAGATTTTTTTTTTTAAAATGGAAGCTGCTACAAACCAGATTGAAGGCAACATCACTAGCTTAGATAAAAACAATCCTAGTGTTAGACACCATTAAAAGCGAATGACCACTTTCTCTCTCTCTCTCTCTCTCTCTCTCTCTCTCTCTCTGTGTGTGTGTGTTTAAAATAAGAATGTATGCAGAAACCTGTTGTTTGAAAACTGGCAGATTAAATACCAAGGTTAGAAAAAAATTGAAGCTGATTCCATATACATATTATGAATTTATTTTAAGAGTGGTAAAATCCTAAGTTTAAAAAGTTACTGCTTTTATTATATTGGTTTTTACCAAAAATATTTTAAATGTGTGCATTGGAGGTCATCACATTATTAAATACAAAAGTAAAAGACTTTGATTTTCAGTTCCTGACACATTAGGGGAGTCCCTGTGTATACACAGTACACAAGAAGAATGGCAAGTGACATACAGGTTTCTGCAAAAGAGCTAAATCACAGGAATAATGAACAATTAAAAACCCTGTTCTATTAATTAAAATGGATCCTTCAGAGATCTCTCCCTTAGGATACACACACACACAAAAAAATCTATACATTCTAATACAGAAAGAAAGCCATTTTCTTTTAAAGTAGTTCACAATCCAAACTCTTCATTAATTCATATGCCTTCCACCCTCTTTAATGAGCCTCATTTTAACTGTATTTTCTCATTTTTGGAGTTATCAATACATTTCTGGAAGAACCAACTAAAAGCATTTTTCAAGGTATATATCTGAAATTATTGACATAAGCTAATAAAAATAGGACTAACTTACCCACAAATTTCATATAAACTAGTCCAAGTAATTCTGCTAGAGCTATGATACCCAAACCTGAAATCAGAAGAGGGCCATGCACTGGTATACACGCTGTAAAAACAAATGAAAATTTCTATTAGAAATGCCTATAAAATAACTGAATTTTAAAAAGAAATCAACAAGAACTAATAATGTCAAATTTTAGGAGAGTAATTCTTGTTCTAATAATCAATAAAAATTATCTACATATATACAGAATAAAATTATTTTCATTATTATTAACTCGGTCACTGAAATAACTCCAAATTATAATAAGAAAAGCCCTCTTTTGCACAACACACATCTTATCTTATCATATGAAGACTAATGTAAAATAGCATGTAAAGTCTAAGACTTCAGTCAACTAGAGCCTGGTTATTTTAAAAGTTCTTCCATAATTACAGGTATAAAAGTTTGTCTGCTGAAACAATCAGCCCATAAGCCACATATAGCCAACATTCATAGCAATAAAAAAAAAAATATTTTTTCCTCCAGTATTTCCTTGGAGGAAAAATAGGAGTTAAAAAAGAAATGTTCACAATACCAAATATTGGCAAATATGTGGAGAAACAGTAAGTCTTTTTCATTGTTTCTATGAGAGTGTAAAATGGTGAGTTGAGAAGTTTATTAAAAAATTAACCATAACTTAACATATAATCCAGGAATTGCACTCCTTGGTATTTACCCAAATGGAGTTGAATTATGCCACACAAAACATGCATCTGGATATTTGTAGTAGCTTTATTCATAGTCCCCCCAAAATGGAATGCAACCCAGATGTTCTTTCACACATAAACAATGGTATATCCACACAATGGACTAGTAGTTAGTGTTAAAAAGAAATAAGCTATCAAGCTATGAAAAGACATGAAGGGAATGTAAATTCATGTTTCTAAGTTAAAGCAGCCCATATGAAAAGGCTATATACTATGAGATTCCAACTCTAAGATATTCTAGAAAATGTAAAACTATGGAGATAGTAACAAAGTCAGTGTCGCCAGGGATTTGCAGGGAGAGAGAGATGAACAAATGGAGCACAAGGGATTTTTAGAGCATTGAAAATATTCTGTATGACACTACATTGGGGGATGCATGTCATTACACATTTGTAATAGCCATAGAATGTGCAACACCAAGAGTGATCTGCAATGTAAGCTATGAACTTTGGGTGATAATGATGTGTCAACATTGGTTCATCAGTTGTAACAAACGTGCCACTCTAGTATGGGACGTGGAGGGAAACTGTGACTGTGTGGAGCATGCCAAAGGGGCAGGGAGTACCCAGAAACCCTATGGCACTTTCCACTCAGTTTTTCTGTGGATCTAAAAACCGCTCTTAAAAAAAAAAAAAAAAAAAGAAAAATAAAGAAAGAAGAGCTCTGTTCAAGAAAAATTCAAACTGGGAATACAGGAGAATGAGACTCTTACCCATGATACAGAGACATAGTCCAACCACAGCGAGCACATAGCCCAACACCTGAGTGATCAATATGGCAATGGTAAAGGAGGTCATCCCAAAAGCTAGAGGAAGGAAAGGGATAGAGAGAAGTACCTTGAGGATACCGATGAAGCAATCACTCCTGCCTGCGTCTGGTGAAACCAAGAGCAACATCCTATGCCCAATGACTGACTGCACTTGTTAGATGGTGGACTCTTTTCCAGAGCCTAACCTTCCACACAAGTCAGCTCCAGACCCACACATTCAGCAGCCCTTTACTGTCGCAGGAGTCTGAGCAGGACTGGTGGTTTTTACCCTAAATCCTAGATCAATCCTGCTTTGACCACACTTGTACGCTTTTATCCATAAATGGCTATCTGGCATGGCTTCTCCACATGCACAGAAATTTCTCTAGCGGAGCGAACCACTCTGCAAACATGACTGCAAGCATCGTGACCTCTATCTTGTGCATCTTGACCTGTGGTTTTATAGTGAATGGATGCATTTACTATGTACAGTGAGCCAGAGAGAGGCCCTAAGGTCCAGTGTTAAATGTGACTCTTTAATTATAACCAAAATAGGTTAGCAATTTGCTTTTAAAATGCAGAGAGAACAATGCTGATTATAGTTGTGCCATGGTTTACCTGTAAGTAAAAGGAACATGTTTCTACCATTTGCAATTTATAACTTCATCTTGTAATATTAGTCTTTTTTAATGTATAGGGTTAGCAAATAAAGAATGTGTTGAACACCTACTTATAACTATAAAAATCTGAAATCAGAGTATGCAGATAATCATTAAAAACTATGCAGCATAATTTAAATTATAAAAACTGGCATCAAATAATACAAAAATCAGTATTCACAAAATAATTAACTGCCTTAATGATCTAAGATAGTCTTAAATCAATCTGCGCAGGGAAATCACTAAGAATGTAATGGAAGTTCTTTTAATAAACCACTTCAATTGAACTGTTAAAAAATATAAGAAAAATTTCACCAAAAGTACCGTTTTTTAATGAAAAAAAGAGACAAAAATCATTCTGTAAGAACAAATACCTACCTGTCATAAACACATTGTACTGAAGTAATATTAATACCCCTGTAGAAATTACGATGAAACCAAGTCCTGAAGCATTCTTTACTGAATATTCTCCTGTTAATAAATAAAAACATTTAAAATATTCTCATATATACTTCCTATTCTTCACAAGTTAAAGTACTTCATTTTATTAAATATTTTAACCTCAATAATACTCTTACAAACTGAAATGTTTTCCCCAAAATTCATTCAAATGAGTAATTTTTTGAGACAAAGAATATAAATCTCACATGCAAAATCCTTGAATTGGCTCTATCTCCTCCTCAACTATCTAACAGATTTCCAATGAGATATTCTGTAGTCATCTCTTGTCATTCCCTTCCTTTGCTATTTTCCATCTGTCCCAAAGTCAAATCAACTGCTCTTTCAGGCTCTTTTCTGAACTTATCTCCTTCTCCCCATGCCCTCAGTACCTCTGTAAGTAAATACAGGTGCTGATTTATGTTTTTAAACATCACACCTACACTACCATCTCCTGTAGAAACCACAATAGTGTGCTGAATCCACCACTTGGAGTCCCAGCCTGTCTCTGCTTTTCTTCATGTGCTCCCTGCCCTTCTTTCCCACTCCCACTCCCATCCCTCCACACACAACTGTCACTTTAGACAGACATGGTTCCCACGTTCTTTCCCACTTCCACATCTTGGTCAATACAAGATGGTGGCCCTGAGGCTATTTCCACTTTCCAATCCCTAGAACCTGTGAATATCCCCTTATATGGCAAAAATAAAAGCAAGTTCCATTATATGGCCAAAGATACAATTAAGTTAAGGATCTTGAAGGAGCTTATCTTGAATTATACCAGTGGGCCCAGATTCCAATGACAAGTGTCCTTGAGGGAGTGAGACAGAGGGAAGTTTGCCACAGACACAGAGCAGAAGACAGGAGAAAGAGGAACTGCAACCATGAGGGAAGAAACAAGCTAAGGAATGCCAAGCACTGCCAGCAAATGCAGAAGCTAGAAGAGGCAGGAAATGGACTCTCCCCTAGAGCCTGGGGAGGGAATGCAGCCCCCGTGACACCCTGACTTACAGCCAGACTTATGGCCTCCGGAGTGGTGAGAGAACTTCTACTGTTTGAAGCCACTCTGTGTGCCATAATCCGCTACGACAGCACTAGGAAACGTATACACCCTGACCCCCATGTTCCCCTTACATCGACCCTGCATTTCCTCATAGCAACTGTACATCTTACCTGGGACAAAGAGAATGGCTCCAACAATGACAATTGTAGTGAGCAGTAGTCCAGCGATAAGTAAAAGGATGATTTTCTTATTTGTACAGTTGGATTTATATTTAAGTGCTGAAAAATAAAACGAAACAGAATTCAATCAATCAATAAACTCAATCACATGTGAAGCCATTTCTGTAACCTATAAGGCACAGAGACAAACTGATAACTCACTGTAACTGAAGAACCTCTGAGCAACAACTCCTTTAAGTCACCTCACATCTTTTCAAAAGCCAATGGATAATTAGGGTAATGGCAGTACACATGTGGATGCTTAATACACAGGTGACACTTTATTCCCTACACTTTAAAAGAATGAAGTTACATACGCTAACTTTCTCAACTGAGGCATCATTAACTTTGGGGGCTAGTAAGTTTTTGTGTGGGGGATGCTTTGTGCATTATAGAATGTTATGCAGAATCCCTGGACTCTATATTATGAGATGTTAGTAACAGTCCCCTAGTTATGTCAATCAAAATGTGTTTAGACATTGTCAATGTCCCTTGATGAGCAAAATCACCCCAGATGGACAACACAACACTGATACACATAATGCTGATGGGACAAAACTGGCTAATTAGCAATATTGAGAAAAAGAGAACTAAGTTCCACCTTACATAAAATTAGTAAAACATCTGGAAATATGGACCCATCATTCTGAAAAACAGGATAGAATAAACATTGAACAAATAACACCCTTGCAAAATCCTGATGGAAAAAAATGCTTAAAATTTTAAACTATTTTAATAAAAATAAACTACAAAGACTCAATGGGATTTATCATATAAATTATTGTTTCTAATGTTAGGTTTATTGTCAAGTATCCAGTACCTTCTCTGAAACAACAATGTAATGAATAACCTTAACAGTATTTCCTTTTAGTCTCTATTGACTTTTTTATGCATATGTTAACATTGAAATTAACTTTTCACCAAGAAATTGTTAAAGTTAAACTAAAATCAGACTGAGTAGCAGACAGCAAAAGGATATGTGACTGAAATTTTGCTGTGTGTCATACACATAGATTGATGTGTCAATAATCAATGGGTAATTGTTGCAAAGGGGAAAATACTTTAAATGTTGTATTTTGCATTTAATTTTCCTCCACCAAAATGATGAATAGATGAAACATGGTAAAATTAACAATAATAATAATCATGAAAAAATCTATGTTTAAGGTATACTGCAGGTACCTGAAGAGTTTTTGAATCTCTAGCTACCTACACTTTAGATTAGAACCCCAAGACTATTCTGTTTAGGGGGAGACAGAGCCTAAGCAGACATCATTCGTCAAGCTGAGTAACAAATCCACATGAATCAGAAAAGAGAAATCACAGTAATATTTAGAAAGCATCATGTGGCAAGTTCCCCAAATATTTATTTGACCTGTTATTCCCACCCAGCCCTAGAAGACACGTGACTACTACTCAATCACAACCCTGCCTCCTTATCAAGCTCAGTTCTCACAGCTTCTCTGTCTTCTAGGCTCAAATACCAGCTAGAATAAAATTGAGTGCACAGGTCACAAAAGGCCCAGATACAGAGAAAGAAATTTTCTCTAGATATGTGTCATGCTTTCCATTTGAATCCCATGCATATTGTTATCTGAACAGAGCTTCAAAGTTCTGCAAAGGGTTATAAAATAGAAGCTGCTTCAAATGTCCTCTACAATCAAACAGTCATAAGAGATTCTTGTAGGTTAATTTGTTAAAGGAGCCACTAAGCAACAAGCATTTAAAACTTGACTTTGTAGGATAATTTCATGCAAAAAGGCTGACTTCTGTCATTCTTAAAATAAGATTTTGAACGTCACATAGAATTCAATACCTTTACGCTTAGGAGAAAAATAATACCAACAAAACTCAAACCACAAAATACTATTGTTAGTGTTTTATCATAAAATGGCCTTTTCTTTTTGAGCAGAAGTACACTGTACATTGGTGGTAGCTTTAATTCCTGTTGATTGGTTCAATTACTAATCATTTTCAAGGCTACCTTAAACTTTTCTCCAATAAAAGCAGCCGTTTCCAAAAAATATATTACTGCAGTCTACTTAAGTAACCACAGGCAATGAAAGAATGTCTCCATATTTCTTCAATGGCCCTTTATAAAAAGTGTCTTCTGGCTCCTTTTCTTTGCTCACAATGACCACATTTTAGCAGGTCCCACGGTAACTGTGCGGAAGATATCTTGCCGTTAGCACAGTTGTCAGTTTCTCAGCTACACTGAGATGCTATAAAACCCAACAATCTTCAGGCCCTCTTATTAGTTATCTTTTCCAGTCCTTTAATAAGTAGATATACCCTTAGTTATAAAATGTATCAAAACATTAGATGTGACAAATAAAATAAATTCAAGAGATTCCCCAAACACTTAGCATTAAGATAAAAATAATTTAATGTATTCTTAACAGCAGGCTTTTATCAAACTTTCTGGTATGATTTTCTGGCTGCTTAGCAAGACAATCTATGTCATTTAAAAAATCTGCATCCTTTTAAAGATTCCCCTCAGCTAAAACTACTGAGCTCAATACATAAAATGAAATACATGAGAAATGATAATCCTATGTACATTTTTAACAAAAACTTACAACCTAGGCTCTGCCTGATACAGGGTTACCAAATACTAGAGGAAACAATGTAATATTTTAACCAACAAATGAGAAATTCTAAAATTTTCCTTTTTCTATTTCAGAATAGATGTTGCTTAATTTCAATATAATTCCAGAGCATATGTGAAATAAAATAGTTAAATCCAGCAGGCTATATCTCGAAAAAATGTCAGGTTGGTTCATTCACTTTTTCTTTTCTTTTTTTTTTAAATATTTTTTTTAGTTATAGGTGGATGCAATACCTTTATTTTATTTGTTTGTTTTTATGTGATGCTGGGGATCGAACCCAGTGCCTCACGCATGCTAGGCAAGCGCTCTGCCACTGAACCACAACCCCAGCCCCTCATTCACTTTTTCTACAAATGTTGACTATGTACCTACAATGTACCAGGCCCTTTTATTAGTCCAAATCAGGGAACAAGTGGATTACATTATTAAACAAGAACTTATTGAGCACTATCAACCCATGTGACAATCACTATTCTACTCACTGACAGTGTACATAAAAACAACCACAAGGCAGGCCTCGAGGCCCTCAGATTCTAATGGGTGAGAGTGTGTTTGGGGATGTAAATGACCGGGGCTTTGTTCTCATGTCTTCCTCCCAGTTAAATAAAAGGTAAAGGTCTCCTCTAGTCTAAGAAAGTTCCTTTAGGCATTAAATCCTTCACTTTCACGTGGATGAAGCAAGTCCCTCTAGCCATTTAAAGACAGTGCTAATGTTATGAATTGAGGAGATTTTCTGGTCTCTTTGTGAGTGATAGGGAGCGCATCTAAGATAGAATGCAGGCTGAGGCTCGAAAAATCTAGTATAATTACCAAGTGAATTGGAGATAAAATTAAATCTATCATGTTACGTTTTCATGATACTCTAAAGACTGAATTGATACACTCATATAGGTCCAGAGAAAGTACAGTCTACCTAACAAGATCTAAAAATCCAAGAAGCCATGCCTGCTCAAAGATGTGATATTTAGTCCCCAGCCAAGTGATCGGTGAGTAAGCAGAGACACAAAAGCTTACCAGTGTGATAAAAATACATATTAGATGAAGAATGAATCATAAAGGGAGACAAGTGTTTGATTTAATTATTATACAGTTTCTGATACTCCAGGAAAGTACCTTAGAATCCTTTTGGTATCTGTTGAGTTATAAACCAATGCTGTCTTCAATGTAGGATAAAGTACATCTAATAACTTTTAAAATCAGATTACAATTTCAATTTTTTTTAATTATTTAAATTTGAATTACTATTTTAAAAATATTTAACACATTCATGTAGAACACACACACAAATGAAGGCTTTGCGAAACTGGTGCTAGAGAAAAATGAATTGCCATTTATAAATTGGTGACTTGCCAGAAGGCAAACAAAATAATTTTATTATAAACTCCATGTACTATCCAGCTTGCTCTGGTGAAGCAATTCTGTCAAACTGAATAATGACTGAACACCACATTCCCCTTCTATGGGACCCAGAGATGAAAGAGCTCAGGCTTTGTGCAGAAAGTACTTTGAGTGTAAACGAAGGGGATGTGCTATAGACAAATCTCCTTCTCCTGGTTCTAAATGTGCCCTGGTTTTGTGGAAAGTTTCACAGTTTCAGAGTATATGCAGGAAGCTGGGATGGAATGGTTAGGAAAGGGTCAAGAAAGCTGCAACTATATGTCTAAAACAGAGTGAAATGTTAAAACTATAGTTGTGTTCAGTTGCTCTTACAATAAAATCAGTGCATAAGCAAGACTTAATTCAGAGGTGACTGTAATGTAGACAGGACCAAGGAAAAACACTGTGAGTTCAAGATTTTTGAATAGAATTCACATCAAACTTCATTATTAAGTCCTATTATCAGGGGACAGCAATCAGGTTACAGAATAATTCTTTATAACCTATTGGAAAACTTTACCTTCTTGCATAGATACTTTCAGTACACTTCAATACATGTCCTCACCTCTCTAGAATGATCTTTTCTAACCAATGGAGAAATTCCCTGCTCTATTACTTCTCTTAAATGTGCCCTCATGGCCTAAATACTTTCATTAGTAAACTAGTCCTCAAATCTGGACTTGAAGACTTAGTAGGACCTCAAGGCTGCTGTGTGGGAGAATTTTTTCCTTGAATATCCCTACAATTATTTCCATAGGTACACCTACCTAAATACCTCTGAGCCAGTAGCCAAAATCCTTGTGGAATAATCTTGAGGAAGGGTGAGAAAATTAGAAAAAAAAAAAAAGGAAGATGTCTAGGAAATAAGATTTGAACTACAGCAGTCCTCACCATGAATGGTTCTGATGTGAATGAATTCCAGTTACCATCATTTAATTAAAAAACACAAGCCCCCCAAAGTATAGTTCTAATTTTAATTACCACAATATGTTAACCAAGTAACTAGATAAAGTACAGACTTCACCGCTATCTCTTCAGTCCACAAGTCCCTCCATAAATAGCAGATGTCCATTGTGATCAGTCACGTCACTTTTTTTGAAGACTGGTTGCTGACTGGTCACTGGTCACTGCCCATCTGTTCTTCATTCCGTTCAAGTGTATACTTGTACTATCTTCTGGTCTCCCAGTGATAAACCCACATGCTACTTTATAATGGATTATCAAAAGAGAAAACTGAGCAAGAAAGAAGAAAGAGCAAAGAAATGAAAAATAAGGATGCTAGATTTGAATTTCAATTGGGCCATCAGTGGAAAAGCAGAAGAAAACAGTGGATTGTGGGAATGCAGACACTCAAGATGTGGCCAGAGCAACTCAGTGAAGGAAACTCACTGGCAAGAATGAGGAAGGTGAGGAGGACAGACAAAAGAGAAAGAAGATGTCCTGGAGGAAGAGACTCTGGCAAAAGCAAAAACAAAAACCATGTCACACTGAAGGGACTGCCAGATATATTTCACGACTTTGAAACTACAAAGAACAAAATTTTGAAACCCTGATCCAAATGGGAGGCTGACAATTCACCAAGGCACAGAAAGGATGTGTGTTCTGTATTCAGTTACACAAAAAGAATACAAGAGTTGTTCAAATAGTGCTTAACAAAACATTTCAATCCTCAAAGTTTTTAAAATATCATGTGCTAAATATTAATTTGACTTTTGTTCCATGTTCCAATGCAATTGTTACTGATAATACAAACACTTTTAATGCTTTGAAAAAAGATTTTTAAGGCCATTATATAGCAGTAATTTTATCATTCTTTATTAAGATTTCTATGCAGAATTTCAGCTTACATGGTTGTGTTTATGGTTTCACAGATCTGTGCAAAGCAAAGACACACTATACATGACAAAAGTTCAAGGAACAGGAAAAAGAAGAACAGATAGGCCTACTTCAAAGACTTTCAAAATGTCAGCCAGTTCTTTGAATACAGTGGCATCTCAATCCTGCAGGAACTAGAGGACTAGGTGGGCAGTCCTAGTAATCATACATCAACCAGCTAAATGATGGAAAGAAGCTGTTCTGAGATCAAAGACTAAGGAAGAAGAACCGCGAAAAGTCAGCCAGGAACTTAATCGTCAGCAGAGTAACAAACTGTGAGTTGGTATAGTTTTCAGAACAAAAACCAAGTGTCTGAAAGCAATATTATTGGTTAAGGTTCAGTGCTTAATTCTAGGGAATTGAGAATGTATGTTAATACAGTGTCAAGAATTATGCAGTGGAACACAGAAACTCCTTCTCCTCAAAGTGACAGCATAACCCACTGTCTTTCCAGGAAGTTCAGCCTCACAAAGGTCTGGGTTTCATCTTGGACCACAAAAGACTCACAGGCAGAGCTGGATAAACCACTTAGAGAAATCTCCTGTAGTCAAGTACAGACCATAAATGGTCATCAGGAAAGTTAAGGACAACTAAAAATGTAGAAAATAAAAGCCATGGAGCTGAGTGACTGTTAACACCCCAGGGGCTGTGACATCCTGGATTCCAGGAAATGCACAAGCATTCAGGTGGAAAACACAGGGGCTCCCCTCTTTGGTGGGATGCCCAGGCCATAACCTGGAGGCCTCTTACAATGGGCTCCAAAAGAAAAGCTGGTTCAAATCTAGGGGCAGCACAGTCAGACACACCCACCCCTCTACTGGAATGACTGACATGCAGGTCTACAAGCCAGGGGCGATGTGCGCTCACTTCCACATCTCAGTCATGTAGCCCAGTGCCCAGCAGTCAGCAGGCACCCTGTCATGGGTATTCACAGAACAAACAAAATAGGTCAACAGTCTGCTTATCAATCAGTTAACATCTACTCAGAGTGTGTACCTACACATGGTGTTAGCCTTCACAGAAAGAAAATTCTCAAATTCAAGATGGGGAAGCAGTAGAGAGTAACAGCAAACCAACAGCACAGTTCAAATCCCAGGGCTACCAGGAAACAGCTGGGTGGCTGTGGGCAAACTGCCCAACTGATCAGTGCCTCAGTTTCTCATCTACAAGATGGGAATGACCACAGTATGTATACCCAAAGTCCCTGGAGAAATCAACATGATTTCAGGTGCAGCACACTTGGCACAGTGCCTGCCCTACAGGGCAAGGGCTCCACACTTAGTCACTATATGATCAACGCCTCTAAATGGAGGGCAGGCTGGATGAACCCAGTGTGGAAATGCCTCTTCCACACACGCACAGTCACCACATTTACTTGTTTAAGATGTGCCAAAATAATAAACCTCCACAAATAGTTCTTTAGGCTCATAAACATGTTCCTTAAAATACAGCAGTAGAAAAAATATAAAAATGAACAGCCAACCTCATAAACACAAACATGAAAATGAAAATAGGATAGTTTTTACTTTATAATCCATCAAATTAGCAGAGATTTTACAATTATAATAATGTCAGGACTGTGAGGTGAAAGACAGGTATTCTCCGTTGCAATGGTAGGAACTGATGAGATGGTTCTGGAAAACATTTTGGCAGTGTGAATCAGGAGGCTTAAAATATCTTTGCCACCTCCTGGCTTACATATTGTTAGCAGAGTTATTTTCATAGTATCAAAAAACTTGGAAACATCCCTAATATCCATCAAGATAAGAGTTAAGTAAATGATTGTCCATCCGTAGAAGGGGAGAAGAATTCTAACAAGAGTTATAAAGACACATCCTGAACATTAGGGTGTATAAGAACATAAACAGCACGAGTCCTTTCCTGGTTTTTGTTTTTAAAACAATGATAACGAAAATAAATAGACAGGGAAGGAAATAGGCAATTCTCTAGAAAGCACCAATAGCATATTATTAGGTTGTGACACTGCAGATGACTTTTATTTTTCCCTAAAAATTCCTATATTGTACAAAGTGTTCTAAAGTAATGTAACAGCCAACCTTCCATAGCCGTGAGTTCCACATTCACACACTCAGTCCACTGTGAACCAAAAATATTGATAATAAAATTATATCTGCACTGATTTTGTATAGACTTTTTCCCAGTCATCATTCTCTAAAAAAACTATACAACAACTATTTACATAGCATCTACTTTGCATGTAGTACTATAAATAATCTAGTGATCTAGGGATGATTGAAAGTATACAGGAGGATGTGTGGAGGTTAAATGCAAATACTTGGCCATTTAATAAGACAGGCCGGTGTCAGTGCATCAGTGGATTTGGGTATATAGTGTTCCCAGAACCAGTCCCCCATGGATACTAAGACAACTGTATTACTTTTTAAAGTCAGAACAACAACAACAAAACAATTAAGTTTATTTTGTAAAAATTTGGCTGACAGTGAACAGATTTACCTTGGCGTAATTCCACTAAATGTAATTTCACTAAGGATAATGCCATGATCAGCAAATTTCTAACAATCCAAACTCAACAAATCCCACTAATGTGAAATAATTTTATAATCATAAAAATAGTTTGTTCCCAGCCCAAATCATATGACTTGGCCCTTAAAGCTAGGTCTGCCAATATGGTGGAATGCTTTCCCTAACATCACTGATGACACAATAGGCCCTGATGCTGTACCAGTTTTTTTTTTTTCCTGAGATAAAAGATTTATTGAAATTTCAAGATAATTTCCAAAAGAGGTCTAGACACCTCTTGAAGGTAAGAGCTGTGAGATGTTTTGACAGTTGCCACTGTCAGTCCTTTGTTTCCCTCTTTTTTTTCTTTTAGACAAAAAGTTGAGAACATCTCTGAAATCATTAGCATTTCCAGAGGGCTATACATTGGGAAAAGCTCTTAAAATATATCATCAGTCCCCTCTCTTACATTTTTTACATATCACTGAGGATACACACAGCTTAAACTTCTGAGGAAAAATAAAATCCATAACATACGCAGAGGCCAATCTACTGCAACATTTTACCATATTTTACTTTTCTTAAGATTGGACAATAAATTACATTAGCACTGTTTACTCCTTCTGTATAGATGCTTACTGGTCTTCAGTGACTATTTGGGTGCTACAGGGAGAGTAGGAATCTTATGTCTTCAAAGTTTAAAGTAAGTTTAGAATGTCACCTCAGAAATTCACTAATTTAGTAAATTTCCTTTACCAACCTGGTGCAGCCATATGGTTGAGTGTGAACATTAACCATACTGCATATTAACCATTAACCATACTACTTACCTTGTAATGAAAGTTCTAGACTGTTGATGCTGAATCTGACACAGCATTAAGATTTTCCCTGAGGTTTGGTTACATGACTATCACAGTAAAGTGAGCTCAAAGAATATGGCTTTCCCGTGGCTGCTTCCTTAAGGGCTATGAGGCTGCACATTGAAGGTGACAAAACATGGTTCAATGGGACTTCTCCACGAGTGAACATGTGTCTACAGAGAAGTTCAAACGGGGAAAATGAAGAGAGGGGAATCCTAAGGCTCCAGAGGATCACATCACGCTGTCTCAACATTAATGAGGCCTGTGACCATCTGTTTATCAAATAAAATGTAGGTAAATGTTCTGTAAATATAAAAATGCTACATGAGTGTAAAGTGCTGCTATTACTAGTAGTCCCTCTATTTGTTCTTTAAAGATTTAGAAAACAACAACAAATAAATAAAAAAAAGAGACACCTTCTTAGGAATTAAAGGTGAACTGTAGCACAATATGGGGGACAATATGTACTTCAAGGAGACTGTGAGTATTGAAACTGCATTACTTCTTTACTCAAATAACACTCTTCCTAATACAACTTAAACAAAATATTTTACTAGTATAACCTCCTAGAAATAACAATTTCATCACTAAACCATAAAAGAAAAGTAGAAATAAATACTTACTTAAAATGCCAAATTGTCCCCAGAAGAGAAGTATAGCCAAAATTGGGAAAATAACGACGAGAATATTTTCATTTGGAGAAAACCATGACACTGAGAAGAAAGAAACCAAAAAAACAATAAATATTTCTTATAATTACTTTAAATCCCACTAGTAATCTCAAATATATCTTACGTAGGGGGAACCATAAAAATAATCAACTATGGCCTTAATCCATACACACATAAGAGACAAATTTGTAAAACAGACTTTGTTTAGGAAACAAAAGCTGCAGCGGTTTGAGTGTCTCTGGCCACACTTTCTCCAGCCTGAGCTCTATGGAAGGAGTCAGCCCAGCACAGCAGCTGAGCACAGAGCTCTGAGCCATATTGCTGGGGTTTGAAACCCAACCGGACAATCTGTAACCTTAGACAACGTCTCAACCAATGCCTCTGTTCAGCGTCCTTGACTGTTACACAGGTATGACAGGATCTACCCCTTGAAGGACTGCTGTGACTATTAACAAAGCTAATATAGATGAAGGAATTAAAGCAGTGGTTGGTACTTACCAAGTGCTCAGCAAATGTTAACTACCACTCTCATGTGTTGGATCTCTGTATGCATAAAGAGCCTAGAATTTACCTTCAAGCAACAGTGAAGTGCTCCTGTACAGACTGGCTCAGGGGACCCAGGTGAGGGAGCTGGCTCTACCACTATGTCCTTCCCCTTAGTGTGACTAAGACAAGACAGATGAGCCCTGCCTTTCCTCAAACTGACTGTGGAATAGAAGCCTTATTCATGAATAATTAGATTTCAAAAGGATCATTTACACATAAACACAAGAAGCTTTGGGCTATTAAGGAAGCTGTTATTAAGTGGGTCACATGTTACTTACATGGTGAAAATGTATCACACATCCTATATAAAGGGAATTGAGATATTAAGACTTCAAATAAGATTTGTTGAGAACTTTTTAAAAATTAAGTTTAATTGCATCTCATAAACCCTTAAGACTGTAATTTAGCTATGAGATTTCTTCTGTAACAATAAAGCCAAGTAAATGCACTGACAGCATTTCAAAGTTTACCAGTACAGAGGGGACGTGCTGTCTGAAGGACTCCTTTCAATACAGTCCCCAGCAAGTGCTGGCATTCCAGTGAAATCAACACTAGGCATTCAAATCCTCCCCTGCTCTGCCCTCAGTATCAGCATGTGAGGAACTTCATGGGCTTTCACTCCACAATGACAGCCATGTACTTCTATCAAGCTTATAATGTTAAACCTTGATAAAATGCTTACATTAATCCCCAGAATATAACAACATTATAAATTCTATCTTGGCCCTATTAGCTTTTCAGTATCTAGCATATTTTCCTGTCCATATTAGAGACTCAATACATGTGCTGTTGAAGGTTACAAGGCAGTATAGTGAGTGAATGGAATATAAATTTTTGATGCTCCTTGGTTGCAGTATACTACCAGGAGAGATGTTTTCAGATACTGAGTCAATACCTTGATTTTCAACTGTATAACTGAACATCGTCCTACACCAAAGAAAACACTTCTATACAGCATAAAATCCTACTGGGAAAAAATTTTGTGCAGTATACTTAGGTTTTCCTATCTCATGCCCAAGGGATTTTGTAAAAGCTCTATGACCTAATAACTATGCTTAAACAATTTACTTTTCTTAACGCACTTTCTCTATTATTTTCCCTTGAGTTATGTACATTAACTATTTAAAAACTCACAACTATCATGAGAAATTATTAACTCTCACTTAAACCTGAGGAGACTAACACAGAGCAAAATTAAGGATTATAAGCATTTTTACCTTTCCATGTCTCAACTTCACTTCTGATGGGCCCCTTGCATACCCAAACTCCCCTCTCAGTTTTCCTCATTTCAATAGTGATGACTCCATTTATTCAGATCCACAGGGTGAAAAATCTTGGAGTTCTACCTGACTCCTTGGTTTCTCACATACCCACATCTAGTTGGGCAGCAAATCCTGCTGGCTCTACCTTCAAATAGTATCTCTGTAGGATGTGTTGATAATGAAATGCTCATTTTCCTGGTGTCCCCTGCCCCCACCCACAATCTTAAGATATATTAACAGATATCTATTACTAAAAATAAGAGGTGCATCCAGCCCTGCTCAACTACTAACTATTCACTTATTCCACAGCAGCATTTATTGGAAGCCCATCATAGCACTCCTTCCTCTAGGCTCTTGAAGGTCCAACGGTAAAAGGTACAAAGGTTCTGAGCTTGAGGAGGAGGACCAGTGGAAGACAGACTCTTGGGGGCAGTAAGAAAAGGTCTCTTTGGTGAAGAACTGGAAGTGAGCCTTGCATGGGCAGAAGCCTGCCATGTGAAGACAGGAAAGAGGAGATGTCAAAGGAACTGCAAGTTCAAGGAGCCAAATATGGAATTTAGTGATAGAAGATCAGATTCAAAGGGTTTGTGGGGCAAGATCATGCTGGGTCTTATCGGCTTGTTAAAGGAGGTTGTATGCTATTCTGAGAGCAAAGACAAGTGGCTGGAAGGTACAACTACAGAAGAAAAAGGATCTTATTTAAAATCTCCTTTGTCAGTCATGTGCAGAATGTATCCCAGAGAAGCTGGACCTGTCTGAAAGCTATAGTAGCAGTCATTCTTAGGAGATAAAGAGATATGACCAACAAACCCTTTCCTGAGTTCAGTTTTACTCATCACATTAAAGATGTAACAGAACTGCTCCAAAGGAAGGTGACTAGAATGGAGATCCTGAAACCTTCAGTAATATTAGCCTAAAAGAATCAGGGATCTTAATTCCAGGCAAGAATAAAATTTGGAGAAATGCCACAGCCTTCCCAGTCAGTGACAACTTACAAGGGACCAAGTTCTTGCCTGAGTCAAGGAAAATCAGGAACTGCCTGATAATAGCCAAAGATCTCTGGAAAACAACAGTGCCTCGTCATGCCACAGCTCTAGGTAACAAGTCAGAATGGCCAACTGCCTGCATGGAACAGAAGTAACTTACGAATTAGATGCTGAGATAGACTAGATGATTCTTTGATGACACCAAGATTGTATGCAGAAATAATAAGAAAAATAAAAGGACATTTCAATGATAGAGATAATAAAACAAAAGCTACTACTATCTAAGTGACTCAACTGGAGCTCTTCAGAATCACCTAGGAGGTTACTCCAGCCTCATATACTCTCCCCTCTCACCGCTAACCCAAGATTTTCAATGTTCCCTGATAGTAACTATGAGAGGTCTGGGGGATGCTCATGATTCTCAGCTTAAAGTCACTTCTGCAGATTTCTGCTGGAGTTTAGCTTCAGTCACTGACATAAATGTGCTACCTTTCTCTCTAATTCGTTATGGCGGGGAAAAAATTGAGAATCACTGAATTGGATGTTTAAGAAGCAATTAAGAAACTGTTGGGAAAAAAAAAAAAACCAATGTTTTCTATAAAACCATTTATATGTCCATTAAGTTATTGATTTGTTATGGTACTACTGTCAGATGATCTTTTTCCCCAAAGGGAGAATGAGACAAGATATTTCTCTAAGATCCCTTACAGCTCTGAATTTCTATGGCACTAAGAAAATAAATTAAGCATAAAATGAACTAAGAACAGTATCAGATATCTTTCCATCTCGTGATTACAAAAGATACTCCAAGGGCATTCGTACTGTTATTCTGCCCAAACTCTGGCTGACATCTCTGTCCATTACCCTCCCCCAAGCTCCCATTCCTGCTCAGGAAAAGTGGCTCTCAGGAAAAAGAACTTTCTACCAGTGGAAAGGCAAAGAAATGATATTAAGAGGGTGTGGTCTGGGATGAGCATTTAACTTTTGCTTCTCTGCCTAGTGTTATTAAAACCCAGGGCCTCACTTTTCTTATCTTTATGTACAAAAGTGGGATAACTTGAAAAGATAAAGGGATCACACTCTGATCAACTAAGTGTGTGTCTCCTTCAAATACAGACATGCAAACCTCCACAAACAGAGAACACCAGTTCTACAAAAGAAGATCATAATAAAATTTACAACACAAAATTCAAACCAAATTTTTACGTGATATTTCAGAACTATATTGCTTTTTTTGGTGTGTCAACTTGGCTGAGCTATAGTTCTCAGTTATTTGATCCAACCCAGAATTCTAAGGTGGCCTCCCAAATCTCTGCCCCTAACACCCACACCTGTTTACTTCCTTCCTCTTGTGCATAAGACTGTAAATATGTTCATTTCCATGAGTATGTTGTGTCACCTGGAAGAGGGATTTTGCTGATGTAATTAAGGTCTCTAATCAGTTGACATTAAAAAAGGGAGATTATCATTGAGGAACTAAAGAATGGCTTAATCAAGTGATTCCTCAAAGATTCTCAGCTTTTCTTGGAACAATAATTCACATCTGAGAGGAATCTGACAAGAGGAAGAGTCTCTTTCCCTGACTTTAACTATGCAAGAACACATGTGGCAGACAATGGGACCAACCTCCAGGAGCTGGGAGAAGTCCCTGGTGGATATCCAGCAAAGAAGCAGGGACCTCAGCCCTGCAATGATGAGAAACTGAATTCTGCCAGTTATATGAGTTTGGAACAGGCCTCAAACTCCAGATAAAAATACAACTTGAATCAAAGACATTATTCACAGAACTATTAAAAAAAAAAACAACTGTCTAAAATTCATTTGGAAGAATAAAAGACCCAGAATAGCCAAAGTAATTTTAAACCAAAGGAAGAATATTGAATGCACTAGAACATGTGCTTTCTAATTACACTACAGAGCTATGGTAACAAAAACTGCATGGTACTTGCATAAAAACAGACAGACCAATGGCAGAGAATAGAAGACACAAAGACAAGCTCACACAGACATAGTCATCTGACCCTTGACAACGGTGCCAAAAACACATATTGGAGAAAGATTGCTTTTTAAACAAATTGTGTTGGGAAAACCGGTTATCCATATGTAAAAGGATGAAACTAGACCCTAATCCTTCACCCTGCATAAGAATCAACTCAAAATGGATCAAAGACCTAGGAATTAGACCAGAAACCATGCAACTCCTTCAAGAAAATGTAGGGTTAGTATTCCAGCTTCTAGGCACAGGCAATGACTTTCTCAATAGCATTCCTAAAGTTCAGGAAATAATGCCAAGGATTAATAAATGAGATAGAATCAAATTAAAAAGTTTCTGCACAACAAAGGAAACAATAAGGAATATGAAAAGAACCTGTTGAATGGAGGAAAATCTTTGCTAGCTACTCTTCTGACATGGGATTCATATCTTGAATATCTGAAGAGCTCAAAAAAACCTCACACCAAAAAAATCAAATAACTCAATTAATAAATGGGCAAAACAGACACTTCTCAAAAGAAGAAATACAAATGGCCAACAAATACATGAAAAATGTTCAACATCATTAGCAATTAGGGAAATGCAAATCAAAACTACACTGAGATTTCATCTCATCCCAGTCAGAATGGCAGTCATCAAGAATACATACAATAAATGCTGTATAGGATGTGGAGAAAAGGACTCTTTTACACTGTTGGTGGGACTGTAAATTAGTACACCACTATGGAAATCAGTATGGAGGTTCCTCAAAACACTAGGCATGGAACTATCATATGACCCAACTGTACCATTCTTCAGTATTTATCCTGAAGAATTAAAGTTATCTATCTTAGTACAGTGTTACATGCATACCCATGTTTATAGCAGCACCGTTCACAATAGTCAAACTAGGTGTTCATCAACAGATGAATGGATAAAGAAAACATAGTATATTTACACAATGGAATTTTATTCAACCATAAATAAAATGAAATTATGTCATTTGCAGGAAAACGAATGGAATTAGAGACCATGTTAAGCAAAACAGGTCAAACTCAGAAAGTCAAAGATAATATGTTTTCTCTCATATGGAGAAGATAGAGAGGGAAAAGGAAGAGAAAAGTGGGGGTGATTCTCATGAAAATCAAAGGGAGATCAGTAGAGGAAGGGGACTAGAGGTTGAGAGGCAGGGAGGGAAGCGGGAAGTGCTGGGGAGTGACGTTGGCCAAATTATATTGTTAAATTGTGCTCATATACGAATAGGCAACAAATCCCATCAAGATGTACAACTATAAAAAATGTGCACTAATAAAAAAACGTGGGGAATAAAAGAATATTAACTTGGCCAACATCTGAATTTTAGCTTTATAGGACTTTGAGCAGATGACCCAGTCACACCATGAATAGAGCTGTGAGTTAAAAAATTGAATGAATAAATGTATATTGTTTTAAACTGCTATTCTGCGGTTATTTATTGCACAGCACTAGAAAACTAATATGAGGACCTTAGAGTGTCTTCATCATTATGAATAAAGTGTATATCATATTCACAATGATGGAACTGGAAACTCTGTTGAACTTGAATGACCTTAATAGCTTACATAGAGTAAAATAAAATTTAAGCTCTCAATGTTTTTTGTCTTATTAATCGAAATAGAAATATTATTAGCAATTATTTTTTTGGGGTGGGGGTGGTTCTGGGATGGAACTCTGGGACACTCAACTACTGAGCCACATCCCCAACCCTTTTTTGTATTTTATTTAGAGACAGGGTCTTTCAGTTGCTTAGGGCCTTGCTAAGTTGCTGAGGCTGGCTTTGAACTTGCGATCCTCCTGCCTCAGCCTCCCCAGCTGTTAAGATTACAGGCACAGTTTCACTCTGCCTGGCTTATTATTAATAATTAATCATATAAGTACTAATATTTACAGTTAGTATTTGGTTATTTACAAGGTATTTTCACACAGGAAACACACAATATGGTGATTTAGAAGTCAAAGAGATCCAGGCTACAATTCTGGCAGTGACTCTGGCCTTGAATAAGTATCTTGAGTCTCTTTTACCCCTGATGCATTAAATGGTGAGACCTGCATCCATGTCCTAGAGTTCTTGAGAAACTCAAAAAACATGACATACATAAAGTATCTAGGATGGGCCCAAATAAGTAAATAAATGTCAGGTCATTTTGCGCTTTTTCCATGATCTTAGTGGTAACATGTTAGTCATCACTAAATCAACAGCGTCTAGCACAGTGCCTGTAACATAGTAGGCACTCAAGTCTTTATTAAGCAAGAGAGATATTATCTTATTTTTTATAGACATTCCTGTAATTGAGATAGTATCCTCACTGTACTAATAGAAAACTGAGGGACAGATAGGTTGAACTTCTCTTGAGTTCTGTAAGCTAGAAAAATGAACTATAGAAAAGAGCTTTCTAAATTCAAGAACTGTGCTCCTTCCATAGTGTTGTACTGTCCACTGGCACCGGAGGTCTACAAAACCATGTCTTATAGACCATGCTTGCACATATTCTATTCTCATGATCCAGAAAAGGGAACACTGAACAGTCTCCATTACCTGCATTCTATTAAGTGGGATTCAATTCTCATTGAGTGATTTCTATTCCTCATTTATACCTATTTTTTTGCACATACAAAAGCACATTATAGTAAAAATAGTGTCTAATGCCTAAGTTCCTGAAGTCTACATGATGGGTATCATTATTACAACAAATGTGCATTCCCAATTAAGAGTACTGCCCTACTTATCCTTTTGGTGCAGAGTAATATTTTACTTTTCCAAAGAAAAACTGTTGCAAAATAGTGGCACCAAATCATGGCTAAGATGTGGAGAAACTAGGTCACTCACGTTGCTGATAATGTAAAATGAATGTAAAATGGAACAGCCATTCTTGGAAACTATGCATACACTTACCATATGACCCAGTAATCATACTTCTATGAATGGATCAGCAAAACCAAATGTATATCTAAACAAGCACCTGTACACAATTGTTCACAGCAGCTTCATTTGTAATAACTCATACCTAGAAATAACCAAATGTCCTGAAATAGGTGAATGGCTAGACAAGCTCTGATAAATCCATACCAATGAATACTACTCAGTTAAAAAAAAAAAAGGCAGGGGGTGGGGAGCAAACAAAAAATAAAACAAAGCAACAAAGGAACCTAAGCAATGATGCATGTAGCAACGTGGATGGATTTCAAGGGCACTGTGCTCCGTGATAAAGCCAAAATATTGGAAAGTCATCTATCAAATGATTGCATTTATATAACACTGACCAATTAGTGCTTGTCAGATTAGGGGTAATGGAAGTAGGGGTGTGACCATAAAAGGTTTGATGAGAGAGATGTCTGTTAATGAAATAGCTCTCTCCATTCCAACGACTGTGATAGTTACACAAGAACAATGTGTAGAAATGACAGAGAAACACTCAAACACACTGAACTTCCTGCTTTTGATATTATGCCATAGTTACACAAGATGTAACCATTAGGGAAGACTGGAAGAGGGGGACACAGCACCTTTCTCTGACTCTTTCTGTGAATCAATAATTATTTTAAAAAATAAAAATGGGCGTCAAATGTTTCAGTCCTTTGGTAAATTGTTCTATATTCTCTATAATAAAATAATACTTTCTCATCTAAATATAAATAAGTTTTTTACATGGTATTTTAAAAACAAAGAAAAATAAAACAATGACATGCAAAATGTAACCTTGTCTTCATCTCAGATACTGGTATTCCCTTACCATTCATTTTCATTCTATCTTCTGACCTTTTAGGTCTTGGTTCTTACCAGTTTTCAATTTTCCTCTCAGTGAACTACCTTGCCTCCGAAGTTACTGTCCCTCAGAATTTGTTCTTTCACTCCCATGAAACTCTTAATTACTCCAGACAAATTTCAATCAGGTATTAGATCATCTCCCTCCAGGCACTCACAATGTATGTGACTGACTGACTAGCTCCCTTCTGAAATGTGTACATTTAAAAAAAAAATCTCCTTTGCCCATATTAATATCAGTAGTAAAAATTACAAGGTAGGCAAGATTTCTGAGCAGGAAAGCCTTCCAAAATCTTGTCTGCTCTAAGCCATTCCCTGCCGGTTTCTCCTGCGCAAAATCCCTCTCACACTATTCCGTGCTGGCTTCAGCAACCTGATACCTTTATAATATGAACATCCCAGGAAAACAAGTAACACTTGTAATACACATTAGTTTTCAGAGAACTTCTAACACATAGGCTTCATTAGATCCTGGAGAACACATAAAAGTAAGTCTCTACGTATTTTCATTCCCATTTTAGAGATGAAGCAACTTGGACTCAATGAAGCAACTTCTCAAGAACATATAGTAAATAGTAAGATGCTGATTCCCAATCCTGAGCGATGTCAAATACTTCATGAAGCTAAACACTCCATTCCCAGTGGGGTAAAGAGACATAACAGTAAAGGCTAGAAGAATAGAAAGAACCTAGTTGATCCAATGAACTGTTCTGATCCCATCTCAAAGTATGGTCAACCCCAAGATCAGCAATATGTTGGGTGATGCAAAATAAAGCTTTAAAAATGTAAAGCCAAAAAAACCCCCCTCTCTTGTGGATGAAGAAATAAGCTAGCATAGCAAGTAATAGCAAAAAGACTGTATACTCCAGCTAACTTCATGGCCTCACACAACCCAGTTTGGCGAAGAGGGCAGAATTGTGCTATAAACAAAACACAAATTCAATTAAGTTAGATCCCTGTTCCCCCACATCTTGGCCAAATATTATTCTAAGTAAGGCTCAGCACTGAGAACCTTAAGGAAAGGAATCACCCATGATAACCTCACCTTTAATATCTAGATTCTCATCCTCTGTAGAGGAAGCACAGCTTCCTGTGTTGTTTTTGTCAACCTCTGGTCAAAGTGAAAAGTTACAAAACAAAATTAATAACTGAAACTAATAATTGTAAAGAGACTAAAAAACTAATCAAATGAAACAAAGTACTTCTGATGGCAGTAAACAGAAATGCAGAGTAGATGTCTCAGGACTGATTAACCAAATAGAACAACAGTCCTCAGACCAAAAGTTTGAGAGCCACACAACAAATAAATGAATGATCAGTTGATGAGTTTTAAAACTTCGGAAAATTTTAAAGCAGAGCAAATAAGATAGAAACTATGATCTTAAGCTGGTAAACATTATACTAACATTCATTATTAATGGCTTGCTTTCTGGTTCAAAGGAGTTCCTAGTCCCAGGGTGCTCCATTTCTAATAGGATCACAGTTGTAGCAGGACAAAGAGGAAGCTATTATAGAGGTCTTACTGTCTTAGTCTGTTTACAGTTGCTGTAAGAGAGTGCCTGAGACTGGGTGATTTATAAGGAACAGAGCTTTATTTTGGTTCATACTTCTGAGACTGAGAAGTCCAAGAGCATGGTATAGGCATCTACTCTGCTTTTGGTATTGCACTACGACATGGTGGAAGGGTGGAATGTGTATTAGAGAGCAAAAGAACAAGGGAGGGACTTCTTTTGTCATATCTCATTTTCTCAAGAAAGGCCTTAATCCCTCTCAATGACCTAATCAATCACGTCTTAGAGGCCCTACCACCCCAACAGTCACAACGGCAATCCAGTTTTGACATGAGTTTCAAAGGGGAAAAACCATATTCAAACTATATTACTTACCAACATGATATTTGAGTTCTATAACGGTTTCACCTTCTCTGGTTAATTCTGTTACTTCACATGTGTAGTTTCCTACTTTCGCATCACGCTTATCCATCTTCAAAGAAGCATCTCCTTTAAGTAATTCTGAGACTGCGATTTTTGCACTTGAAAAGTTACTGTCCATAGTAGCGTTGTCTTGGCCTCCATCATAGATGAAAATGTATTTTCCTTTAAATTTCCACTTCACATACATTTCGTTAGTGTTTTGTGCCCCCACATTAATAACAAAACATGGGATGACAACAGTTTCATTGCAAAAGGTGAATTCTACTGATTTGGTTTTATTAAATAGTAGCTGGGCTGAACCTGGAAAAGAAAAAGAAAAAGATTTCATTAATTATACAATTCTATACTATAAATCTTAGGTATGTTACAAATCCTTAAAATAAACTGCAAAGCTTCCAGGGTTCATTTAAGCAAGTAGTGCAGCAATAGGGAAGAACAGTAAAGTGAAAAACAGATTATTTCGATATTAACTTGCACAGCTGATAGATGACACTGTAACTTTTCTTTATCCAGACTCAATAATGCAAAGTATACATTACCATGCATCTTGGGAATAAATTCAGCAACTGTGTTGGAACATGCAGGTATAGTCATCTGGCTTTTAAAGCTTTGAGGTAATCATTTCTGCCTATTGATATATGTAGAAAAGTATTGTCCTTACCATGGGAAAATTTTGAAGAGAAAAATCAACCCAAATACTATATTCACTCTCAACTGCTATACACTTCTTCTACATATAACTTGCTAAACTGATATAAAATTTATCTCTACCTTTATGCTACATTCCTAAAAGAAAAAGGAGAGGGGCAGTTCTACTGTACTTTAATATACAAAGTAAATTGGATACATCAAATCACATCTTTCCACAAAGATGGAAAGTCTTAGAATACTAACGAGAAAAAAATTCTCTGTGGCAATTTTCCCATTGCAAATCTAGACAGCAATAGACATTTTGTATGCAAGCCTTACAAAGGATTAGATACAATTGAATGGCATTTTCCCACTTCTATATTTCACTGAATCTACAGAACAACAATTTCCAAATGTATATTATAGGTATTTCTTCCTTTTAGAAACCATAAACCACTCTAAAAGCCAAGAAACAAGTTGAAACCAAGAGCGAATATTGTTAATGATCAGGGTGTATTCCATCAACTCTTCCTAATGGCACAAATTGCCAGTAGCTGCAGTATACAACTAAAATGTATAACAATGTGGAGAAACTAGTTATCTTCCATGTTCTTCAGCCTCTTATCAACTCTTTTATCTAAGTGGTAATTTTTTTTTCCTCAGCAAAACACTAACGAATACAAATGAAGTGTAAATAGTTTGTCCTTAAGATGTCTTTCATCTCTATAAACTAGAATCAAAATTCATGGGCTTAGGTTGTTATTATTCTAAGAACATACTTATTATCCAATGAAAAAATTGAACGTAAGGATGCAGAATTGAATATGACCTGGATGGTGTTCATAAACTGAGCACAAACCCTATGTCTGTCATTTTTTTTTCTTTGGTATGTAATCTTAAGTAACTCATTTTTCTATGCCTTGGTTCACTCTATAAGTAAGAGGATAAAAAGATCTGGCATGGTGGTAGATGCCTATAATCCCAGAGACTAGGAAGGCTGAGGCAGAAGGACTGCAAGGTGGAGGTCAACCTCAGCAACTTAGTGAATCCCTAAGCAACTTAGCAAGACCCTGTCTCTAAAAAGGGCTGGGGATGTAGTTCAGTGTTACAGTACCCCTAGGTTCAATCCTAATCACATAAAAAAAAAAAAAAAGATTAAAAAAAAAAAAGAACATTGGGGACTGGGGATATAGAGGATGTAACTCAGTGACAGAGCACTTGTGAAACATGCTATAGGCCCTGGGTTCAATCTCTAGCACTGTAAAACAAAACAAAACAAAACAAAAACTTCACAGCAACTTCATAAAACTATGGTGAACATCAAAGGAAAAAATATATAGGCTAATGCTCTCTAAACAATACTGTGCTGTAAAAATAAAGGGCAACACTATAAAAACTAGACAGTGTGGCATTTTAATGTAATGATCTTGACTCTCTCTTACTGGTCCAAACTGTTGTACTTTGGGGAACTTGCCCTCTGAAGGAGCCCTGTGGGTGTCCACAGCTCACTTCTTTCTAGTTCTGTTTCTAGCCACCCAGATATTAGGAAGCTCCAGGCAAAATCTGGACTTCAAATTGCATTCTTCAAAAACCTCAGAGTTGTGAATTATTTCCCATGAGAGAGAAGAAAGGAGGGGAAGAATCCACAGTGTATAAAGGGGCGATGATGTTGGAATTACAAAAGATGGCAAGTGTCAAAAAATATGTGAAAGAATCTGAAATGGACAGAAAGATTACTGGGTGTCCTTTTGGTGGAGTGCTGAGCACTGTCTATCAGACCCTTTGGAATTATCTGACTCTATAAGGACCAGTGTCTTTCACTGACTTTGGGCTCTTTTACAATTCCAGAAGTTGTTGAAAATGGATTGTAATGCACATTACTGGTGTCCTAAGAGATACAAATAAATTTTGTTTTGCAACTGATTTCCACCTGGTGGAAAAGAACATTCCAAAAATTATGTTTTACTGATAAGGATACTGACGAAGTTTGCATCTATTAGCAACTTTATTTCAGCATTCCTTCCTGCTTATAAATCTTTTCACTCTCCCAACTCTCTTTCAAATGTGTTTTGCATCCTTGCTAGTTTGCTTTTTAATTAATGAGTGAAATAAAAAAAATTTGACATGTCCACTGTACACTTTTGAATCACTTAAAAGATTTAAAAATGATATTTTAAATAATTTTAAAATATTAAAATTTAATAATTTTAAAAATTATTCTTTAGTAGAAGAAATGAAAGTGAAGAGTTCTGTTATCCTATCAAACTTCTTGAGAAAACTCTAGGTGAGAAGTGGTTGTTAAACACAACATAATTGCACAACTATGTTTAGAAAATAACTTTGGTAAAGAACACAGAAAGCACTGATTTCACTGCATTACTTCTTTCACAGCTAAAGTAACTTAAGTAGAAAAAATGCTGTCAGTAATATTTAAAATAAAATTGACCAGAATAAACCAAACCATGTTTTGAGTAACCTTTTACATTAATAAGTAATAAATGAGAGTAGTGTAAAAATGTCACTCCAGACCTTAATTATAACTTCATCCTTTAGAAACACATATCAAGAACTACTAAGTAGGAAAAATGATCTAATCTGGGGTTTTTCTCCTTTGCTTGTTGCCTTCTGATGAGACAGCAAAGTGAAGAAAAGATAGAAAATACAGGGGGCAAATAAAGGAAAATAATTATCATGAGTAAGGAAATTCTGAATAAACAAGATGTGCTTACAGAAATCTGAAAGCAGACAAATTGCACCAAAAGTGATGCAGAGTACAAGAAAATTAGCAAATCAAGAGGAAAAATTGCTTTATATCAAATGCCAAAAGCACTGGACCTTACGACTTTCACCAACACACTCCACCAACACAAACCATCTCAGATCACAGTCCTGAAAGCAGGTTAAAAGCTTCAGTGAAGCTCTAATCTATGGTAGTCAGAGCAGAGTTCAGCTCAAAAATTTTTAAAATGCAAGAAGCTTCTATTGAGAATTACCTGATATGATCACTGTGACAGGAGAGGGGATGATACAGTGATGACAATAATATAGGAATTATATCAGTTAGGAGCTTACAGTTCTCATATGGGGCATGGTAAGTACTTCTTACCATGAAAGGTCATACTGCTGTCCTTTCTGCATGGATAGAGTGCTGTGGATGGACAGAGGGGACTCTGTATCACAGACTTTTCAGAAAATTTGTGTTGCAAAAATATTTTTAAAAAGAAAAGGAAGAAAGAGAGGGAGGGAAGAAAAGGGAAAGGAAATTAGTGTTGCCTTTAGGGAATAGCAAAAGATTATCTTAGACCCCACCTGTCTAGGCCCTTAATCTTTTACCTATTCTTGTGTTCCATGTACATTTTTTCTCCTTCTTAACAACTTTTAAACCCTTCTCCTTTTCTCTCTCATCCCACACACTCTAAAGGAACCCTCTTTCCCTGCTTAATTCAAATTAAATCCTTTAGAGAAGCCAGAATCTACCACCAGTACCCCTCTATAAACTTACCTGCAATCCCAACTATCCATACCTCTTCTCCAACTTCCTACTTTTCAGACAATATGAATTAATTTCATGTGAGAGCTGGCTTCCACTTCTGCCTCCAACCCATCTATCTCAAGGACTTTCACAAAGTAATTATCAGCCTCCCTATCCCCCTCCTCCATTTACAAGATGTACATGTTTCAAAAAATGCTTGAATAACCACCAATTTTTAAAAATCCCACATGCTTGTCTTTCCTAGTATCCTAAAATTATAATCCGTGCACATCTCTTCACTTCCAGCAACTCCTTAAGTCTGTCGCCTGCCTCCACACCTACTGCACCCTACTGCTTCACTACTCAAGCTCTTGCCAACATCACCAAGGATCCCAGGTGAAAAGACAAATGTGCACAGTTCCCTTTCTGTCTTGACTTCATGGTTCTTGAGCCAGTGGGCAGCTCCTTGTCTTGTCCTCTATGGTATCTCTTCATTGGGCCTTTTCCTCCTGCTTGTCCACCCCATCCTACCTTTCTCTCTAGAAATATATTCCTTGGCTCCCACAAATGTCAGTGTTCCTAAGGGACAGTGCCCCCTCACCAAGTATTATCCCTCACTTTCAGGCATATCTACCTGAACACTTTTACTTCTGAGTAAAGTCCCGTCTTTCATCTAAACTGCAGACCTCGGACAATCAACTGTCTGTTGTGCATTTCCACTTGGATATACTACAGTAACTTCAAAGTCAACATGTCCACTAACCTACTGAGCTCCTCTTTCCTCTCCTCTCAAATCCTCACCTCTCTAAAGTATTTTCTTCCAGTCAACCAGACTTGGACTTAGGACTCATGCTAGATTCTTCCCTTTCCTTAGTCATAGAGAATTCTAGATAGGTCCAACCTATTTAATAGTTCCTAAATGCAATGTCTGTTGAATGAATGAATTAGACACTTGTCTCTTCTTCCTTGAAATGATGCCATAACCTCCTAACTACTTCCTAACTCCATCTTCAAACATTTCTCTATCCGAGTCCCAATGTGTTTCCCACAGCTCCCCAAATAACTCTTCTAAAGGCAAATGCACACTCTTTTGCTTAATATACATTAATAACACCCTCCCCCCTCTCAGGATAAGTCCTAACTGCATTATCATGGAATACAGACAAGGTCCTTCAAGATCCTTTCCAGCCTAACCTGTATTCCCTCAATTCCCAACTATGCTCTATTGTCAGGATATTCTTGCAAACCCATGAATATGCAGATGCACTCTCATCTCTAGGCCTGAGTATGAGCTGCTTTCCAGACTACAGAGGTGCATGTCCTCCCCTAGGTGCAGAGTATGTAGTAGAGACCACATACTTGGGAGCGGGAGCCTGGTTCAAGATGCAGCTCAAGTATTTTATGACTGTAGAATCTTAAGCAAATTTCTTAACCTGTGTACCTCTGTGTCCTCATCTGTAAAATGCAAATAGTGATGCCATCTACTTAAATCAGAGAGATTTTTCAGATTTAATGAGACAATGAACATGAAGTTCTCACTATAGTGCCTTTCACATACACAGCAAATGCTCGAGAGTGGCAGCTGTAGTTTGCTTTTGTCCTTCCTGCCAAAGCACCATTGAGATGTTCACTCCTGTCCCCTTTCCCTACCACTACTCAACTGTTTTTGTCCCCTTCTGACTGCTCCCACTGTCCCTGTTCAAGTGCTTCACTGTACTTACCATCAAATATTACTGCTGTGCTATTTAACTAATTTCTTCACTAGTCTCAGAAGGTAGGACAATGTCTTCATGTGGCATCCTAAGAATCTTACTCAGGATACAGACAGTAGGATTCAGTGCATTCTTTATGAATGCACAAAGTATGAAGTATAAATTTCAAGAAAAGAGATACAAAAGTCTTCTGGGAAAGGGTTTACTCATCCACATTTCAAGAGAAACCCCCATGCTACTCACTCCTATTGAATCGTGAAGATATATATTTTAAGGAAGAAATCTCAAGTCAGTTGCAGGCTTAGATATAAAAGTTCCTAAAGAAAAATTACAAGAATGTGCCTAAGAATGATCTTAGAGGGTGATGTTAAAATTGCATCTTGAAGGATGAGTAGGAACGTGGGAAAGAAAGGACTTTCTTGGGAGCAGAAATTACATGTACTCAGAGGAATGAAGATCTCACCATTCAAGTGAGATCTTGGAAAGTTAGTCAACTAAATTTGTAAAGGCATCCTTGAATGTCATGCTGAGAAGTTTGGACTTAATAATATTAGCAACAGGGAACCACACAGATTTATTTTCATTAAAACAACAACAACAACAGTGCAGCCAGCAGTATGAAAGATGTGTAAGGGCAGGAAAGGAGAGGAAAGAGGAAGATCCATTAGGAGCCTTCTGCAACAGTCCAGGTAAGTGAAACTGGAGAGAAGGCTTAAAATGACAAGAAAAATCAAAAAGCAAACAGAAGTCAGCTGTGGGAGGTAAAGAAGATGAAAAGGGAAAAATTAAAAATGGTTAACTAAAACAGTATGTGAAACTACTATTCGCTTATGGATTAGCTATAGAGAAAAAAAGTTTGAAGATCAGGGAGAATATTCTTTCAATATTTGAAAGTCTGGGCATTAAAATGCCTGTGGTAGAATGAAGTAGAGATGCCTGGTATGTCCCTAGGCATATGAATTTGAATTTAAGAAGAAAGGTCAGAGCCATAAAGACTTGGGAATAACCAAGGACATAGCTGGTAATCGAAGTCATGAGCATAAAGAAGACTGACCAGAGAGTCCTTCTGATGCAAAAGAGAAGGTGACAGAGAATAAAATCTTGGGCCACACCAATATTTATGTAGCAAATTGTGAAAGGGAAACAAAACAAGGAAGTGAGAAAAATGAGAGAAAATAGAAGTAAAAAGAATGCCTTTGCAAATACCAAAGAAGGGTCTCTATTAGCTCCTTGACTGACAGCAATGTCAATGGACTGGTGGATTCAGATGCAGATTGATTTGGGAAGAGAATGTGAGCAGAAAAAGCGACAGTGATTCTCTTTCAATAATTTGGTACAATGATAAGGCACAGAGAATAAGGCAACAATTGACAGTGTGGAAAGAGGGCAAGAATTTTTTTGTGTCTTCTTGGATTTTCTGTTTTCTTTTTTAAATATGGGATAAAACTTGATCATGGTTGCAAGCTAAGGGTAAGCTGTCACTGGAGAGGACAAGATCTGGGATACGAGACAGAAGAATTAAGCTCATTGAGCAGGTTTCCAACATGGTGGAAATCAAAGAGTGGTAGACAGGCTGTCCTTCTCTTAGAAAGGTGAATAGGTATTCTTCTGAAACTAGGTAAAGGAGGAGAATGAGATGAAGGTTGTCTAAGATATTATGGATCAGTTTAGTAAATGGTGGGTGGGTAGATGCGCGAGTCCGAACCACTCACCACTATTTTCTGCAGTTGAGTAGGAAGTTAATTATCTGCTGGGAATGAATGTTCAGGAATGGGTGAGAAGTCCCAGCTGCTGCTAAGTTAAATGAAGCAAAGCCCTTGAGTAAAGATATCTGCCATAAATGAATCCTATAAATTTTGCCCTCAGAACTCGCCCCTGGCATGAAGAACTGGAATCTCAGACTGAATCAGGATAAGTACAGGAGAGATCTAGTCAGATCTCTCCTCAGTGAAAATTTAAAATAAGTCTGGGGTATAGTGAGGTGTCCACAGTTTTTTAGTTCTGACTCAAAGCAATCCCCCTCCCCCACACTGAATTTAAAAGTGCCCTTTAAAGAGTAGAGTGGTCAACCCAGAATTACAGGAACCAGAGCAATTTATAGTCAGTAGCATCCAGAATTATGTCCTTATGAAGAACTTCAAGTACATTAAGTTACCAATGAGGGATTAAAAAATATATATATATATATGCTCTCTATAAATTACATTGTAAGTTATTAAGAAGAGTACAGTCTGAAATTCATGCATATGCCCAAGAGGGCTTTGCAAAGTGCTTAGAGTATAATGTGTGTTTATACTTGCTTAAAATGAAGCACTTTTGCCAGACCATGCACTTGCCAAACCCCTTGCTTTGCCTTTTAACCCGTGTGACATGTATTTTAAAATGCATATTAATTATCCTGTTCTACATCTGAAACCTTGGGTTGACCAGATTCCGAATCTTATGCAACAGTTCCATGGATTAGGAGTAAACTATTCAGAGGAGGGAGAAGCTTCTAATTCCTGTTTGGACTCCACATAATCACAAAGAAGGAAAATCCAGGTTCTGTAGTCTTAGTCTAGGCATATTAGAATCAGATTTCCTGGGTGCTCTGTATTTTTTCCTCTCATACTACCATGAGTTAAGCAAAACTGAACCTATGCTATTCTTTTTCTTTTACCATAGAATAAACATCTATGCTAGTATATAAAGCGAAAGTAATTTTATGATAACCCAACTGTGCATTATATTAGGCTAAAACATAAAATATATAGAAATTTTTATCACATATAAAAAGCTATGACAGCCAAAATCTAAGAGAAAAAGACAGATAAAATGGTTGCCTGAAAATTATGTCACAAAAAGAATATTACTATATTAAAAACAATATCTGTACTAGCTATAGCTGAATGCACATTAAGGTATCCAAACTTAGTTTTGATAAAATAAGGCATTATTTTGGATTTAGAATAGTTATCAATGGGGGAGCAGGTAGGATACCTACTTTTCATCTTTCAAACCTGGCCTTTCAAATCTCCATTAACACCTCAGTGGCAAGGACGACACATCTGCTAAAACACATGTGACAGCATGAACAAGTGTTCTAACGCTAGGCATCTAGTGAAATGCTTTAACACACAGCCTCTAGACTGCTGGGATGGCCCCATAAATAAGGATGTTTGCTTCCTTAAAACAGCAACCATGTTTAAAAATGATATGTTCATCAGGAAAAAAAGAAAGTATTTTAACTTAAACAAGCCAAATGACTACTAGACTTGGACAAAAAAATGGATTTAAAAAAATGTAATCATGTGTACCCTTTATGTATTTTATATATATATATATATATATATATATATATATATATATATGTTTTGAACAAAGAAAAATCATTCAGCCACTAAAAAGACAGTTCATATACATCACTGCCATTATTTAGTTAAGGTTGTATTCAGTAGTTAGTGAATATCACTGAAGCTGTTGATGCACTTTTAAGCAAAGTATAATTGGACATATGGGGAAAACATACTAATTCATTCTCTATCTTGTAAACCATTACAGTGAGTTTCATTCTGCCTTTAATTGGCTGAAATAGGTATCTGAGAAAACTTCCTTTACCACAAAGGTCACTGAAACGGTAGAGGTTACCAAGAAGTAGCCTCTGATTACAAGTGCTTTATAAATGAAACTGAAAGCAAAAATCAAGCTTCAGTACAAATGAATGTATAAAGCTATGTTTCTTCTTTACTCTAGATTCTAAATTCAGTCTTCCAAATCCCTTGAATTATAACTATTTGTGTTTTGAGAGTGTTAACACAGTACACATTCTCTTGAAGCTACTTAAGAAACACACAAAAATCCATTCTATCTTATAACAAACACTATCACTTCCTGTTTTATATCTAGCACTTAAATTCAAATGCATAATGCCTGTACTTGTTTTTCTTTTCCAGGTTAATATTAACAAGTACAATAAAATACTACAAATTCTGAATTCTTCAGGGATTTAATTGCATTAAAATTGTATGAAAACGAATGTTAATTAAATGGGATCTTAACTATAACTAAGGAAGGCCTATTCCCCAAAGTACATTTGCAACAGTCCTTTTTCATTTACATGAAAATAGGACCCCTGCTTTAAAAATAATACATGGTTTACACTTTTTACTCTCAAATAAGCTTTGATAACAATGGTATGAATTGGTGATATTTTATTATGAATTTATATCTGGTTCAATATGAAGGCTCTCTGATTACACAACAGGTATTTGAAAGCAGCATCATTTTAGCTCTAATGATAGTAATGACAACAAGCATACTAAAGATGATGACAGAAAACACCTAACACCAACCGTTTAGATAATAGAGATCTTGATTACTAATAGCTGCAACATCCAGGATGCTTGGGAGGGAATTAAGGGCATCTTTCAAATAACTACAAGACACAAGCTTTTTTGAATGACACACTGAGACTAATAAACAGTTTTAAATCGAACTAATTTAACATTTTAGGATAAAGGTAACAATTGCTGTTAGTCCTACTCACTCAATTCTGAATCTTACGAAAGTTCATAAAGGGTACAAATATGAAGTATGACAGGCATTGTAGATCATCGAAATTCCTATTCCTTCCTCGGTTTTCACAGAGGAAGCACATATTTCTAAAAAGAGAATTAAGTGCAAAAACCGTGTGTGTGTGTGTGTGTGTGTGTGTGTGTGCGCGGGGGGGGAGCACTCCTTTGACGTCAAAAGACACCAAATCCCACTCTGCTGCACATGTGTTTTGACTCGAGGTTACTGTATTCATATTTCAGACAAAATCTGGTTAACTTTTTAAACGGTTCCCCCAGTAAAGTGGGAAAACTTCAACCCACAATTCGGAATGTATTAAAGTGTGGGGGCTACGAGAAAAGAGTTTCAAGGAAGCTTATTTTTGGATTAAAAACAACAACAAAAAAGCGGTCACAAGATTCTTCTGATAAATGCTGGGTCGGAAATGAAACTTAACTGCGTCCTTTTCATCTCCATTCGCTCCGATGCTCATGCAGTAGGGCAAAACCCCTTCTGGTCGACTTCACCAAAATGCGCACTTCCATCACAAGAGGCCTGGGCCCTCCCACTCTCCCTCCTTAAACCCCAAACGCAAGTAGGAAGGGAGAGGGTGCGAAAGAAGAGGGTCCTTGGCAGCTGCCACCCCTCGCCTCTGGTCGCGCCCTTTCTTTATAGTTCGCGATTGCACGAGTTGTGCGTTTTCCAGTTTTCCTCGGTATGTGCATTTGGAGGTGCAAACGGGGTGAAGGAGATGAGCCCGCTGTCACCCGGGGGAAGAGAAAGAAAGGAGGAAAGGAAGGGGGCGCCCGATTACCCGCAGGGCCCTCCCACGTCCGCACTCCGGGCGCACAGGGCCCGAGCATCCCGCGCCCAGGCCACCCTCTCCCCGGAGCCTCCTGCGCTGCGNTGTCAAAGAGTCAGGCACTGGTGGCTGCTCTAATGGGTGCATATCCTGTCCACTCCCTGGGTTGTTTTTCTCTTACCTGCTGGAAAAGAAAGCAATTTTCCACCACAACATCCCATTTCTCCAACTCTACTCTGGGTGTATCCTTCCAAACACCCCATTGTCACTGTAATAAAATTCAGGAAACAAAATTGCCACTGTCCCTGTCTCTATAGCAATGTGTAGTATACTATATAACTTTTTTCCTCTGTGTGTGTGTGTGTGTGTGTGTGTGTGTACCTCTTCCCCATAGCACTACTAATTCTTTAACACCAGAGACAGCACTTTAAGAATTCCCTCTTCCAAGGCTTTACAATGAACTGGGCAAACAGAAGGGTGTTAATAAATGTGCTATGTGACTCGAGGCAAACATTTCTCTAGTGAAATTTGATTGTTTTTTTAATGATTGAAAAAGAAAGAAAAACAATTGTCTCACAGACATCTCACTAAAACAATGGTTAATAATTATGTTGGTAATGATTTGAATGGCAGCGTTGACACCCTGAGGCTATCAAAGGAACTGATCGATTCTCCTCCAACTGCTGCTTATATGGATACAAAAGAATCAACCACCAGACTTTGAGTATTAGGGACATTGTGTATCACAGAGCAGCTGGTTGGCTAAATAAGGCTGTCAGCTGTCCCTGGAACCGAACAACCCCCCTAAAGCTGAAGAATGACTGGAAAAGACTGTCCCCAACCTTCAGAGGTATCGATTCAGTGATGCTCTGTTTTATACTGGAAGCTATTAAGGCTATGTGCCTAAAGTCTTTTTGTGCAGAAAATGGAATAGTTTTAAATCAGGTGAATGAGAGGTCATCTGGGTGATTGCCTCTGCTCTTGGGACATATTGGTGGTGGGGGGACAAAGGTGGCCTATTCCAGGAGTGACATTTCACAGAAACCTGCCTAGGTTTGATTTTTTTCTCTGAGATAACGTTGAGCTCATTTCTTCAGTACCTAACCTCTTTTGAAGTTTCTCTTTTAATTTTTCCAGGCATTTGTATTTGAACTTTGAGCTTAACTTACATAATGTAAGGGGTTTATTGGGTAGAAGGAGAGGGGATAATGCATATTAGGACATTTTGAACATAGGTAGTACACATTAATTGGATTACCTAAATCAATCTCCATAATATTCTTATTATGAACTAGAATAGTATTATGATCACCAAGTTAGAGATGAATAAACAAAGGGAGAGAACCATCATGTGCTCTTTGCCCAGGGTTATATGTGATACTGCTCTTGCACACGTGCACTCTCTTTCTTGCTGCCATCAAAGTTGTTATAGCTTTCCCTTTAAGGTTGAAAAGATTTATAGCTCCTACACAATCACTATTAACAACTTATAGATGTCAAAAGTGAGGCTTGGTCACAAGCTAAGGGAGGGGGCTATAGTTGTATTGAATCTACCTGACTCCAGGGTTACTGAAACAACCACAATCTCCTTTGTAAGTTTATGACCAATTCTCCTCCCCCCCACATTCTGTCTCAATCATATAACTACCTTTATTTACCCTCTAAAACTACATCTACTTCCTGCAACACAGTAGGTATTGGTATGATATTGTCTAAAAAATTATGGACATGATTGTATCCTTTTTGTGCATTTTCATTCAACAATACTTCTCACCCCATGTTGGAGAGCTGTCCAGTGGCTTGTGCTTTGTGCGGGGCCTGATGAATCTTTCTGCGAAAGTGGACCTGCATCAAAAGATCGTGCAGTAGACCAAAGCTCAAGATAATGCCAGTGTAAGTTAGGTGCCCCTTCACCGTGTTTTAGTCTTGTTTGGCCCATATCAGTTACCATGTTAAAGTGATTGGTTTATGCGGCTGTTTCCCTTTTTAATCCTTCCTGAATGAAAGGAGAGCCCATGAGTCTTTTTCACTGCTGGCCCTATTATCAGGCATATAGGTGCTCCAAACAAAACAAACAAACAAACAAACAAAAAAACAACAGTCATTAAAATGATGAACGAGTGAGTAAATAAACCTCTCAAAGCTAGGCACAGTATTTCCCATAAGTTTTTGGCAAAGTACCCTTCTGACCATTGTGATTCAAGCTGACTTCTTTCTGTGGTCAGGTGCTGCACTAGCAAAGTGGATTATTCTGCACCTGGTCTACTCCACTTTCCGGCCTTGAGCTGCAGTCATGCTGTTCCCTTGATTTCAAATGTTCTTTTCTCCTCAACCCAAAGAATTCAAACACCGCTTTCTCCTAAAAGCCTTTTTGAATCCTGCTTTGGGGGTCTAATGACCTGTGCATGACACTTTGTTCAGGCTGCTAATAAAAGGTGTCAATAGATATTTGTTTCTACGTATCTGCCTCTTATATCACATTAGCTAAGAAAAAATGAAATTTGTCCTGGATGTATTTGTATTTCTGTATTGGTTAGAATACTCTACAGAGATGGAACAGATAGAATATATCTACAGATCTATATAGATATCGGTAAATATCTGTAGATATATTTGTACAAGGTTGGTTCCAGGACTCCTGTGGATACCAAAATCTGTGAATGCTCAAGTTCCTTATACAAAATAGTGTAGTGTTTGCTTGTAACTTATATACATCTTCATATGTACTTTAGATCATCTTTAGATTGATTATAATGCCTAATACAATGTAAGTAGCAAGGTAAAAAGTTGTTATACTTTTTTGTTTAGTGACAGGAAATAAGTCTGTACATGTTCAGTATAGACACAATTTCTTCTGAATATTTTCCATCCAAGGTTGGTTGAATCTGTGAATATGAAACCCTTAGATATATAAGGCCAATGATAGACAGATGGATAGATAGGGAAAAAAGAATGGTATAGATAGATGAGATGGGATTTATTAGGGGAATTGATTCAAGTGATCATGGAGGCTGAGAAATATCATTGTAAGCCATATGCCAGCAGGAGGAACCGGCAAGCTGTTAGCATGGCTGTCTGAAGGTCTGAGAAGCCAGTCATGCAACTCCCAGTTGGAGACTAAAGACCTGAGAACCTAGGGGTTCCCATGAGCCAAAGGCCAAACAATCTGGAGTTCGGATGCAGGAGAAGTATGTCCCAGCTCCCGAGAGAGGGGAGGAGGAGGAAAGAGATTGATTGATTTTAGCTTTCCTCTACATTTTCCTGTACCTGGGCTCCCAGTTGGTAGGATGATGCCCATTTAGTCCCCGGACTCACATGTCAAACTCCTCTGAAAACATCTTCACAGACACACCCAGAGATAATAACCAGCTTTCTAGGCATCCTTTAATCCAATCACATCAGCAGCTAAAATTAACCCTCAGAACCTCCAAGGAGTAACACAGTGCTGGTGTAGGACTAAGTGTCTAAACAATCAAGAGAAATCACAGCCTGGGTTGTAGTGCAGAGTCACTCCAGCCTCAGTTTGAATTACAGCTCAAGTCACTTACTACCTGTTAATTTTGGACAAGTTGTTGAATGTTCTGAGTTCTCATTTCCTCTTTTGTAAAGCAGAAATGATAACAATAGTAGAAATTAACCCTTTACGTTGCCTTAAAACTTTGAGTTCACACATTTACAGGTTAGAGCAGTACCTGACATCCAGTAAACACACAATAAATCTTAGCCCTTAATATTATAATCATCTTAGAAGAGTATTTTTTGAATGGCAGTGAAAATTGTGACCAAAAGAATCCCCAGTTGCTGGTCAGTAGCATTGAAGGTGCATGTCGAGTTGGGAAGTATGAATGATTCTGGTTCAAGTAGGCACACATATATCTGTGCCTGGGAGTCAGGGAGCCCTTTACTCAATTGCTTTTCTGCGTATTTATGAGTGAACACTAAGGGACCCCGTCTGTGACATCTGGCTCAGAGCCCAGTGTTCTGGGGTTATTTCATGTTAACCCAATTGTAGAAGGATAGGAGCCCCAGTCACCAAATAAAGTGGTGGAGCAATGAGGGCCTGTGCTTGGGGCAGGAACTGGGTTTGGATGGTCAGGCATCAGGAAGATTCTGAAGTGGGGTTGTAGAGTTGGATTTGGCCTAGGGAAATGAAAGGGAGGCTCCCAGCTGTGGGAAATGATCTTCCCAGCCTGTGCTTCAATTAGGGGCAAATATTAGAAGCAGAAACTGGTTCTGGGTAAGGAGGGTGATAGGACTGAGGACCTAGGTAAGGGAGATCCTGCTATGAAGGTGGCAAGCTGATCTGCCTTGAATTTCTCTCCACCTGTCTGATGAGTAACAGGATGCTTTTGCCTTGGCCTGGGAGATGAATGTGTTTCCTGCTCTCCCCCCTGCTGATACTGCTGGGGCTGCTCATGTAGGGAGCCCATATTCAGGGCAGCTTGAAAGCACTGGAGAAAGCTAGCCTAGAATCTAGTTGTAAAATCACAGTGGGCACATTTCTTTGAGAGCATGTAATATTTGGGATCCTGGGAAGGCCCCTGTGTATCTTGTGTAACTCTCCTCCTTAAGGGTATACCATACATGTGGTGGGTATATGCTGTGCACCAGAACCTCACTGTGCATCTTGGTTTATCTTCCATTGATGCTGTACATATTACTACAAACGCAGAGGCTTAAAACAATATGCACTTATTATCTCACAGTTCCATAGGTCAGAATCCAGTGGGCTCAACTGGTTTCTCTGTTGTCTCAGAGGCTGAAGTCAAGGTATTGGCTGGGCTTCTCTCCCTTCTAGAGACCCCAAGGGAGACTCCACTTCCAGTTCATCCAGGTGGTTGGCAGAACTCAGTGTTTGGGGGGCTGAGATCTCCGTTTCCTTGCTGGCTACTGTCTTGGGGTAGGGGTGGAGGTTTCTCCCTTAGCATCTAGAGGCCTTTTGGTCATTGTGTGTAGTCTCAGAACATCTCAAACTTGCAGTGGCACAATAAATCCTGAGGATGTCAGGTCGTCTCTGCCTCCCCTCTTCTGTCATGTCTCTAACCTCTGGGACCAACTCCTCTGCCTTCTTCTCCTCTTAAGTGCTCAAGTGATTGGATGGGGCCCACTTGGTCATCCGGGATAATCCCCCTCTTGTAAGGTCTGTGATCATAATTACATACACACAGTCTCTTTTGCCATGTACAAACATCCTCTCATGTTCCTGGGGATTAGGTCTTGGAAATCTTCAGGGGACATTATTGTACCTACCACAGTTAGTTGCTTTTCATATTTATCCCCTGTAATCCTCACAACAGCCTGATGAGGAAAGCACTTTTATATCCATATTATATGAGAACAAACTGAGATTCAGGGAGGTTTATATCACAAGAAAAAAAAAATGGTGGAGCTGGGGTTTGAACTTTGCTCCAGAGCACATGCTTCTCCTCTTCAAGAGACAAGGAAGAGGGCAAGCAAGCAATCCTGTGATCTGCTGCTCTGGCTGCATTTCCCACTGTTGTGCTAGTGCTGCTTCTCAGTTGAGACAGGACACCACTGTCACTCACAGATCTGATCTTCTCCTACGTGCATGATTTGTGTGTTGGCTGGGTCCAGCAGACATCAGATTGCATGCTTCAGTGAAGTTACTGAGGAGAGATTGAAAAAGGGACTGCTGACAGGGTTGTGGGTGGGGTCATGGGAAACCAACAAGGAATAACGAAGCACCTTAGCTGCAACAGCTGTTGCACATTCAATGTGGAGTGGCACAGGAAATACACTTGCCAAAAGCCTGAGGAACAGAGGAAACTGCAGGAGGAGCTGCCTAGCAGGAGCCATGGCCTCCAGAGCAGGACACAGTCACTACTGGCCTGTCAGGAGGAAGGTGGCCAGGTAGGAACATGGGCTTCACTCTCCACCCCTCCCTCAACTCCTATCACTGGCTAATTTCAACCAGAAGCCACAGGGAAAAGGGATATGTTTATGCAGTTCTTGAAGATTAGCTTTGTAGGTCCAGAGCAGAGATGGGAGGATGGAGAGCAGATCTGAAGGAGACCATCCAGCCCTGCAGGACTGTCCCTACACCATTAGAGACTGCATGTGACAATGTGTCTTGCTTTGATCCATGTGTAAAGCTGCCTAAACAAATTACCATAAGTGAGAGGCTTAAACCAGGAGAAGATTATTCTCTCAGAGTTGCAGAGGCTGGAGGTGTCAACAGGGCCATGTTTCCTCTGAGGACTTGGAAAGAATCCTCCCTGCCTTCTGTCTCACCTCTGCTGGATGCTGGCAAGCTTGGTGCTCCCAACTTGATCTGCCTCACTCCAGTCTTCCTCTGTCTGCACAGGGTCAGCCTGTCTGTCTCTATGTCCTCTCTTCTTCATAGAGGCACACCAGTCACTGGATTTAGGTATGATATCATCTCGAGATCCATAACTCCCTGTTAAGGCCCTATTTCCCGGCAAAATCACATTGTGATGTTCTGGGTGGACAGGAATTTGGGGGATACTATTCAACTCATGATAGTCAGTGACATGTTACTTCTAGACAAAAGCTCTGGGTCTTTCCATGCAGTTTGTCACTCTCTCATGCAGTTTCCCTCTGCCACCACAGTGAGCAAAGCCCAGAGAGTAGCTGTTCTCTCAGTCTGGGTCCTGGAGTGAGGATGAAGAGAGCCCCAGATGACCTGCAGAGGAAATGTATCGAGAAAAAAAATGAACGTGTCATCTCTCCTGATGACACCAGGCACAATATGTAACCACAGTCCAGCTCTTCAGAGACATTCCCAGCAGCCACAGCAGCCACCTCAAGTTGACCAAAACCACTCCGCAGTCTCTGGTGTTCTCAGTCCCAGCATTTTACTGGACTATTGCTCCTCTTTGGGCCTAGGTGTCGAAAAAATAGAACTTTAAAGGCTGCTTTTTGTGTCCTTAGAGGGGCAAGTTTTCTAGGGTAAAGAGGCATGGGTGTTCTTTGAAGTTAGCTGCAGCACAACTGTCTGCATTTGGGACTGGCAGCCTCACCTCCCGTTTCAGATGAGGCCCTACCAGCAGCAGCCAAGAACGTGCGCTGAGAAGACTTTGTTCTCTGTCTCCACCAGGTCTCTCTAGCGTCCCCTTCCCTGGCCTGCTATGGTCACTTGTGCAAAGCAGCTGGAGAGACTGTGCCTTGTGAAGCTCGTTCATTGATGTTCCGCAGGTTCTCTGTGTACATCTGCAGTTGACTTTACCTCTTGTCTGATGGCTGGGTTGTGGGCTATGCAGGCAAACTCTCAGCAACTGGACTTTGAAAGCGAAGTGGACAAGCTGGCATCGCACTGCCACATGAGATTGAACTACATATTTGGAATTGGGAGAAAGGTTGCCTGGTTCCTCATCCCTTTAACCTCACTTACTTCTCTTAAATGGCAGCTGGGTCTTGATACCACAGAGGATGACTGTTGCTGCAGAAGCTGCCACTCCCACCTTCCTTCCTCTCCCACCGTTCCCTGAAACAGAAGGGTAGGAGGGAAGAAAGCAGTTTGACACACCCTAAGCCCAGAGGGTGGTTTTCAAGGACTGGTACCTGGCTCCACAGCAACTATAGCACCTGGGAACTTATTAGAAATGTGCATTCATGGACCCTGGCACCAATTCCTAAACAGACTCTTGGGTTTTGGTCTGGCAGTCTCTGTGTTGATGAGTCATCCAGGTGATTCTTATACTGAAGTGTGAGAGCTGCTGGCTTGTGGTCTGACCTCAGGAGGTAGGTAGCCTGCCTTCAAGGGCATCCATCCTGGTAAAATATCATTAGCTCCCCTATCTTCTTTGCTTTAACAAGAGATATCCACTTGTACTAAGGTGCAGAATATCTTGAAATCCCAGTTATCTCCTGGCCTACTGGGTGCTTTGTATTAGTTGCAAGTCACAAGTGCCATTTGGGTGGTGGCAGCACCCAGGAGACACAGGCATGACAGCTATTAGTGAAGTCCTTTTTGTGGACAGCAGCATCTCCAGCATCTCATGATAAAAGACCACATATTGCACCTCTTTCTGACAGAGGCCAACATGCACTTCCTCATGGCCTTGAACTCTTTGGCTCTACATGAGTTTAGAAACAGTTTGAGCAGTGGTTTCACTGTAGTTTATGAAATGTCTATTTTGTATGTCCATCAAGATACTTAGTATCTGGGTGAAATCCTCAGCACCACAAGAAAGTAACAACAACCACAATAACAAAAACCCTTAATATCTGAAAGGTGAGCTCATCTCTTGCAAGTTTCAATTTATTAGATGTCGTTTTGATAAAATGTAGAAAGTTTCCACATGGTTACACAATAGTGTCTCTGTCCAGAGAATGAAGTAAACAAAACCAGGGATCCCCTAGAGGAATGGTGGATCAATACCTGTTCCACCAGGTGGCAAATTCAGAGGGGCCTCTGTGGCCATGTGTAGACTAGGGGAGAGAGAAGTCGTACTCTATCATAATTCAAAAGAAATTTTGTTCAGTTTTGACAACCACAGGGTCTAGACCTCCTGCAGCGGGTTTTTATAAACTAGGCAAAGTGCTCAGCCTAACCTGTTCTGTCCTGAAAAGGTCAGCAACATTCGGTACACAGGCATGCATGAGTGCAGCTGCCTCCTCTGGAGATGGAACAGGGGTGCTGTTGATAAATCCGTCAGACTTGCTAATGGCTAAATTCCTGTTTTTCACTTGTTTGGGTGATTCTCTTAATTTTGTCTGAGGGCACTGGATTGCTTGATGAAGTCCACTGGTTTCCTTGCACAGCACAGCCTGTGACTCAGGAATTATTATTATTTTTTTGTCCTCTTTTTAGTGAAAAAGTTGCACTTCTCAATATTTTCCTCCTCGCCACTTTCAGAATGCTCATGGTATTCTGAACTGTGTTATGGTCCCAGAAAGGAGTACACTTACGATGGGTACTCCAATCATCTGCTCCCCAACCCAACCAGTCTTTCCTCTTTGAGGGTTGAGACCTATGCCTGTTTGGCTTCCTTTTTCTTCCCCAAGAAGTGCTTTGAGCCAGCGGAACTGTAAGCTAGATGAAAAGCTATCAAAGCACTAAGGGAAGGAATCGATAGTAATATATGTAAGTGCATACATATATCACAAATGACAGGCTTATTTCTATGCAAGTTAAGATGTTCTCAGTGCCTCTAATTGGCACCCTGCCTCGCTGTGTGCATGCATGCTCTGGGGGAATATACATGGCTGGACTCACCCCGTAAAGGCAGAATGGACAGCTACCCATGGGCTGTGATTTGATTTTCCTTCAGGGACCTCTCCATGGCTACTCCAGCTGCCCAGACCTCGAGTCTGCTGGGGATTCCCACATCACTTACTTCTTTGCATTCAGGCACTAAAAGTTGTTTAAATGCAAATTATTTTCCAGGAGGTAGAGACATTATTATTCATTAATATCTGGACTTTAATGAGTTTATCAGCTTAGAAGAGAATGTGCCAGGGTCTTTGGGTAATAGAACCAGGGAGATATGTTTTAATAATGACAGGTGGAAGAGGGAAGGATAAGTTTTGAAATACTATAGAAACTATAGCTACAGACTCAAGGCGTGGCGTGAGCCACTGGTTACAAGGTAAGAAGTAAGACGAAAAAAGGGAAGAGGAGAGATGGAAAATAAAATGCCTTCACAAGTCCGCAGGTAGTTAATGCCTGGAGTTCCTTTTGACTCTCTGAGAGACCTGTTTGCAGGAACCGCTGTAAGACCTGGATGTGTTCCACCTGTGCTGTGGCACCACTGCTTCCTGAAACTTGTTCATTTATGAAACATCTAGGAAATGCCCAGGCACTGCAGGTGTATCAGGAAAATAAACCTGGCAAAACCTCTGCTTTTGTGGAGCTTGCATTTTAGTGTGAGAGGGAAAGATGCAAAAGACACAAAAAGATGAGAATGTAGTATGTTCAATGGTGATAGATGCTATGGAGAAAAATAAAGCAACCAGAGGCTGCCATTTGAAATAAAGTGGTCAGAATCTGGGTACAGTGGCGCAGGCCTATAACCCTAGCAACTTGAGAGGCAGAGGCAGAGGCAGGAGGCTCACAAATTGAGGGCAGTCTAGGTGATTTAGGGAGACTTTGTCTCAAAATAAAAAGTAAAAAAAGGGGCTGGGGATGTAGCTTAGTGGTAAAACACCCCTGGGTTCAATACCTAGTGCCAAATGAATAAATAAGTAAATCATGGTCAGCAAAGGTTCCCTAGAAGGTGGCAGTAATCAGTGAGTGAAGAGTGAGCAAGGCAGACAGATGTCAATGAAGAGGTTCTTTCAGGCACAGAGGACAGAAAACGCAAGGCCCTGCCTCAGGGGAAGGCCTAGTTTATTTGAGAAGATCAGGAGGTGGTGTGTGGTCCATGTGACTGCATCAGAGTGAATAAGGGAGAGAAGAGCAGATAGTGAGATCAGAGCAGCCATACAGGGTTCATACAGGGACCTTATAGACTTTAACTTTCACCTTGAGGGAGAGGGTTTTGAGCAGGGCGATGATGTCATCCAGCTTACAATAGGCTCTGTTACAGGTTGACAAAATTTTTTTTTTCTGTAAAGAACCGGAGTTGGTAAATGTTTTGTTCAGGCTCAGAGTGCTCTGCTGCAACATCCTGACTATTCTCCTGTAGTACCAAAGCAGCCACAGGCAAGGTCAACCCATGAGCATGGCTGTGTTCCAATAAAATTTCATTTACCCAAACAGGTGGCCAGTCAGGCTTGGCCCACATTGGCTCTCAAACCACTGCAATGATCCAGAGGAGAGACAAAGTTGGCTTGGATGAGATTTAACAATGAAGGTGACAAGAATGAAGGTGACTGGCTGTGTTTTGAAGGAAGTGTGGGTAAGATTTACTGTCAGACCAAATGTGGGGTATGAGAAACCACAGAGTCAAGTATAACTCCACTTTGACCCTGAGTGACTAGAGAAATGCACTTAGCTGCTATGGAAATGAGGACAAGCAAGAAGGAAGATGGGCAGGGAGAAGGGGATCAGGCTGGAATGGGAGAATTTAAGATGCCTTTAGGATAAAGAAAATTGGATTAGATGTTCCCTAACTTCCCTACCAGCTCTAATAATCTATGATCCCACAACTGAGAGCCAATAACATCTACCCCAGGCAGCTTCTGCTGTGACCACATTCTTTAGGGAGACCTTCCACACCACATTACTCCATCTTTCCCAATGCAGTTGGTGACTATGCTGGCTAGAGATCAGTTGCTCGAAGGAAGAAACACTGCGAGGGAAGAAGCAACTGCCAGCTGAAAGCAGCAGGGGCACTTGGAAGAGTGGCGTAAATGGTATATGTGCCCTAGGAGGCTTCGAGGGCTAGAGGCCAATTCCTGCGTATCTTAGTTTCCTGGAGGTTATTCATAATGGAGGGTTGTCAGTTGACCAGGCTAAGAATGTTCAACTCGTTTTTCAAAGAAAAGCGAAGCTACTTATGCTTTACTTCTGCTCCTTGCTTCAGACATGTCACCCTCTTCAGAGATTCCCTGAGCCTGTGTACATCCAGAGAGCTTCCATATACCCGTAGGAAACAGCCAGGGTCTTTGCCTACAGTCGCTTCTCCAGGCAATTTCCTCCCTCTTCCCTCTTATCTGTCCTCACTGGGAACTGAGTCTTCTCTCTGCCCAAACTCTTTCCATCCAAGCAGTGGCTCTGTGCCAGGGGGGTTGTTTGTTGGATAGGGCCGGCAAGTCACATTGGGAGTGTGCTTATCGTAATATATTTAAAATATGAGCATTTATCAGAAGCAGCAGATGGAGGCAGCAGAGTGGAGCTCCCAGAACTGAGGGCAGGGAGTGTTTCATTCAAGTGCAAAGCGTGCACCATCTATACTCAGCTGGCACTAGCTCATAAAACCAGTGAAGAGAAGGAAAAAAGAGAAATAGAAGAAAAGGCCACCTTTGTGCTAGGTTTGGGAGGTCACAGTGTTCCCTGACCTTGAGTCCTCGGTGTCTCAAAGACAGCATTCACTTTAGGATGGGAAGAGCAAACCTCTCTTTAATATTTTCTGCTTTCTTAAAGCTTACTCATTTTAATAAAAATCTGAAGCTCAAAACAAATGGAAACAGATCATTTCATTTATGTATATGTGCATGAATTCCTTCAACAAATGTTCGTGACATGACTCGGTCATGCCAGAAGCCATGGAATACTCTGGGACAGAGAAGGCATGGACAGATATGTTGTCATTATTTTTAAAAAATATTTTTTAGATATTGATGGACCTTTATTTTATTTATTTATTTATTTATTTATTTATTTATTTATTTATGGTGCTGAGAATTGAACCCAGGGCCGCACATATTCTAGGCAAGTGCTCAACTACTGAGCCACAACTCCAGCCCATGTTGTCATTCTTAAGTATTGGACATGTCAAATGTATTTAGGTTCTGAGATTTTTACCACCATCTTCACAGCCCACCCTTAAAGAACAGATATATTTAAAATCTAGTTTATGTACTATTTGAATTGAGGTTTTACTGGTAAATTTTCTCAGGGCACAAGTGCCAAACAATGATATTAATTTCAAATCACTTATTTGAGAAGAGAACTAAGATAGTGCTATCTCATTTATTTGCAAGGTCAGTTTTAGCTGTTGATCTCAGGTCTGCAGGAAATGTTCTGAGTCACTCCACTGTCAACAGAAATTACACCTGTAACGGTAAACATTTGAGGAAATGCTTGCCTTCGGTTATTTTGAAAGACTTATCACATATTTCTTTATTATTGCCTTTTTATGAGAGCCTGAAAACAGGAACCTCTGCATCATAATATGTGGAAGGTATGGATCCCATCTTCTGAAAATACCCTAGTCAGAATTAATTGCTCCTTCCCTTGGTACCACCAGGGAGGCATATGTCACATTTAAATACACCAAGTTTTGTACTTTGCTGTTTCCCATGATACATTGTGAATTTGTCAAAGGAAAGTATAGCTTAGAGCCTGGCACACAATTGGTATTGAACAATTGAATAAAAGACTAGAGTCTGTGCAGAAACACATGAAGTTATAAAGAAGAAAAAGGAGATTACCCAAAGTCCATTTTCTCATATTATCTTCAGGGTGAAGTAGATATTTCAGAAAAGATCCCATTTTTATGGATGACAATATCTTCAATCTACATCGTCTCAGAGTTGTTCTTTTTATTTTATTTTATTTTTTAAAGTCATGGATTTCTCAGCCTTGTTGAACATTTACTCAGTTTCCAATTGCATGATTCCTGAGGGGTACTAAGGTGATCAAGAGACATTCCTGCTCTGTAAACAGGCTCTGCTTTCCAAGGGCCTGGGCTGAACAAAGTTCAGGTCCCTCCTGGAGCACCAGGAGGGAAAGAGCCTGGGAAGCACCTGTGGAGGGAAAGGGGACTGTACAAATGGAGAAGGGAAGGGAGGAGCAGAGTGGGTCAGGCAGACCAGTGGTTCTCGGCAGGAAAGGTATTGCCCCCCTGGGGAAGTTTGGAAATGCTGGGGGCATTGTGCTTGGTCACTGTTGGGAGGACAGCTCTGACATGGGGTGGATGAGACCAAAGATGCTAGATGTCCTGCTATGCCTGGTTGAATCCACTAACAAAGAATGATTCTGCCTCCAGCATGAGGTTTGAATGCACTGCCAGACTTTCATGTAGGTGCAAACCTGGTTATAACTGTCTGAGCCCAACACCTAACTCATGTCACATAGGAACACAAAGCATGCATTGCACAGTTTTAATAAAAACTGCATTCTGCCGGAACATAAGTCCCTGGTGAATCAAAGGAGCACTGTACTGTGCTCTTTTTGGAACTTTGCCAAGTGTCATTCGCCATGTTGAAAAGTCACATCACATGCTGTCTCATTGCTCATGGTACTTTTTTTTTTTTTTTTGCCAACATAATATATCTGAATCAGTCTTAATTTGTACCTGTCAATCCCCAGTGATTCTGGGCAAACAATTTATTATGTTGTTATGTTTTTGAGTACAGTGAGATTTGAATTCAAGGTGCCTGTCCTATCAAAAACCAGGAAGATATTCAACTGGACTAGCATAAGGACTTTTATTAAGAGCATTTGTATTTCACTACAGCAGAAACCACTCATATAGGAAGGTTCATTTGCCAAACTACAGTGGATTTCCAAGGAGTGGAGGAAAAACACTAGCAGTCCCAAATCTAGGTCTAGGTCTCTTTCTCTCTCCTACTCACTCACATAAGGCACACCCCCTCTCAGACTTCTCTTTGCTGTGCTCCAAGTTTATAGACATTTCTATGGTAGTGGATTTGAGGAGTCCTGTAAGATCACAGGCCTGTGATCCCCCTTACTTACCTAACCGTGCCAAGCTCCACGAACACCTGGTCTATATTGAGTGCTGGGGGCCAGGTCCTTGTCCATAATCTTCAACTATTTTATCTCATTCCATTTTTATAATAACTTTAGAAAGAAACTTCATAGATGAGGAGACCAAGACTTCTTGAGGTCAGATCATTCAGCTAAGGTCATGTGGAGAGAAGAGAAGATGAATTTAATCCCGATACCATTTCTTTTCTTGCTCTACAATTCACTTCCCGCCACCTCTCCCAGTCATCCTGAGGTGATAGGTCTACCTCCAACATATCATGCTGCTTTTCTCCTTGGCACACACTGAGTACTTCTGCCTGGAGCCCTCCTAGGTCACTGTGTCTATGAGAATCTTCCAAGCCTCCTGACTCATGTCTTGGACACATTTCCCCCTTGATGTATGGTGCTGCCCTCAGACAGGTGTTTCCAATCCCTGACTCTCTCCCTGCTGTGGTATCCTGAAGGGCAGGGTGTGTCTTGGTCTTCTTTCATCATTGTGCCTGGGGCAGACCACTGGCCAGTAAAGGCTTTTGAATAAACTGATGTGCATAGTCATTAATGGTCCTCTATAACTTTCACTTGTTGTAATGGCATCTGGGAAGCACAAACCAGTTTCTAAGGAAAGTAGATGTTAGCCGTGGTCTAAAATGGTGAGCTGGAAAATCATAGTCTTTTAAAATATTTATTATACATATGTACAACTTTTTATAAAAAGTGGGTTTCACAGTGGACTTCTGCCTCTCCTGAAATTCCTAACCATTAATATTAGACTTAATTATTTAAATTTAATTTATTGGATGTCGATACTTAATTTAACATCGAATTCTATTAGGGTTTTAATAAATAATAGCATTTAATAACTACCAATGACACTTCAGTATATAAAAACACTTAATTCTTGACATAATTAATTTTTAAGTAAAACCGAATGGAAACAATTCCTCCACACAGAACTCTTGATCAAGTTTCAGTTGAATCCTCATCCTTGATTTTCTTTGTATTGCCCTTGTTCTCTGCTTTCTGTTTTTTTTTTCCCTATTATTTCTTTAGTGAGGTTTATGTGAAAGAAGTTCCTTCAGGCTTACAATAAACAATGGGGGGGCATTTGGTACTAATGTAAGAAAATAAAGGTATAATTACTTTTAATATGCAGGAAGATAGGAAATGTATGTGTGTGTGTGTATATATATATATATATATATATATATATAAACATATTTGGGTTTGAACATTAAATTCGATTGTTCTGTAGCAAGTATTTAATTTTATCATGAACTAACAAATACTTGACATATCTAGAATGATGTGTTCTGACTTTTAATTCAGATGATATATTGGAACCTGATATTCTCTCTCTCTCTCTCTCTCTCTCTCTCGCTCTCGCTCTCGCTCTCTCCTCTAAAACCATTGCCATTGTTTAAATCTTCAGGGAACATTCACTCAGATACATCCCGTGAATACAAGCATATTGTAAGACCATGTCTCTCAAACTATGGAGCCACATCTCAAGGCATTACCTGGCAGTTGGCCAAAAGTTATGAAAAGCAACTGAAACAAACGATGTCATTTATTCCCTTAAATTGTTCATTTTAATCAATGGATTAAGCATTATTTTTGCATAAAAACTAGTACAGATCTTTTAAGGAGGAGAATACAAATTTCTCACGAAATTTAAGGATCAAAACTACGTGAGATTGCAAAGAAATATTGAGCTTATAATAAGCTGCCTGGGCTATGTCCCAGACTGCTGGTAGTAAACATTCTTTTTGCTTCCTCAACTAAGTGGAAAAGTAGGATGAATATTGTATAGGATCCACATAGAAATAAGGGCAATCTCAAGATCTGCACAGCAGGTAATGTGAGAGACTAAAATACTGTTCAAAGAACAGAGTTAGCTTAAACATCCAAGGTGGCTCTAGCAAGGAGTTATTTTGACATCCCCCTACCAGCAGAGAACTTCATCCTCTGCCTCAGGCAACTCTGACAAGGGTCTGTACATCTGCTCCCACAGTTTTTATGCCCACCAGCCAAGTATCTTTTCCACCCTCTAAATTTCCTTTGGTTTTGCTTTCTTATAGCTTTTGCCCACTAATTTCAGTATATCTAATGCCCTCTCGTAACTTCTATGGCCAACTGAGTATCTTTTGTTTCTAATCCAGCTTCTAAATGCCCAAACCAATTTGTGAATTAAATGTAAACCGCCCCAATAGAGGGGAACTGATTACTACAGTTAATCACCGTTATCCTTACTTCGATAAAGACTTTTTGCCAAGCTGTTCCAGAGAGCGCCCGCCAGCCTACATGTGCTTCAGTTCACTGTCCATTTCTGGTAAGGTAGGCTGTCCTGTAGATGGAGTAGCAGACTTCAAAGATTAAGGTCATGACAGCTTGTGGATTCACTGTGTCCAGGTTTCCTCTGAACATTGGAAGTAGGCCTTGGGAATTCTGATTCTTGTTTTCTTTAAAACACACTGGGGTCTGATTCTTCCAGAAGGATGAATAACTGATAAAACCAGATGAAGATATGAAGGCTTTGCATTGAAATAAAAATTCTAAATAATGTTTTATAGAATTTTAAATGATGGAATCTCTATTTGAGGGCATATCCTATGTAATGCAGGTGTCCTTTCATTCGTTTTTTTTTCCCCCCTTTAAAAAATGTTTTGTATTTCAGATACAAATGATTGAATTAAACAGACTCATTCCTAGCCTACCATCCCTATTGGCTCATAGAAAAGCTCTCATCTTAGTCCTCTCATCTGAGTGTTACTATAATAAAATACCTGAGACTAGGTTACTTATAAAGAACAGAAATTTATTTCTCACAGTTCTGGAGGCTGGAAGTTCAAGATAAAGGCACTGGCAGGTTTGGCATCTGCTAAGGGTCTAGTCTCTGCTTTTGAGATGGTACCTTGTTGCTGCATCCTCTCAAGTGAAGCAAGGCTCTGCCCTCATGAATCAACAGGCCTTGCCGTGCTTCCCTTCCCTTTCCAGTGTATTAGTAATCATGCCTATGGAATAAAGTCTCCTTGAAACCCCCAAAATACAGGATTTGGAGAACTTATGGTTGGCTGAACACGTGGAGGTTGTTGGAGTGTGCTGCATGTGGAGAGGACATAGAAGCCCAGCGTCCCTTCCCCACACCTCTCCATATGCACATCTTCGTCTGTATCCTTGTAATATCCCTTATAATAAACCTGTGAAGGTAAGACAGTGCTTCCCTGGGTTCTTTGGGCCCCACAAGCAAATTAAAGCTGAAGAGGGAGGGGTGGGTGACCTGAGTTGGTCAGAAGCGCAGATAAAACAATCAAGGGCTTATGACTGGCATCCAAAACGAGGGGATGGTGTTGGGGATTGAGCCCCCAATCTGTGGGATATGATGCTATTTCCAAGTAGATAATGACAGAATTAAATTGGATTAGAGGATGACCTGCTGGTGTCCACTGCTGCAGAACTGATTGCTTGCTTGCTGTTAGAGAGAAACTCCTACACCTTTTGAGGTCATAGAAATCCTCTGTGCTGACTGTGAAGTGAGAGTAGAGGGGAAAACAGTCCAGTGTTTTTCTTCACACACAGCCATTAAGTTTCAATGTGAATTTTGGAAGGGATGCAAACATTCCAACCATAACATCTCTCTTGGTTGGCTGATGAATTGATTGATTGGAATCCTCTCTGCAATTTCTCTAACCTACTGCTGGAACTCAGGGAAACAGTGTACTTCTACAGAGAGCTCTCCAATTTTTAGATAATTATTTCTTACATTAAACCCAAAGTAGTGTTCCTATAGCTGCTCCAATGTTCTCAGGTATTTCCTGTGGGGCCATATAGAAAAAAAAAGTCAATTTCTTTCCTAATACAATAGCCATAAAGTTGTTATCATTACTCATGAGTCTTCACTTTGCTAGGAAAGACAGTCTATTCCTCATTAGGTGGCTATAAGATACTAAACTACCTAGTCACTTTTTTTTTAAGACACATTCTAGTTTGACAATGTCTTTAAAGAATAAATTATGTTTGTCATCTCTTTGTCACTATAGCAAAATACTTGGGGGTAATTAATTTGTAAAAAGAAGAGGTTTATTTTGCCTCATGGTTTTTTAATTTTCTGGTCCAAGACTATTGTCATTGATTTGGGTCTTTGGCAAGGGTGGCACATCACGGCAAGAGCGTATAGTGGAACAGAACTCTCACCTCATGAGCCAGGAAGCAAAAAGAGAAAGGCAGAAACTGGATTCCCACAATCCCCTTTGAGGTTATACCCCCAATGACCTAGAGATATTCCACTAGGCCCCACCTCCCATTTCCCAGTAGCTCTACCCTGGAGACCAAGCCATGACCACATAGACCTCGGGAAAAATTCAACATCCAAATCAGAGAATAGGTGTTTAAATATTTAAAAATAGATGTGCTTTGCCAATGCAGAAAGTGGCGGGAACAACCTTGCACCCCTTCCCTAATTTCAATTTCTATTAATGCATCCTTAAATTTGAATATTTTTTAAAAAAATAATATCCCATTTTTGACTCTCATTGAACTTTAAATCTTTTTCAAGTGAACTGCTGTCAATCTAGGACTTTATTACCTTGTATTTAAGTAGTTGATTCTTTGAACTTAGATGCAAAATTTAACATTTAACCTTATTAAGTTGTATATTGTTAATTTCATTCCATAATTCTCCTTTCCAAGGTCTTTTAATTCAAGTTTGATTCTTTAATATGGCTTATCAGTTTTATCTCCAACTTTCCTTCATTTATAAGTTTGATAGGCCAAGTTTATATTGGGATTTCCCTAATTCGTGATTAAGATGTTTATAATTTTAGGAGAACAGAGAATTACAGACATCTTAAAACTTGAGTGTGCCAAAGAATTACCTAGAACATTTGTTCAGATCCCAAGTCCCATTTCCTGAAATTTTGATTCAGTAAGTTTGGGATGTGATTCCAGAAATGTGCATTTTTAACAAGTACCATATGTGATTCTGCTGCTTTTGGTCCTAGGCCACACTTTGGAAATGTCTTTATAAATTTTCTATAGGTCTAAGTTGACATTACTGTTTTCCTTAATTTTAATGGGGTTTTGGGGTTTCCTAGCACAGTGCTAGATGAAGGATTGATACTCACTGAATGGATGGATGAACAAAGGAACAAAAGAAGGAGTAGAGCAGAAGAGGTTCTCAGTTAATAACAGCTATATTTTTTCATTCTAATCATAAAGCCAATAGAATCATATTTTCCAAACACTGTGTAATTAGATTGCACTATGTCTTTGATGTTCCCAACTAGGGGGAATAAAGAGGTGTATTTTGCATGACCTATTCTTAATGAACATATGTTGTCTCTTAGTGATCATTGCTTTCTGTCCAAGGGCTCACAGTCATATTTTTAATTCTGTGTCTAGAATTCACTGGAAGCGAATAATATATAAAACCCCAGAGATCTCCCTCTGCTACTTTCCGCTTTACTTTTAAGAAATTGGGGCTCAGGTTTAGTGCTTGACTTATGGACTTCCCTTCAGGACCTGTTGGTTGTCTCTATGTCTTAATATGTTTGCAGACAGATAAGAACCAAAGACTTGGACACTTCACAAGGAGCCATTTCTTACTTTCCCCTAAATCTATATTTTGAAAACTTTCGAAACTCACAGAACAACTCAAAAATTAATACAATAGTCTTGATCTAGATCAACAGTTAATTGTTAGTGTTTTGCCATATTGGCTAGATTTACTTTTCTTCCCGAACCAGTGGGTTTCCAGGTTTCTTTAGTCTCCTTTCCTCTACAACAATATCTTTACCCTGTTTTTTTGCCTTTCTGGATGGGCACTTGAAATCTGAGTATCCTAATTTTTGTTTGTTTATTCTTTTTCAGTTTTGGTTTTGGAAGCACATAAAGCTTAATAAAATAATACAATTAAAGGGGATTAAACAAAAAAAGCAAACTTTCATATTTGTTCCTAAATAGGAATGGGAGTGGCACATTATGGTGTTCACCACCAATATTCAGGAAACCAGAGAAGGCTTGTGGTGAGTAAAGAAGAAAGGAAGAGAAGCCTGGGAGGAAACGTTCTGCACCACTGAGAAGTCTAAGGAAGGTTCAGCAAGGCCATCAGGATTTCTCCAGACAAAATCTGCTATCAGATCAGTCCCCCATCTCCCGAGAAGGGGTGTGCCTGTGTATTCGTTTTGGCTCTGCTGTGGACTGGGAGAAGTCTGTGGGAAGAGTAGCCTGGGCACAAATGCAAAGTTGGCTTTTAGATCCCAATCCTGGGTCTGCAGGAAGAGAACTCGTAATGATTCTCATGGCTGCCTCACTGGAGGGTCCCTCTGCATTCTCCAGGTGACCCGCTTACACATTATTGCAGGGGTATGGAGGCCCACCTGTTGCCTTAACTCTGGACATTTTGGAGCATCCCAATGAGGCTTTGTCAAGACTTGACCACAGCTCAGCCTCTTATTCTGCTCAGTTCTGCTTCCCTCTCTTCACTGCTCGTGTGACTGAACTTGGGAGCACTCCCTGATCAAACTCTTGTGCACCCACTTACAAGTGCTGCTCCCAGCTCTCACTACCTCCTAACAGATGGAATCCTCACAAGGCTATGAGGTAGGTGCTATCACACCCCCATTCTATCCATGAGGAAACGGAGGCACAGAGAGTGGCTCAGTGACTGTCCCAAGGTACTCAAACAGCTGGGAAGTGAAAAATGCTTGCTTCCCAGGTAGGCGTTCTGACTCCCTGACACCCCCTCATCTGCCACATACTGCGTTTCTCTGTGACACAGAGATTCCTGTTATCATACCCAGTATCCTAGTCCTAATATAATTTCAGATTGTTTTCCTAAACAAAGATGTAGAGGAACTTCCTTGAGATTTAGCATTGGAGAGGATTTGTCCTTGTTGTGTAAGAAAGGTATTGTAGGTAAAGGCAGTTCTCACCTGAATCTTTATTCTTTCCTATGGCTTTAGCCCTAACCTGCCCAGTTTTTCTCCAGGATCATGATACACCTGCCACTCCCAGTCTGCAAAAGGAAAGAATATATGTAGCACAAAGAACGAAATGAGAGATAAATAAGCTCCTCTTCCCTAAGACATGAGCGAGTTCTTATTCCCTGACCTATTTGAGTGCATGCAACATTCAAAGCTTGTATAATGTAGCTAAATCAGCCTATTTAGTATTTATGCAATCTGCTCTGTTTTCAACAAGCTCTTAAGATGTGACTTATCCAGAAATCTTCCGAAATCTGCAAGGTTGCAGCAGACATCTCTCCAGGGAGACTGAAGGAATTATCAAGATTATGGCTGCAATTTAAAGAAAATCTTTGCACTCTGATGAGACTCTCATGCCAATCATAGGATGACCAACTGACCTGGTTTTCCCAGGGTGGAAAGCTTTGCCTGGACACGAGACTTTCTTTGCTGAAACTGGGAGAATTCTAGGCAAACTGGAACAGTTGGACACCCTAGAATGGACCCTTTATGACTCAGCCATGTTACATACAGGAAACATCTGCCTCTCTATTGTAGATACTTTCTATTATTTCAAAAAGTATTAATGTGTTATGATTAATGAGAAAATCGCCTATAGAAACTATGGAAAGGGATGAAGAAGAAACTAAAAGCTACATAAGAGCTCAAAATATAGTGGCTACTATTTAAACTTTTCAACAACTTCTGTGAGATTTTTTCTGTGTGGGTATATACATATATTTTATAGATCAAAAACTGCATTACAAACAGTTCCGTATCATGATTTTTACCTAGCATGTCCACATTTTCCCATGTCAATGAATAGCTTTTGAAAAATCACTGCTATGGTTGCATAATTTCCATTGAGGATGTACTTTATTTAACTATTCTCCTATTGTTCAGCATTTAATTTTTGCTATTAAAGATAATGCAGTTGTCAATATCTTTTGGTTTCTAATGATTCTTTTTGAAGAAGTTTCCAGGACCTTATTGGCTAAGAAGTCGGGGCTTAGTTACAGCTACTGAATTCTCCCTCTAAAATGCTTCAGAAAGGCTGTCCTTAGCAATGTTGATGCCCACTCCACTAACTCCTGCTAGCATTGAGAAGTTTTTCAATCTCTACCAATATTATAGCTAAAAAGGAGAGTTGTCCTAAATACTCTTTCTTTGTTTACTATTGAAGTTCAAGTCTCTTTCATATCTTTCTTAGTCGATTTTTCCTGAAATTATTTCATACATTTTTTCAGAATTTATATTGAGTTGAAATGCCTTTCTTCTCATTTGTATAGACTCTTGACAAACTATGGTAACTCTTTTTTTGTGTCATATTTGTTTCAAATACTTTTCTTGACTTACAGTTTGAAAGTGTTCTAAAAATAATGAATCAAAAATTTTATGTTTCTAGTGTTTAAGCAACACCTTAAACCCTGTACACATGTGCACACACACCCCTGGTGAGTGTCTGTGCTTTCTTGTAAAGGCGTCTTATTTCTTCCATTCTGAGATCATCTGCACTGACTTTTTGAAATTTTTGAAAAAATATGTGTCACATATGTATAATTCTAAAGAGGAATGGTGTCACATGAATCCATTACCCAACACGTAGGAGCTAGAATATACCACTATTCTGAGTCCCTCCCCCTGTCAGAGAGCACCAACTTTCCCAAGATGGAACCACCATCCTGCTTTTGCTTTTATTATTTCTTTGCTTGTAAAAAAAAAAAAATTTTATCACGTATATGTTTGTGCCTCTTAGCATATGTTTAGTTTTTATACTTTTGAGCTGTATAGAAATAGCTTTACAAAAATTCATCTTATCTCTTCTTCTGTCTTGCTTTTTTCATTAAGTCCTATATATACATTTTATTCATATTTTATGGGGAGATACAATTCATTCATTTTCACCACTGGCTATCCCATTTCATGAATATATGTACATATTCTTGGTGCCTATGTGTGAGAATTTATCTCTGGAGTTTTCATGTGGGAGTGGAACTGCTGTGTTGGAATGTCTGTGCCTGATCAATTTTACAAGCCAGTGCTAAATTGTTTTCCCCAGTGGTTGTACTAATTGCATTCCCAACTGCAGAGTATGAGATTCCTGTTGCTGGGATTCCTTGCCAATACTTTGATATTTTCAAGTACTGAAGTCTGGTAGCCATTTTTCACCCAGTAGATTTGCACCAGCTTTTTAGGCTTGTCTGTCCAAGTTCTAAAGGATGGAAAATGACTTCTCAGAAACAAATCAAACTTCTTTTTGGTTGCCTTTCCAGTTTCTCCTTGGGGTCAGTCACTTCACTAGGTATTCATAATATGTCATGTTGGGCCTAATGTTCATCCCTGAAAAGAGGCCACATCACCTGGGACAAGTGACTAGCAGACTGAGTTAGGAATTAGGAAGCTCCTCTGTCCCCGAAGCTCTGCAGAGCATGCGTCTGAGTCACGTCACCTCTCGGCATTCACCCTGTCTGCTTGCTGGGGACAACAGAGCTGACCTTCCTCCCAGCCCTGCTGTAGAGCACTTTGAAATCTTTGGATAAAAAGCATGACAGAAGCACCAAGTACGATTGTGACTTGTGCCAGCAACACTAGAAGACGGCATAAAAATAGGAAGCAAAGAAAATTTCATTTTACAAAAGCTGCAGTGAGAAAATTGGCTGGTCAGAATGTCATTCCCTGATTTTGGGTCTCATGGATGTAGACTTTTATAAAATTAAAAGGAAAAAAATATAAATGTACACATTTTGTCTTGGGTGCCCCACAGAAGCCCTTTGATCATCACCATTCCTGTGTCACCAGGTGAGTCATTGAAGTGGAGGAAGATTGATACCTGAAGAGACTGTGTCAAATCAGTTCTTTGTAGTTGCCCTCACTATTTTGACTTTCATTGCCAGGCATTGAAGCCACACAGTCTGAGGGGATGTTACGCAGTGAAAATTGGGAAGGGTCTAAGCCACGGCACCACCATTACACATAGGAGCTCAGACTCCTCCAGCAGAAACAGAGCATCCTTCAAACCTGGCCCACCATCCTGTCTCCACTCTGAAGTTCTCAGATCCCCCATTTTGTCCTTAATATTTAAGAACATGAGAGATGCAAAGAGGGGATCTTTTCAGCAACCTTGGACACATTAGGAACCCCAAGATAAAAAGAGTCATGCCCATTGATGTGGGGGCTCACTTTAAACAATGACTTAGTTATCATCGTAGTGGCTTATGCTCATCCTGGTTTAATGCTCTCAGTGAGTTGTGCTGAGCTGTAATCACCTTTACTTATAAATTGGATGGGCTGTGGAGACAGATCCAACTCATAGAAAAGACATTTCGTGCTCTGAGCTTATTGCCTGGTATGAGACTCAGATCATTTAGGATAGGAGCTTTTGATTCTTATGCTCTGTCTTTACAGTCAATTTTTTTTTCCTATTGGAGTTTTAAAAATTCAAAACTGCACAGGGTGATTTGGTTGCTGCACCCCACTGAGAAGTTGAGGAAGTAAAAGGTAAGAGGGTGTAGCTTTGGGCCTGTAAGGGGGATGTGAATGACGTGTGTCCACCCACAGCAACTGTTCCATGATGTTATGAATCATATTGTACTCGACTCCTAATTTCCACTCAGAAAGGGAAAGCTAAAGAGCACTATTGAAATGTTTTGTTCAGAAGTTTCTCCGAGAGAGGGTCCTCATAGTGCTTTGTGAAATAATTTGCATTCTAATTGGCATAGTTAAATTATTGCCATAGAATTTACATGGTGTGACTCCAGTAAGAATACTTTCCATTAGGAAATACTCCTTAGGAAAAAAAAAAATGTCCACTCCAGTATCCAGTCTGAAGAAAATCTCTATTTATTCTCTTCAGTGACCCCATGAGAAAGGTCATTCTCACTGGATTTTCAATTGCTTAACTGAAGAAATTAGTTGAAAAGTGGAAATCCAACCTGCTGATAGTTTCTTTATCTGCCCACACCTAATAATTGGTTTGACAGATTTTTTTCCCTTTAAATCGACAGATTATTTACACCTCTGTGGATTACAATGTTGCTGGGCCTTTCTTTTTTAAAAAGTTCTTTTTGGAGATGAGAACTGTCCACAGTCAGGCTAAAATTTAGTTCTCAGCTACATAATTCTTGTTTGTATAATATGGATTCCTAACAATGGCGGGATAATGGAGTATCATGAAGCCTTGAAATGTCAATGCTGATGAAGACAATGGAGCCCAGAGGGAAATGACAGAATGTTATGTACAGAAGAGAATGAAAAGGGTATGGAATCCCATTCCTATTATGTGCAATGGTTTGACTGTCCCCTCCAACACTCTTGGTGAAATTTGATTTCCATTGTAACAATTAAGAGGTGAGACCTTAAAGAGGTGATTGGGTCAGAGAACTCCACCTTCATGAAAGGATTAATATTATTATCATCCAAATAGAATAGTTATCCTGGGAGTGAGCTCCTGGCAAAAGGAAAAGTCCAGCTCTTTTTGCCCTCTTGCTCAACCTTCCTGCTCTCTCTGTCTTGAACTTGCTCTCTTGCCCTGGGCCATGCTGTGACATGTATAAAGACCCCTCCAACGCTGGTGCCAAGCCATTGGACTTCCTAGCTTCCAGAACCACAGCTCCCAGTGTTCATAAAGTACCCAGCCTATGGTATTCTGTTTAGCAGCAGAAAACAGACTAAGATACCATGTGAAAAGCGAATATGCAAAAAAGATACAGATGGTAGGATTTTGAGTGTTCCCATCTCATCATTTTCTCCTAATACTTTTACAATATTGCTTGTGTAATAAACATGGTTGTAAAAGTATTCAGTTAGGTGTAAGAGAAGACATGTCATGAAATTAATAAGGTGTAAGTTACAGGTCCCTTCATATGCGGGGCCTACGAGTGACTGGGTTGCTAAGAGTTACAGAGCTCCAGGTGGAGAAAGTGAGCCTGCATACAATCAGCAAACATTCCTATGTCAGCATTTCTGGTAAATCACTTGTAGAGATTGCAGAAGAAAGGGTCCTAATTCTCTAGCACTCCTGCAATTTGTCATTATATCATTTCTCATTACAAGTAAATATTCACTTTCAGATCTAATTTTAAATTTATAATTCTACATTTTTTTTTTCTTTAAGAGGACTTGCATGAGCATCATGTCTCATGAAATCTGAAGGTGCCTTTGGTTGGGTGGGGCATCCGAACACCAGCTGAGCCTTATGAAGTGTAAGATCCAACACTGGTTTCCTTCCTTGACTTTTCCTAAGAATCATTGTTAGAGCGTTGGACAGCCTGCGGCTGTGCTTGGGGGTTCCTCTGGCACCACAGTCCCTCATTCCATGGCTGTGTCCTCCCAGCTGTTCTCAGTTCTCAGAGAAAAGCAGCTTGAAATACCAGTTCAAGATCTCAGGATAGGAAGGACAGTGAAGGTCATGTTGGGTCACCACTTGCCTGATGCTTGACTCTTGTTTTCAAGCGATTACTGGGCCTGAGCTAGACTCCCTGACCTGAGGCAACTGTTCGAAAGCTCTTCCTTGCCTGGAGTCAAAATCCGTCCATTGTTATTGACATTACTCTTTGCTTAAGAGCTCATTAGAGCAAGTTAACCTTTTAGATGAAAATGGCAGAGGAAAGTGAGAAGAAAGGAACTTTAGTTGTCTCTCTCCTTCCCTATTTCTCTGCTAGGCATTCTGTTGTAGGTTTTAATATGTGTTTGATATAATCTCTATCATCATCATCATCATCATCATCATCATCATCATCATCTCATCACCTCAGGTTGCCAGATTTAGCAAATAAAGATGGAAGATGCTTAGATTAAGTTTGAATTTCATAAAAAATATTTGTGAAATATGAGTATGCCCTCTCCATGTGAAATTAGTTTATCCTTGGTCAAGAGCTACTGGATCCTATTAATATTCCCATTTTGGAGCTGAGGAAATTAAATGCCAGAAAATAGCAAATAGCAGAGCTGGAATTCAGGCCCAGGTTTTTGACTGTAAAGTGCTATATATTTTTCCTATCACCATATTGTGTAATTATATACTATCTACTTCCCACCTATCTCAAGAAAACCAGAAAATTAATTTTTTCTTAGAGAAGAGCAACAGAAGCTATAAAAAAACAAAACTAATGCAGGTATTCTCAGCAAAGAGAGGACAGTCCCCAGGAAACTACTGGTTCATTTAGTGTTAAAGATAAAATTCTTGTGAGAAACTACAAAGATTGTTAGTCTGGTGTGAACACAGGAAATGCGAAACCTCCCTGAGACATTCAGAACAGGGGACCGAAAGCCCCTTTCACCAAAGCATCTGTTTTCCAGGCCTTTGGAAAGCACCTTCTCTCATCATAGCAGCAGTGGGGAAGGGAGGCTGGGCCTTTTCACCTGGTGTCCCTGGAACCTGAGTCCTACTCAGATTTCCCTGTCACCTTTCAGTGCTGGTTTACTTTCTCCTCCCATTGTATATGCTGCAGAATTAATTGCCAGCCTAATTGCCAAAACTAATTGCTGTGACATTCATTGCTCATCTGCTCCCTTGTCTGGCTTAAGTTTGGACAGGTGGCTCCTATGAAGGCAAGGATGGAAAAATTCCTGTTTTGGAGACAGGGTGCTTCAGAGTCATGGCCCATGGAGGTGGACCAAGGAACCAGCTTCCTCATTGCACAGAAGACAATAATTCTTGGCAGGGGTTCACTGTTTTCTGGCTTCAGATGAGGTTGCTTTGACTGTGAGTCCATTAAGTCGTACTTTTCAGGTATTTTCTCTCTTCCATTCAGAGTTTAGAATTTGTTTAGAGTTGCTGATAAAGAAATTGAGACCCAGAGAAGGGAGATTTCTTCTCCCATACCACACAGCTCCCTCATGACAGAGCTATATGGGGGGCTCAGATTTCCCAACTCACAGCCCAAGATACTTTCTACTGCTCCATCCAGCGATTGTTGAAATTACACTAATTACTCTTTTACATTTCCTTATAAATGTTTATAATCCACTGTTGAATAGGTTTTCCTTATCGGTAGCAAGAATAATAACCATTAATATTTATTGAGTTATTATGAACTCTTTTCATGCCATATCTCATGTAATCCTCAAAAAAAAAATAAAAAAATAAAAAGAATATCCTTATTTGAAATATGGAAAAACTGAGGGGAAAAAATGTTCATGCCAGAAAGGTTCATTGCCTGTGCCAATGCCAGAGTCCCATCCTCTTAAGCCCACAAGGTCACGTTGTGTGCAGGATCCTGCTCACAGCTTTTGGATTGTGATACATGGAAGAATTTGTGAGGACTGTTTGAAGGCTGGAGCTGGAGCAACTTTAATCAACCAGATCATTCAAATGGTTATGTCGAGCCAGGTCAGGACGTTCCCTTTCCTCCATACTGCTGAGCTAATGACTAACGGATTACAGGCCATTTTGTGATGAGCTTGGAGAGTTCACGGAGAATTCCAGGGATTTGTTGGGCAGTGGAACAGACAATAGGTTGGGGGCAGAAACCCGAAGCTTAGTTCTGGATCTGGCCCTAGCAAGCTGCATGGCCCTGGGAGAACCTATGTTCTTTAGACCCTTCAGCTCTGAAATGAGGAGCTTCGACTCCGCAGTCTCTAAGACAGGCACCATACTACGCCTCTCCTGTGGCCTGTCCAAGATGGAAGCGCACAATGGCAGAGGCTTGTAAGAACCTTCAGGATGGCTCTCCAGTGGCTGCACATAAGAGTCTTATTGTTTGGTTCTTGTTCTATTCCCCTCTCCGTGACAGGAAGAATAATAAAAGCAATGGCACTATTGTGTGAAATACGTTTTTTCTCATCCAGAAGAAAACTATGGCATACACAACAGCAAATCATTTGGAAGCTCAAAAAGTAATTAATTGTATAATTCATTGAACTTGATGGGAGAAGTGAATTATGATAAGGGAAAAAGGCTAAGGGTTAAAAGTAAAGATTTAAAAAGTTTTAAATTTCATTGGTGAAGGTAATTAGCTTAGAGAAAGAAAAACCTATTTTAAATGGATTTAAACAGGAAAGTCTAGGTGCAATAAAAAGGAGTTTTGTGCCCCCCAGCAGAGGGGGGAAAAAGCTGTCTTCATGAAAAACAAGGATTTTGAAATAAAAAAAAATTTCTCATCAGTTGTCTTGTCAATTCTTTTGGGTAATTTCATGAGGCTTCTGTGAACTTTGAGCTTCCAAATCTTTACATGAGGGAAGAATGATGTAGTGTACATAAAAAAGGTTAACTTTTTAGTAGAAACCTCTTTTGCAGGATGTACCATGGCAGCCTGGGAGTGCTGGAGACTTTTGAAAGAGAGGCCAGAAGAAGTGGATTTGATACCCTGTTCTATTACTTGTTTCTAAGTGACCTTGGGCAAGTCCTGTTCTCTCTCAGGGGCTCAGTATCCTCCTATCTGCCTGAAGCTCTGGAATTGGACATATCTGAAGTGTTATTCAACATTTGCATTTCTAACCATAGAGCATAATAAAAAAAAATCTGATAGTCAGTGGTTTATTGGCAACGAGTCATTAGGGTAAAATCCAGGAAATCTATTTTAAAAATGATATGTGCTGGGTATAATTAAAATGCTCATAGTTTAGGTCAAATAATTCTGCTAACGGAGTCAATTTTAGAATAGCCTGATATGCTCTTACCACTAAGAGGAAGTAAATACATATCTCCTTCCTCTTCTGTTTCCTGCTTTGCTCATGGGAGTGTGCAAATTTTTTTTGGCAACACAGAATGTTGAACACAAAAACCTGAGTCCCTTGAAGCAGTAGTCCTTTAGCATTTGGGGGTGTTCAACCCTTTCTCTGTCATTCAAAACTTCAGGTGGCTGGTGGCCACATGGAGGGGAAAAACATTCCGCTCCCCATTTCATTCTCGGAAGCAAATGACACAGGCACAGTTGTTGATCTTATTGTCTCACAATCTGGAGGCTAAATGTCTGAATCAACATGGCTGGTTTGTTGTAAGTCCTCTATCCTTAGTTTGTAGAGGACTGTCTTCTTCCTATCTCTCTTCCTCCATTGTCTTTCCTCTATACCTGTCTCTGTCCCCAAGTCTCACATTTTTATAAGATAACAGTCTTATTGGATTAGACATCCTAGTAACCTCATTTTATAAGATGATTTGATTCCCTCTGTAAACACCCTTTCTCAAAATCAAGTCACCTTCTTAGACACTGGGGATTCGGATTTCAACACATCTTTTTTTTTGGGGGGGGGATGCAAGTCAAACTAAACCAATAATATAGCTCACAAAAGGGGGTTTCCTATTACTGTCTGTTGCCTGGAGTCAGTTCAGACAGTCATCACCTTCCTACATGCAAAGAAGAAAAGAATTTGCTCTGGGCATTTTGCTATGGCAGCAGGAAATTGCAGTAGCAAAGCATCTGAGAAAGCACCTGCACAATTCAGATGAGGCAGTAAGTACATTTTCTCCCAGCACCCCTGGCTAAGCTGCTCCTCCATGTTGGGGATACAGCATGATCAGCACAGCTACTGGGAGCCAAGTTAGAGCTCCAGCTGCAGACTGGGTGTGACACATCAAGTGAGTAGCAGAAGCGCCTATCAAAAGGAAACACCTGCCACAGACAGTTTATTGAAGCTTGAGAAAATAAAGGTCGAGGGCTCTGGGCCGTGCCACCACCGTTCTCCACTATTATTCTGGGGCAGAATATACATATCGGTTCACAATGCCATGAAAGACACAGAGAAATCCAGGATGGTGAGCACTGTCTTACAGAGATAATAAGCCTCTGAAGTACTTCAAGGGAGCCAGGGGAGCTGGGATGGAGGGACAGTGAGTAAGCAGGACTAGGGACGTAGGAGGGGCTGGACCCCATGGTCTAGTGCCTTGTCTCAGTCTAGATATGTGACCTAAGACCTGCACACGTATGCATGTGCACGTGTGAGCATTTTACATGTGTGCACTGGTAGGTACATGTACGTGCCTATGTGTGTATGTGCACTGGTGACTGCATTGGAGAAGCACTAGGAAAGGGAGGGAAAAGAGAGTGTTAAAACTATGACAGGTTAATAAGCATCTGAAATATTTAATTACTACAGAACGTTCCAAGGCTTTGTCTACAGTCATCTTTTCCAAACTGCAGGTTATAGCTCAGGAGCCAGTAGTGAAATCAATTTAGTCATGCAGGGGTTTCTCACTTGAGGACGCTGGATGCTGCTCCCCCAAGAAGCTCAGGGGCAGGACTGTTTTCAATATAGTTGTCTTCCTTTGTAATCCTATGGGTTTTGTTTTATGCATTTTAAAAAGTACTCCAAGAAGAGATCCATAGCTTTCACCACACTGGGTAGAAATGGCATATACAAAAAGAGAATAAAAATTCCTAGGTCAAAACTAGCATTATAAAAAGTTATTAAGGAAGAATAGGATTGAAATGAAATAAAATAATTTAGTCCTACATATAATGAGAGTAAATATTGTTTGTGAAACTTTTGTTTCAGGTACACAAATACTTATGTGTGTATAAATAAACATATGTATGTGTATAGAGAAAGTTTTCTGCACAAACATTTCTTTCTCTCTCTCTCTCTCTCTCTCTCTCTTTAACATACATTCATTTCTAATTGTAGAACATGATCAAAAATATTTACTAGCCACTGATCTGCTACTAGATACTAGGGCAAAGACTAATCATTTTTAAAAATTATGAGTGAGGGACATGGTAAGCCATTCAAGTTGGGGAATGAAGGGTTCTGGGTTTATGCAGGCGTTTGCCTTTGTGCACTCAAAATAGACTCGTTCCGCCAGCTTCCAGGTGGATGGTGACCAGCTGGCTCTAACCACAGCGCATAACGGATGGCTGTATCTTACTCTGCCTGGTTGGGGCCTGAGTTAATTGGAGTGTCTCAGAGACACATGTTAATTTCTGTGGCAACCAGGCTCCAGGAAGTGTAAGAGGCAGTGATCTTGCTTCCTGGGTGGTGAGGTCTCGGTTGTTATTGCAGGCAGGAAGTTTGTTCTTCCATGCAAAGACGACAATGCCAACTGAAGAAACAGAGAATGTCTCCCACTGAGGGTGATGGCAAAGGAAGAAAAGCAAAAGTGAAGAGGAGAGGGCAGAGAGGCACGATGAAGCAGGAAAAGAGGAGTGGGGTTAGAAGGAGAGGAAAACAGCAAGTGCGTAAGGCAAGAAGCTGGGCCAGCTAACTGTGGGTGTGGGGAGAAGCCATTGCACTAGTCTGTTAGACCCCTGCAGGATTCACAGCATCATGGATGGTGAAAACTAAAAGGATGGCGAGGTAGTTCAGCAGGAAAGAACAACAAAGATGAATCTTGGAAGGAGGCCATACTGCTATTAGAGTTGAATTGATCCAGGGAATGACTGCCCCTGTTAATGAACTGTTGCTAACTTACTAGTATATTTTAAATGAAACTCATATTTAATTTAGAAAATGTAAGCTTCACTTACAGCAGAAATTTTGCCTTCCTCATTTCCTAAATTAGCACTAATGCCATGGTAAGGGCATAATAAGTACTTATAAAGGTATGTGAATTGATCAGTTGGTAACAGGTATTCTAAATTACTTAAAATAATAATAATAATAATAAGGACAATGATAACTACATTAAAAATATAATGCTTAATAACTTAGAAATCAATTTAATGGATACTATGTCACTTAATCCTTCCACTGTTTCATCAAAAGTTACTATTATTCTTATTTCAAAGATGAGGACATTAGCTCAATGTCACTCAATAATAAGTATCTGGGATTTTAATCAATATTCTCTGATGCCAAAGCCAACATAGTACTTTTTCTCCTTAGGTATGTTGTACGTTTACTATAAATGATTTTGGGGTATATCCATAGTAGGTATGCCAGTCAGCTTTCTGGTACTATAACAAAATACCTGAGATAACCACCTTATAAAAGGAGAAGGTTTATTTTGGTTCATAATTTTGAATGTTTTAGTTCATAGTTGGTTGATCCTGTTTCTTTTGGGCCTGTGGTGAGGCAGCACCTCATGGTGGGGAATGTGGAGCAAAGCTGTTCACCTCAAGGTGCCTGAGAAGCAAAGGAGAAAGAGACCAGGTTCCCACAATTCCCTTCAAAGGCATGCCCCTAATGATCTAAAACCTTCCAATAGACCCCACCTCTAAAATTTTCCACTGCCCTCCAATTGTGCCATGGGCTAGAGATCAAGCCTCTATTTAGCACATGGGCCTTTGGGGAATCCTCCAGGTCTAAACTATAGGCATGTGTAACAGTTTAGATTCTCCAGGAAGCAGACACTCTGATGGAGTTTGGGGTATTTGAGGAAGAGAGGATCACACCCGTGAAAGATGAGGGGAGGGAAGACATGGGGTAGAGATGCTGATCTGGCACTTGTGTGAGGAGGTGGAAGGCAGCAGAATCAAGCTAAGAATACCTCAGACAGAAATGCAGAGCTAATGGAATCTTAGCCATTATAATGGGAGTTCCAGAGCAAAGACTGCCTGTAGATAAGCCCTGAATTGGGTAGAAATGGCCAGGCCCTGGGGCCCCCAGCATGCTCAACATCTGGGTCTGCCTGTGAAGTTGAGTTGGACACTGCAGGAGCTGCTGCTGGAGGCTGACTGCACTTCTTCCTCTGAATAGCAAGGTCTTTCTTGAAGGGAGGGGCAGGCCCACCATGGCTGACATACCATCTATTAAATTTTCCTCAAGACATGACATTTTCTCTATAATTCCATCTTCAATACTCTAGTGGGATATTGTTTTTCTTAGCATATTCTGATTTTCTAGTTAGTAAACGGCAGCCTGCATAGGGACTAAATGTCCCAGTTTAAAAATACAAAATTCCTACCTGCAGGGTTAAGAGAAGAGGAAGAATTACACTAGGCTGAGAAATTAAAATGTGATACGCTGGATCAGGTCAACTGCTGCAGAAACACAGGTGCTGCTCCTCCATTTTTCACAGCATAGTAGACTTGGCCGATTGATCACAACACTTTTCCTTATGAGTCATGTTGTCTGCCTCAAAATTATTCTCAACATAGTGATCCAGACAGCTACTACCCATCTATCAATGTTGGCGCCCAAGATGAAACCAATTCATCATCCCAGCACGAGGTAATAGGGGCAGATATAGGCCTTTGAGCAGGTTTGTGAGTGTGTGTATGTGTGCTCTCACACGTGTGTCTGAAGGATAGTAAGAGCATGAGTTTGGGGGAGATAAAATGGAAACGAACACTTGAACTTTTTCTTTTTTTTTTAATCAATTAGGGAGTTATGTTTCCATTTAAAAAAAAGAAAAGCAAGAAGTCTGGACTCAGAGCATCTTTTCCCTAGAAACAATATCATAAATGAGAATTGTGTACCAAAGTCAGCACCTAGATACTTCCTTATGCATACGTAAGTATCAGTGAAGATGCTTTAGGATCCTAACAAAAAACTCAGTATTCATTGACTTAATAAATAAGAGTATATTTCTTCTTCCATAAAAAGAAATTTGTAAGTGGGCAACTGTCCACATAGATTCAGGATTTTAACAACACATCCCTGTGATTCTGTTGCTGCTTTCTTCATAGCTGCAGAGTGACTTGGCTGCTAGAAGAATTAGGAGGTGGGGTGCCCCAATTCAGGAGGAAACAAAAATCTAAGAAGCCTCCCCCAGAAGACTTCTATGTACAGCTCATGGGCCAAAGTAGGATCCTATGACTGCCCAGTTAAAAAAAATATTAGGAAGGCACATACTTTATTTTAAAAATACAAAATTCTCTATGGTGGGTGGCAACAACAGGAAAAGGGCTGGGCTTGGCTTTTGGATAGATAACTGGTGGTAAATGGCATCAGACCAAAAATATAGAGCAATATATATATATATATATATATATAAAATTTAAAGAGAGAGAGAGAGAGAGAGAGAGAATTTTTTTAATATTTATTTTTTAGTTTTCGGTGGACACAGCAACTCTATTTTTTTAAATTTTTATATGGTGCTGAGGATCGAATCCAGCACCCCATGCATGCCAAGTGAGCATACTACCACTTGAGCCACATCCCCAGCCCAGCATTATATTTTATATGTTAAAATGATTCTCAGATGTTTTCAAGCATGGGTGGAAAATACCCTATGTTCACTCTTCAACTCATCCCAACTTTCCAATTTAAAAAGAACTTGATAAAAATAATGAGTGTTTTATGCATATTTGTTGGATGAGGGGGGATTCCATGTATGTGTGTTTTAGCAACATAAATTTCTATTCTGAATTCAATGGACCTGTGACTTAAAATCTAATCATTGGTTAATTATAAGTCAAAATACTATAAATACATTATTATTCACCATAGGATTAACTTAACCACTCACCACAAACTAAATGATAATTTTAAAATTAATGAATAATGAGTTATATTTAAAGGTAAGAATGGCAGCAATTGAAATCTCCAGCCCACTCATGATAGCAACACTCAAAATATATAGCATATTTACTAAAAATTATAGAAGTTCCAAGCTATTTCTTTTTCTCTGAGTGAGTCACATACCCAAATTAATGTGTTTTCGTGCTATGCAATCTTAGTAAAATACAGAATTAAGTCCTTGTTAAGCTCTAATAATGTGTTAATTTTAGATCATGATATAATATTTTAGTAATCTTTAGTAAATGCTAGGTAGGCTACTAGAAAGTAGCTCTTCATCATATGCAAAAAAAATAGAATCTAGGACATTGCCTGCCCTTTGCTTCTAAGAACTGAAAAGAGGAAGTTTGGGGATCAGCTTCTGGTCCATCCAAATTGTGAAGAATCATTATGAATTAGAAGAGAGCAATGATTTGAAGTCAGTGACCATGACTGAATTTTCATTCCACCTCTGACTGCTTGGGGATAAATCTCCTAAGCTCCTCATAGCTCAGCTTCCTCATCAGAGGAGAGGAGGGACTAGAATAGAAACTCCCCTACTTACTATCAGGGTGTGAGTCTATGTGTGGGAAATTCCAAAGTCACTAAGCTTGTACTGCTCTTGAACTCATTGAACCTGATGTGGTTAATAATTCTTGGGAAAACTCCTTCTCAAATGCATTTCCAGAAATGGGAGTATGAATCAGTTTCTCAAGACTTTTGCTTACGGGTGGCGTCCTTGTTAATACATGTTCTGTACAATGTGTATCTAAGTGGTAGAATAATGTTTGGCATATAACAAAGCACAGAAACTCTGTTTTGTAAGTAAGTGTATAACATTTCCTCCTAAACCATTCTCAATTGTGTCTACTGGAAGTTAGTGGAGGCAGGTAAGTGCCCTCCTTAAGGATATCCCAAGACACTTTTCTGACACTTGTCCTTCCATGGAATTAACATGAAGCTCTTGCCCATGCATAGTTGTACATCCATAAAAGTCTCCCATTGTGTCCCTCTTTCAATCTCGTTTCATTTTCTTGCTCATACTGTCCATCAGTGCAGGCGCAGCACTTTTATGTTATATGATTTACTCTTTGCTCTTCAGAGTCATTTTCACTCTTAAATAATTCATTCTACATTCATAGGAAACATTCCTCCTTTTTTCATCACTTTTAATTTGAAAAAAGTATCTTTGATTCCATTGGTAATTACTCAACAAAGACTTTTAACACTTGAACTTACTGAACCTGATGTGGTTAATAATTCTTGGAAAAACTCCTTCTTCAAATAAATCTTCACAGCCCCATTGAAATGCATCGATTTTCAACAGTGTAGTTTTTAGAGTTCAAAATGCAGACAACCCAATACCATCACTGGTAGTGCATTCTTATAGAGCTTTGGTCTATTTGTGACCATTCAGAGGTTGGAGATTGGTAAGCAGAGAGCATCTAACTTATTTTCTGCACAATTTGTTGTTGGGATAAAGTCAAGGTCCTCTGTAAATTGCAAAATGTTATCAGGGTTTTGTTATCATTTCCATAAAACATTTCTACTATTCCAAGTTAGGGCACAAGGAAGAGATCTTTGTCTCACAGCAAAAGTGGCAATCTAAGTTGAATCTCCCCTTCATTGCAAATATGAGCACTTGTCCATGTACACACATACATGTGTATGCACACATATACTACTACAGGAGAGAGAGAGGGATCCTGGCTCACAGAGTTTTGGCATCTCTCACAGCAGGAAGGGAAGTGGAGGCAGGATTCCTGGTTACTGGTAACTTGTGATCGCTCATCATTTCTGCAGGAAGACACCTCCTGATATTTGCTTTATAGAGGGCACCTTTCTAGTCAATCACTTGACAAGAGCTCTGAATTGGATTCAAAAAGGGCACAGGTTGGAATTAGGGTTAGAGGTTTTATTACATCTGTGTAATTACACTGTGGTGAATTTTAGTTGAAAGCTTTCTAGATAATAAATGGGAAATTCATTTTCTGGTGTTGCTGAAACGCTAGAGGGAATGAAGAAGTGTAGGTGCTGGCACATGTTCATGTCCAACAATGGGGTGGCCAACTTTTAGGGCTGTTTCCTGAATGACACGCTTATAACCAATGTACACACAAGGAGAGGGTCATAGATATGACCTATAGGATGGTAGAGAGTGAATGTTCCAGTCAAACTTGTCTTGACACACAACTACCTTAGCCAGAGCATCAGATTTTATCAAGACATTTTCCTCTTACACTTCACTTTCACTATGGAGAAGCCAAGTTGAGGCACTTTCCCTGATGAGTTTGAGTTGGAAGGACTAGCTCCAGAGTTGAGGATGCTTTAGGCAAACCATCATGTAGGTGAAGTCATTGCCTGGTTTCATTGTCTGTCTTTACTCCCAGGAACCCCAAATCTCTGCAGACATAAAATCCTTCATAGATGTGGCTCCTTCCTCTTAAAAAACAAAAACAAACAAACAAACAAAAAAAAAAAAAACCAAAACAACAACAACAAAAAAAACCTTGGGTTTAATCTCTCTCTTGCTGACATCTAAAATTTAACAATTCTAATATGGATCTCAGCTTGTGGACATTAATCTATGCTAATACACCCAGAGTTCTTATGATCTAAAAGGGTTAGTCTTCTGGGTGAGTGGTAAGTGTTTTGCATTTTAACAATGATAAATAAATGCCTTGCTTCAAAAGAATGACCTGATAGGACTGTTAAAAATACCACTTCCTCCAGGAAGTTTCTCCTGCCTCTCTTCACCCTCACAGGACAGAGTTTTCTGGTAAGGCTCCTCAGTGTTCTTTTCCTGTCATAGCATCTGGCACCCATCATTGTGATCCCTTGTTTAGTTGTCTGCTGTTCTGACTCAACTGTACTCTCTGCGTGGGTGGCAACCAGGTCTCTCACAGAACACTCGGAGGACCTCAATAAATATTGCTCATTGAAGGATTCAAGAACAATCCTGAAGATTTCAGGAACTATGGGAAAAGCTATGGGGTGAGGGAAAAGAAGGCATTGCTGAAGGCCAGATGGCTTTTGCTGATACCTCCTACTTATTTTCTAAGCCTAGAACGTCCTGCCGAGAAACCTCCAAAAATACCACTTGAAGATAACAGATGTCAATACCCCTTGAAGTGCTTTAGAAGCCCACTCAGCACTGGATGTTAATGGTTCAGGAGAATAGCCTTGGTCTGCTATAGTCACAGGTACCTTCATAGGCAGCAACTGCATAGGAAGTATCATGACATCCGTGTTTTAATGAGTGGGGATTCATTGTTCAAGTTGAAGCCTATACAGAAATAACTACTTTCACCAAAAGGAGCAGAGCATTAAATAAAACAAAATTACAATCTCCTCATTTCCACAGTGATGGCAAAATGTTCAGATAGAAAGAGAAAGGCTTCAGGGAAACTGAAATAAGAAAGACAAGTATTTCAATTGTATCCCAAGTAAATAGTGGCTAGATTTTAGCTCAGTGTACTAGAGGGCATGAAAACTTCCTTAGCAACACAGTGATAAGGGCTCTTAAAATAAAGTGAAATTGGAGGAAATGAATGAGAAAACACTGTGAACAGGAGTGGCGAAGAAGAACTTAGCCTCTCAGCGTTTGCAGGGACCCCTGAGCTGAATTAACATGAGAACAGAAGGAAGGTTTATCCTTGATCTTAGGTTGTTCTATTAACCTCCCCATGTGAGTCTCCTTGAGTTCTTGGTGAGTTTACAGCAGAGCTGCACTGTATATAGCATATTGCTCAGCAATGTAACTGTGGCCAAGGCAACTCTGTAGCTACTCTAAGTGCTTCTCCGTGATATGGTGCTCAGTTGATTTTAATTCCTACTTTCCCCTCTTTCTTTTCAGTTTTTTTAAATTTTTCTTCTCTCTCTCTTTATGATACTTCATAAAGAACCACTCTAGATGCTGCTTAGACAAACACAGAAGGACAAGTTAGATATTAAGTGGCCACAGCCCAGTAAAAGCATTTAACTTCTGCAGCTCTATTTCAATCTCAATTCTGTGCATCTTATATAACACACACATATACATGATATCATTTGATTTCCTCGGACGGCTCTACTCTATAATAATTTTATTCCTAGTTTTTGGATTAGTAAACAAATTCAGGTTAGCTAAGTTGTTTCACTAATGATAAATGAATAGAATATGGAAGACTACATTTGAATTTAAATAGTCTGGCTCCAAAGTCTGTATTCTTTTCCATGAATATCTTGGGTGAAAATAATTTAAAAATAGGTTTAAAAAATCAATGTGATTATTGTTTGGTTTAGATAATGATATAACAATTTCATTCATTATGGAGTGCATTTTTTCACTTTGAATGAGAACATTGCTTTTAAAACTACAAGATACAATTGAGGACCCAGAAGCTATTCATGCACAGCTTTTATGATCCAACAGTTTTGTGGTTTTCTTTCATTCCTTTGATCTGGATCAGTGGACACAATGACTGTGTTCCTGGCATAGAGATCTCAGCCATGGTAGATGCTCCGGAATTGAGGTCTAAGTCTTCAAGGCTGTGGTGGATTCCTCCAGCATCCTACACACTTTTATGTCCTTTCATAGTCTACCTGTCCAGGTGACTGGAATGCTCAGATGCCAATTCAGACTTTTTCCACTCCTACCTCTCCATCTTTGATTTACATTAGGACCTGAGGCAGAAGCAGAATGCTGATATATTTTAATTGGCTTCTATGCCAAATTGCAATGTTTCTATTTGCAACTCTGAGAATTGATGGGGACAATAAGTAGATGTGGAATTTATATGTGTGAACACCATGTAGTACTTTAGGCTTCACTCAAAGGGAAGATATATAAGACATTATGTTTAGAAATTGTTTAGGAGCAGCAAATGGAGAGAAGCAACATTTTGCTTTAAAAAAAAAAAACATCTCAACCCCTTCATTACATGCAACACACAATTTAACAGGTGTGTGATTTATTCATTTATTCACAGCCTCGTGGACCAACCATTCCATCACAGCACTATTGTCTGTGAAGCAAAACACATTTACAACAAACTGTACCAGCTTCTTAGAGACTGAATTAGCCAATCTCCAGAAATCCCTTGCTTCCAGTCGAGAAAAAGGTTAATCATTGCCAAAATGGTGAACATAAAAAATTAAATATTACCTCAGTGCAGTATTTTCCATCCTTGAATTTCTAGGGCAGTGATAAGTCATCTATAAGTGCTTGATATCAAAGGAGAATAAATGAGTCTGTGTATTATTTCCATTGTCAAAATACAATAATGTCTTCATATGTGACTAGAATAAGTGGCCCTCTTGGAAAAAGTGCTGTGGCCCTTCCTTTTCCTGCTTAATCATCTCTGTTCTTGGGAGGAAGACAGTTTTTCTGACTAATGAGAATGGGACACATCACTTTATCAGACAAAGTTAAGCGTTGACAAGTCATTGATTATTTTTTTTTCCTCTTGGTATCTCAGACCCAATTGCTCCAAGGAGCTAAACATGCCCGTCTGGAGTCTCCATGTGGTCAGCTTGTCACTGACAGATCCAACTGAGTCTCTTGTTCTTGTTTCTCTATTTGTAGGTGGTTAACAAGTCATAGTCCAGTGGGTCCCAAGGTATAGACAAAGCAGGGAGGAAGGAAATTCAGCTGTATTTCCTGTATGGTTTAGCAAAGAGCTCTAAGCTCTCTGGCCCATTACATAAAGCTGATATTGGGCTTGGAATGCGCAGTGTTATCCAATCCAGCTTGATCACTGGTAAAGCTGATACTGTGTTTTGATCCTCTGCTTTCTGGCTTTGCCAAGTTCTTAGCTGTGTGGAATTGGAAGGTGAGCATGGGATGAGTGATTTTTTTTATCCTGCCCTCAAACTCCAACAGAAACCAAGGGATCCCGAAGAGAGGCAGGGCAGCAAGGAGATGGAAATGGGGGACAGAATACTGCAGATGCAGATATTTATCTATGGGTGTGTGTGTGTGGAAAGATACCTACTTTTCAGTTTCTGCCTCCTTTAATACATTACATTGTCCTAATTAAGGAAATAAAAAAGCTACATTTGAAAATGACCCTTAAGGCTCCAATGCTGTTGGCACTGTGGGAAAAAATGCAATCAATAAATAAACAGACAATGCCAGCCTGAAGACATTTCAGAACAACATTTCTACTCAAGGGAAGGAAAAAAAAAAGCTAGAGGCAGATTTAATCTTTTTAAAAAAATATTTCTCAAGATCCTCGTTAAGTTTAAGGTAATATTATTTCTTCATTTAAACAAACATTGCACAGTTGCCTTTGACCGATAATGGCCTAGGCTAGAGATCACTCGATATTCAACCTGTGACTGTTTTAGCATTGGGGCTGAACCAAAAAAAAATCATGAGCAATGAAATGATTTTCACTTACCAAGACAAATTCACTTTTTTGCTTCCTTCAGCAATTCATCAATCTAATGGGGAAAATAAAAGCTATCATAATAATGAGAATAGACTTTTAGGAGCGTGAGCCAATATCAATACTTTATTTAATAATGTAAATTCTATTGCTATATATATTTGGTCTCAATCCAAACTTGGTTTTAATTAAGTTTTCTTGCCATTGCACATTGCACACACATTCTCCTTTCCTCTATCTCCACATACACCCATACCCACACCCCCACACACCCACACCCACACCCACACCCACACACTACTCATAACAAAGACAGCATATTTGACCAGCTCCTATTGTCACTGGACAACATTAACGATGACAGCACTATTACCAGCATGATCATCTACATATCAATAAACATTTTTAGAACATTCTGAATGTGGCTTTCAGTTGGATTTTGAATGATCTAAATACTTGCCTGATTCATTTCATCCTAAAATAATAAAAGTAATTGAGAATAGCAGACACCATATGCTTTTAAAGATAACATAATAATACAATGTAAAATATCAAATTTTCATACTGCCACTTTTTAAAATGTATTTCTAAACTAATACATAAAAACATAAAAATTTTCATATTAATGGGGTGCCATGTAATGTTTACATGCATGTATATATTATATAATGTTTAAATTAGTTTAAACATATTTATCAGTTTAAATATTTACCATTTGTGAAAAATTTCAAAATCCTTTCTTTTAGCTTTTTGAAATGTATAAATATGCTATTGTTACCTATATAGTCACCCTACAGTGCAAATAGCACATCAAAACTTCTTGTTCTTATGTAACCTAGTATCCATTGTTCAAACTTTTCCTCTCTCCTTGTCCCCACTCTCCCTGACCTCGAGTAACCACCATTCTAGCCTCAATTTTTATGGATCAACTTTTTTAGAATCTAGATGTGAGTGAGTTATATGAATCTTGTCTTTCTGTGCCTGGCTTATTTCACTGAATATAATCATCTCCAATTCCATCCATGTTGTCACAAATGACAGGATTTCATTCTTTTTTTGGCTGAATAGTATTCCATTGTATAAATAATAAAAGTAATTGAGAATACTTTTATTATTATGTACCATAGTTTCTTTGTTCATTAATCAGTTGATGGACACTTAGGTTATTTTCATTTCTTGGCTATTGTGAAAAGTACTGAAATGAATTTAGGAGTGCAGATATCTCCTTGACAAACTTATTCCATTTCCTTTGGATATATACTCAGTAGTGGGATTGCTAGATCATATGGTAGTTCTATTTTTATTTTCATTTTTTGAGGTAGGCCACTTCTACATGTTTGAACTGGTAGAAGAACAAAAAATTTTCATATATATATATATATATATATANTATATATATATATATATATATATATAATTTTTAGCTATTTCTAGGGTAGATAATTCTGAATAACAGGCATATGTGGATTTAAGAGTATTATGAAATTCTCTGTTTTCTCTAATCCTGTCCACCTACCTTTAGTAGAATACTCTGGGCACCCAATCTGTTAGAGATAATTCTCCAGTCTCTATATCTATAGTTTCTGATCTGCTAATAACCTATTTCCAATTTGTTCCTTTTCTGTTTTAGTCTCTATATCCTCTATACCTTGGACCAGGTCATTGACATGGGCTTCTTCAAGAACTCTTGACATCTCTCTTTCTGGCTGCCTTAGGAGGGATAGCCAATCTTGCAGGCTCTGGATGTGCCTGCTGACCTAGTTTCTCTGGTGGGTAGATTTGGAAAGTTCAGATTAAGGCATCACTTGATTGTTCTTCATCCTTTTTTATCTAGACATGAAGTACTAGGTTTGCTCAGGCCTTAGCCCCTGTTATGCTCTAAAAGGAGGGACGTCCAAACTTATTGAATAAGTAGGGTGGTGATTATTAGATATTGAGAACCATGCTAAAAGTTTTTAATGAATCATGCCAGTTAATCACCCTGCTAGCATTGTAAGGTAAGAAATATTATTGTTTCTGTTTTTTAGAGAGGAAAAATTTGGTTTAGAATATTTGAGCAATTTCTTCATGGTTGCACTGCTAGGAAGAGACAGAACTGGGCTTTCAATTTGGATGACTTCACTTTGGGACCCCTGTTCTGAACCAGTGCCCTGTATTGCCATTGATTCGTGTGGTGATCTCGAGGTAATCTCATGCACACTTACTAGTTCAGCTGCCACCAAAGCATTGATGTCATAAATTTCAGTTTTCTACCCAAAGTCTGGATTTAAATGTCTCAGAAACACTTCAAACTAAACACATCCAAAAGTGTACTCAAGTATCCCCCCCTCCATTCATAGTTCTCTTAAGTGTTCCCTCCCTTAGTGAAGAAAACCATCTTCCATTTGATGGTATGAGCCAAACCAATAGGCATCATTGCTGGATCATCCCTCTCCTTCAATTTTGTGTTCAATCTATATTCAGTTGTGTCACTGATGCCTCTGAAACGTGTTTCAAGTAGTCCTTTTTTTCTCTGTCTCCCCAGCCCATCCTTGTCCAAGTCATCATTATCTCTTATTCAGGCTAATGCCATAGACCCCTGGGATAGTCAGGGTTCTCTAGAAAAACAGAACTGATAGATTAGGTTAAGATTTAGGGAGTTATTCATAGGGATTATCTCATAAAATAATGGAGGCTAAGTCCCATGATCTGCTATCTGCAACTGGAGGCCTGGGATAGTCAGTGGCACAAAGACCCAAGAAATCTCTGAAGGCATTAGAACCAAGATCACCTGGGTTTGAGGGCAGGAAAAGATGGATCTCCCAGCTCAAGAGAATTTACTTTTCCTCTGCTTTTTTTTTTTTTTCTTTCTTTCTTCTTTTGGGTCCCTTCATGGATTGAACTGTATCATGTCTACTTTCATTGGTCAGGATGGTTTTCTTCACTCACTCTACCAATCCAAATGTTAATCTTCTGAAAACATCCTCACAGACACACTCAGAAATTATGTTTTATACCAGGAATCTGGTATAAATTTAAAAGTATTATGAAATTAACCATCAAACCCCACCGATCTCACCTCCAGCCTTAGTCCTTTTCATTTGCTTTTTATAATGAAGTCTCAGAGATCTTTGCAAAATGTAAATCTGAACATACAAAGTCCTGCTTCAGTCCTTTAAAGATTCTCATTGTTTTTTGAGAACAATGTACTTAGCATAGGGACCTGCAAAGTCTGGCCTCTGTCTGGAGCTCCAGGCCCATCTGGGTCCCCTTTCCCTTGCTCTCTGCACTCAAGCACACATATCTTTTGTTTGAAGGTCTTTACCCCAGGGTAGGGCCTTTGGACATGTTATTTCTGCTGTTATCTGAAATGGCTCCAACCCTGGAGTTAGGTTAACTTTTACTCATTCTTCTGTTCTTAGATCACATTGCAATTTTACCTAGACACCTTCCCTGCCCCCCCCCCAGTCTAGGTCAAGTTATTCTATCTTATACCATTACAATACCAGGAGCCTTTCTGTTATAAGACAGTGCAGTTTGCAATTAGGCTGCTGTGTATGTGATTATTCACTTAATTACTTTCTTTCCCAGTGAATTATGAACACTGGAAAGGCAGGGACCAGGTCTGTTTTTGCTGAACATTGTATTTCCTTCAGGACTTTGATAAAAATTCAAATAACAGATTAAATGGCAAAAACTAAATCTCTTTTGGGTGATAGGCCATGCTAAATTTTAAGGAGGTTAATTTTTTTCTATTTTAAAGTCTCACTCTTCTACCGTGAACTTTTAAACCCACCCTAAATAGCTCATCATAGAATAACACTGAATATCTCCTTGTAAAAATCCTCTTAATTTTCTCAGAGGGATATGACAAAAGGGTGTGATCTGGCCTTTGTCATTTCTGAGTCTTGAATGCTGGTGCCAGGCAGTGTGTGGCGGGGAAAACCAGCCGCTCTGGGATGCTGGCTGCTGATACCTTTCCACCATGTTTTCTGTGCCTGCCCTGCGTCTCTATCTTCTCAGGCTCTCAATTACCTGCCTCCATGGACTTACTTGGTCTGGGCAAACCTCAGACTGTCTTTTTTCTTCACCGTTGGATTTTGTGTCTCTCCGGCTTTGGCTGGAGTGGGAAGTCAGAGGTCTGTGCAGACGAAAGGGTGGTGGTGGTGATACTGATGGTTGGCTAATTTCTGAACCCTGGTGGAGAGGTATTTGCAAAGATCTGACCTGAAATCCAAACTGCTTAGAGAAAAGAACAGGAAGTAATAAATCGTGCATAGAAAGACGAGATGCTAGTAAAAAACACTATTTTCAGTGTGTATTGGGGAAATTATTAAATGCCAGACCTACCAGTTCTCATTCTCTGATACTGGCCTAGAAGTCTGCATTTTAATGCAGTCCCACAACTTTGATGCTTGTGCTACCTGTATTATAGACTGGCATAGAGATTGCTTTAGTCAAAACAGTTTTAACCTTCATTCTCAAAACAAAGAGAAACAAAAATTAAAATCCAAAATGCCTTCCTCTATTCTCATCTCTACTGACTTACTTGACTCAACACACACACACGTGCCATTGTATGTATGGGTTGATTTTCCGATTCCTTCCATTAAGGTGTATTAATGGGTATCATTATGTTTTTTTGTTAAGATGCATAGAGGAGCAGTTAACTCTTTTTCCTTGTGAATCTCAGGAACATCTGTTCACTAACACCTGGTGTTCTCTGTAACAGGTGTAGGCTAGAATTAGCAATGGCAAAAAAAATCATATGATGTCAGTCCAGATCACAATTTGCAGCCTGTCACTCCTGCCAAATGGGTCAGTGGAGATGGAAACCACAATTTGAGCAGATGCATGCTAATAATTTAGGGAAGTGTCACAATTTAAGAATAAAAAATATGAAAGGGGAGAGGCAGTTGTGAATTGTCCAGGAACTTCAGTTTTTCCCCTTCTTTTATAAGTTCTTGTCCCTCCCTTACCCCCAAAGAATTAGCTATTTCAAAAGATTTTTATAAAGATGAAAATTAGAAAGTTGTTAAACACAGTTGTTTAAATGGAGGAGACACCCAGAGTTGGAAGGACTTAGATTGCCTGGATCAAACTCTTCATTAAGTAGATGAGGAAATGGAGGTCCAGGGACATGCTGAGAGAGGAGATAGACTATACTATCTTTTATTAAGTCTGAATCCCAGAGCAGAGCTGGAGTCCAAGTGTCAGGTGTAGTCATTACTCTTTTCACACTGCCACAACACAGTCGCTTAAAGAGTTCTCGGCAAGAGAAACGACCAATGATATTGTTTCTATTACAGTGGAAGTTGTTTGACATGGGACACCGTAACTTACCTGTGCTGCTCTCCACTGTAACCTCAGCATGTAAAATAGTGCTAGTTATATGTTGAACACTTGATAAGTCTTAAGAAGACCTGGCCGCTGCTTCTTTGGTGCTTCTGAGAACCTTGAATTGTCTGTGAATTCTCTCTCTTTCTGATGGGATATCCTTGCCAAGAGTCCACAAGGAGAGGTGCACTGGGTTGAACAGTGTGTCCCTCCAAAATTTCTGTCTACTCAGAATTTATGAATGTGATCTTCTTTGGAATTAGCTTCTTTGATGGATAATGTAATCAAGTTAAAATAAGGTCAGACTGGAATGGATGGACCCAGTATCCAACAATGGTATCTTTACAAGGAGGCTAGATGAAGGCACAGACACAGGGAGGTGGCCCTCTGAGTCAGAGGCAGAGGTTGGACAAGTGCAGCTGCAAGCCAGGAATGTGGAAGACTGCTGCAAACTATCAGAGCCTAGGTTGAGTCAAGGAAAGATCCTTCCCTAGAGCTTCCGAAGGAGCATGGTCCTCTTGATGAACTTGATTTTGAACTCTATCTTCTAGAACTATGAGGGGGGAAAGCATCTATTATTTTAAGAAACACAGATTCTGGTACTTTGTTACATGCAACTGTAGGATACCAATGCAAGGGGAGAGGCCTTAAAACTACATGGAGGGGAGATAGAGAGTTTTTGCATTCCTGTGTACCCCTTAACCATAACTAATGAGTAAGGGAGTTTATGTCTATTTCAGCCTATGGTTAGTCCTTTAGATGACTCTAGTCCCAGCTGCTGTCTGACTACAACCACATGAGAAACCCCAAGTAAGACAGAGCTTCAGACATGTGAGTGTCCTTCAGACATGTGAGATGTCTTAGAGCCCCCGTGAGTGCAGTACCAGCTGTCATCATGTGAAGTAGAAGAACCACTCAGCTGATCCCACTCAGCCTACTGAATTGGGAGAAACCCTAAATGATTGTTTTAACCAATACATGTACCAGTTCTTTGCACTGCAATAGAGCACCAAAATATTTGGGTTCTCCAAAATCAGACTCTGAGATGAGAAAAAGTGACATATTAGGACACATTCTCAGGAAAACTAGAAGTAGCATAGGGAGGTGGGACAATGAAATGATAAAAACCAAGTGAGGATGTGGTATCAACCCCAAGGCCCATGAAGAGTGAGTTGGACTGAATCCTGCAGGGAGCTTTACAGACAGTACAAGTTGTGACCCAGCCTTCTCCCAAAAGTTCAAGGCATTGGAGTATGTCAACTCTCTTACCCATTAGTTATGATTCAGGTTTACCCCAGGAATGTTAAAACTCTTAGTCACCTCTGGTTCTTTGGGGAATAAGCACAAGAGATTTGGGCAGCCAGAAGGAAGTCCTATGACAAGGAGATGTAGGTGCCAGCCTGGGAGTGGAGGCACACCAGAGGCAGTATGTGTGGAAATGGTAAGGTTGGGTGACCCATTTGTCCTGCTTTTCCTGAGATGGTCATATTTAAAACAGAAAGTTCTACATCACACTGTTCTGAGAAAATAGAACTGTTGGTCACTCTAGGAAGGAATTCCAGGGGACTTGGGCAGAGCCTGATAGCGTCTGCTACAATGGATGACTGAATATCTCCAAACAGAAGTGGGTCTGTAGGAGACCAGGGGTGCTGGAGGGCAACAAGTAGCCAAGCACCCTTTTAATAAGAGCCTGTGAGCTGTAGCAGGTATAAGTGATTTCACAGTGTTTCAAGCACTGCAGAAGGGCTGAGGATGATCAGATGGGGAAACGTCTTCAAGATTGTTAAATAGAGGTGTGGGTGAGGGAAGAGGAGCACAGAGCACACTGATGTGACCAGATCTGGGCTGCAAGTACAAAACTGAAAAATGGGCACATAGACACAGCCCTGTCCTCAGCGGAGGACATCAAGGGAGCCAGAGACTGGGAGTTAGAGGAAGAATGGGGGACAGCAAATGATGAGTTTATTGTTAGGATCTTTTAAAAAAGAATTTCTGGGTTTTAGAATGATCACTTTTAAATATTTTCTGAAAGAAAGGGGTCCATGGATGAACGTGGATGTAAAATGTAGTCCTGGATGCTGGTGGTTTTAGGAAGAGGAAATCAAGTCCTAGCCACTCTAATTTTAAGTAGAGAAGCTTTCACTTAAATTAAGGTTTATGTAACAGGATGGAAATAGGAGTTGTTATCAGGAGTCAGAACTCTTCAGTGAGAGTGGGTAAAGGCAATGGGTGAGTTTCATTAAGGGATCTAGATTAATGTATGGTTTGAGGACGGCAAACATGAATTTATTCATTTAACCTCAGAATATTAGATGAAAGGGGGTTTTGAAATCAGGAAATAAATTCCTATAGGATAAACAAAATGAATGCTGTTTTATTTAAATTCCACATGTAAATATATGGAAAAGGCTCTGCTAACAGGGCATAATACTTAATCTAAATAGATAAAGAGGATCAAGACAAATTTGGATAAATTAGTGAAAATACATATTGGATTAATAAAGAAAGGTGTTTACTATTTACCCATTTCCCCCCTTTATTTGTATTTTATTTGGCTTAAACATTTTAAAAATATGAAAGTTCATATGTGCAAACCAACTGTTATAGGTGCATCTTTCCAAAGATCTTAAAAATGCATATACAATAAATCAGGAATAAGTTCCTGGAAGGCTGGGAACTTGGTCTGTTTCTTCTTTGCCGTCATATCCCCAGAAGGGTTATAGTTCCTGGGATGTAGAAGGGGTCCAATAAGAATACGGGAAATGACTGAAATATTCACCTTCAGTTCTTAAATCTAATAGTAGCATCCTACATACACTCCAGTGTGCACATATTGTTTTATTGACTTACCAATATATCTTTATTGATGTACAAATATCTTGCTTATCCTTTTTAAGAGCTAAATTATATTCCATTATAGGGTGTACATGATCTGTTTAACCAATTTCATATTAATGAACACTTAGTTTGTACCTAAGTTTTTGTGATTATAAAAATCATTACAATGAATAATCTTGTGTGATTGTTGCATTTGTAAGATGATGTTTCCAGAAGCCCAGAGTCAGTGTTAAGAAGCCCTCTCACAAACATTTCAGGTAATGGTGACAGGACTCTGGATCAGATGAATCACTGATCTACTCAGCATGATGCTTCTCATGGTGGTTTCAGTGGTACTATTGTTGCTAAAGTCAGGTGTTTCTCGCCTGCCTTTTAAAAAGCCCAGAGACATTTTGAAGAATGAGAAACAGCAAAGTGTTGGAAGCAGTGAAACCAATGCTCAAGTGCCGCAGTCTGGCTGGGCACAATCAGGAGCCACTTGTCAAAAGAAACTAACTTTATTTTTAGAACCACACACGCCAAACAAAACAGCCTCTCAGGAAAAATCCTCAGAGCCTCAACTGCCACCACCGGCTTTCCACAAGCCTCTCTCTCCCACACAAGCCTCTCTCCACCTCCCACAATCCTCCTGCTCTTGAGGCCGATTGGCTGGGTCAC
>NW_025999968.1:11092157-11101992 GCF_001458135.2 Marmota marmota marmota | reverse complement strand
CCAGGATCATATGCAATTTGTTGCTGCTGATCCTCATAAGGTCCCTTTCCTAACAACATATCTAGATTTCTCTGAGGATAACCAGCTGCTGCATTTCGCCTAGCCGTCTCCTTGCAAAATTCCTCATTGGCAACCTTCCATAACAGGTATTGTCCTCCATTTAGCACAGCTTTACACATATTAGCCCAATCTGCTGGCGTCATGTTCAAGTTGTTAATGGATTCGACCATGCTTACAGTGAAGGGTGCTTGAGGACCATAGGTTGTTACAGCCTCTTTTAGCTGCTTCACTGTTTTGAAATTTAAAACTTGGTAAAATCGCTGCCCTCCTGCCTCAAATACAGGGCATGTTAATATTTGAGATCTTGTCTCAGGATCCCAACTATCAACTGCGGGGGTTGGGGACCTCCCAGCATATGGAGGTGGCCTTGTTAGTTGGACACTTACGTCCTCTGGTGATAGAAAGGTGTTAGTAGCAGTCTCCTGTTGTAACTTTCCCCCTGATGGCTTTTTCTGTTTTACACTTTCTTTCTCTGTCTGACTAGCTTGAGAGGCCTTCTCTTTTACTTGAATCTTTTCCTCTGTCTGACTAACTTGAGAGACCTTCTCTTTTACTTGAATCATTATGTCTTCTTCTTCCTCTACCATTGTCTGAACTGAAGGCTTTGGACTAAGCAAACAAGATATGAACGTCCACAATGGCAATGTGCCAACTGGCAGAGTCCCTGGGCTTTTCTTTTCTATTCTTTTTAAATCTTCACCATGATGGTTCCATTGTGATATATTTAACAACTCCTCCTTAAAAAGCCATGGGCTACATTTTTGTATTGTATCAACGTATGCCCTGATTGTTCTTGATTTTACTGAGATGCCTCCTTCCTCTAACAATTTACTTAACACTCTTTCAGTTTGTTTTTTACTAATTTCTGATCCCGTATTTCTACTATAATACAACTCAACAAGATAACGCCTAACAAAACTGAAACTGAGTGAAACAAAATTGGAACAACACAAAATCATTATAATAGCCTCCTGAAATGTCCATCCGTCCTTTCTCCCTATCTGTTCCTCAGATGTGAGCGGTTTTTCTTCCATCTTACACATCTCCAGGGACAGGCAACTTAAAACAAAAGTGAAACAAAATAACAAAAGAAGAATCTTAAAATGGCTACCCATCCTCTTGCCCTGCCCTCAGGGGCGAGCCGTTTCACTTACCCTCAGTCGCTCCCCGTGCGGCCCACCAAATGCCGCAGTCTGGCTGGGCACAATCAGGAGCCACTTGTCAAAAGAAACTAACTTTATTTTTAGAACCACACACGCCAAACAAAACAGCCTCTCAGGAAAAATCCTCAGAGCCTCAACTGCCACCACCGGCTTTCCACAAGCCTCTCTCTCCCACACAAGCCTCTCTCCACCTCCCACAATCCTCCTGCTCTTGAGGCCGATTGGCTGGGTCACGTGGGCGGAGCCAAAAAAAGTCCCCCAATGAGCAGCTCCGTGGTCTGAAAGGGCAGGGAAACAGTCCAATGAGCATCACCGCAGAGGAGCCAATCAGCTAGATGTTGCTGGGGCCGAGGAGCCAATCAGCTAGATGTTGCTGGGGCCGCTGTGAGCCAATCATCAGCCGGCAGCTGGAAGTTTGCTGGCAGCTGGAAGTTTGCTGGGGCCCCTTTGGCTGTGGCTCTCAACACTCAAGATCCTGCTGAATGATCACAGCAGAATCAAAAGTGAAACCCCTGCTCTTGGGTGGCCACTGCTTGGATCCCGTGGGCTGGCTGTTTGCACGTGAGGCTTAGGCTTTGATGCCATTGTATAATAATACACCTCTGTGTTTTTAATATTTTTCAAAGGATGTTTGAATATCCAGGCCAGGACATAATAGCTTCTTTGCTAATCTTGCTTCATCATGGCCTTTCATTTTTATCATAGTCCTAGGCCTTTGATCTTATGATTTTGGTCAGACTCTGACTTTGGGGACATCAGTTGAAATGACAGCATCCCCTTGGTTTATCTCGGCATTGCTTTTTACCAGCGAGGATAAAGCTGAATTGGACGTGGCTGATGGTGCTAAAAGGGAACAGTCTCAGAACCTTAACCAAGGCCCACATGTTCTGCGTCTTTTTATGGTGTATTTCCATCTGAAACATGAAGATAACAACATATGCCCTACACACTTGGAGGGTGTGGTGGTGAATATTAATGATATATGCTTCAAAATGCAGTTTGAGCTCTTCAAGCCTGAAGTCCTTGATAAAACTGGGTTATAGAGTTAGTGAGATAAAGGGGCACATTCAAACCGTGACCATTTTTCATTATAGCTACCTTGACAACTGCATCAAGCACTCACTCCTACACAACACCTAGGAACTTTCACTAGAGTGCATATGTATTTTTAATATTCTGCTTTATCTTCTTATGCTTGAACTGCCAGGAACTTTGGGGAGGTTATTTATACAGTAGGTGTTTTTTAAATGTCCACTCAATTCTGAGGGAGCCATCAGACTCAGGGAGAGGCTTGGGCTTCCAGGGAGGAGGTCTGCTGTCCTCAGATCCAACCTCAACCACCTGCATGGTCTTGAGCAGGTCACTTCACCTGAGCCTCAGCATCCTTTTCATTAAATCAGGACGATAACTTTGGTCCCAGGCATCTGTGTGGCTGAATGGGAAATTTCAGTGAGAAAGGATGAACAAGAATGTTTAGTAGAATAAGGTCCATTAAAGATTTATATTATTGGTGTTTATGCAAGGTACTTCCTCAAATTGTAAGGAAAACAAAGTATTATGTTTCCAATATTCAGTGTTCCCCAAAAGCTCATGAGTGGGAGAATTCAAGAGGGTTCAGAAGTGAAATGATTGGAGGAGGGAATCACTGGGGGTATGCATTTGGGGTATATATAGTTGGTGATTTAAATTCTCTCTCTTTACTTCCTAGTGCAATGATGTGAGCCAGTTTCTCCCACCACACTCTTCCACCACGATGTTCTGCCTCCCCCCCCCCCACACACACACACACTTCTTACCTGGAGTTCAGCCTGAACACCAGGGTGGAGATAGAAGGGGCATAATGTAAAAAATCTATCAACTTCCTAGGAACCAATAGTTGAGGAACAGTGCTTTAGAGCTGTTTTAGATGACCCTTTTAATTTGTCAAATATCAAGGGTCCTCCTGGCCATAAGGGAGTTAATGTGTATAATGGAACTGTACTTTGAAGGCCAGGTGAGCTTCTAAGATAAACTATATAAGCCATATGATAGGAAAGGTGGGTCTAAGAAGTGAAACAAATGGGTAATCATTAACACCAGCTACTTCTAATAAGGAAGGAAAGGTAACAGGCCAACAGTGACCGTCTTTGTACTTGTAAAATAGCAATGCTGAAATGTAATAGGTGAGCAGCAGACCTTATAAGATGATCCTGTGGAACTGGTTTGCTCCAGAATTGGAAGGATAAGCAGTATCAAATGATTCATTGTCTTGTTTCTTTGACTCCCTGAAATTCCCCAAATGCTAAGCAACAGCAGAAAGTGCTGGCTAGGGCACAAAACAGGGCTATGAATTTGGAGAGGGTACTTCTCTTCGAATTACCACAATTTTCTCACCCATAAAAGGGCGTCACCAAATAACGCCTTTTCAATATCCTGTAAAAGCTGTTTTCTTTCTCTGTATGTAGAAATCACTTGCACTCTGTTTAATTGAACCTGTTTCTGTTTTGATAAGATCAAAGGACTAATAAACCCAGGTGATAACCTTAGGGAAGGGAGAGGGTGGGCAGAAGCCCTGGAGGGGGTGAGGGTGAATCCCAACACCCTGTAGGTTCAGCTACGTGCATCACCCCATTTAATCCTGCTGACCTCCCCATAAGGGAGAGGGCATCAAGACCTTCATTTTACAGTAAAGGGAGTTTTCTTTTTGAAGGTTTGTTCCAATTGCAAATCAAAACTAAAAAAATAAATGTGACACACAGGAAACAGGGAAGTGGGGAGGTGAGGGGGAAGGGGATGTTGGAAAGCTGCGTTCACTTGGCTTTACCTTATCTGAGGACTACTTGTTGGTTTCCTTCCTCTGACCCATCCTTAAGAGTAAGTGTCTTTTTTTCAGTCTTTATTTCTGAAGGATCTTACTCACCCCAGGCTTGGGGTCCAGCCTCCAGATAGACAATGCCATTTCTAGGTCTGGTCTGTCCGAAGTTGCAGAACTGTGTCAGCCCTTCCTGCTCTCAGCTAGCCACCTGCACCCATGAGTGAGTAGAGCTCATTGCTCATGGCCAGCTGCTGCTGGTGAGGTCAGTCACTCCAGTCCCTTCCAGAATCCCTGTGAGATTAGGGCTGAACAGCATCAGATCAAACCAAAAGATTGGGAATGCGATTCAAAGTGGCACATCTGGATTGACAACATTGACTGTAAAGTTCATGGGCTGCTAAATGTTCTCTGAGGACCATACAGAATTTTCTGGCATCAAGAACTTTTTGGATCCCTTCAAAATTGGGGAACATCCACCCAGTATTCCCCACTAGTTCCTATTTCCATACCAGTCTCAGGCTCTGGGAAGACCATATCTTAGTTTCATTCATCATTATCCAAAGTCTAACTGTTGATATTATATCAACTCTGCTCTGATACCTAGTTTGCTGCCCTTGGGCTCACACTCTAGGAGAGTCACTTCCTGATTCTGAACTGAATCAAGTTCCTTGAAAAATAGCCACTTAATAAAGAGTAATAATTTTTTAAAAGTTTTTATGTTAAAATCAAGAAGACTTAGTATTGCTCTTATATATTTTGTATCATACATGATGGGTTCACATCCTAGGAGCACTATAGAATGGCTTCAGGTTTGTTATTTAGGTTCTCTAGACCTCAGTTCACATTGTAAATGAAAATACTATCTCCCTCAGTTACAAAAAAAAAAAAAAAAAAGTGTTACTATAGACAAAGGGCTTAGCACTGTGCCTGGCACACATGGGTGACGACAATTTCCATCGTTATTACCATTGTGCCTTTTCCCATGTTAGTTCCTTTTCTGCTGCTTCTCCTCTTTTCCATTTGAAAAATTCTAGAAGACCTGACTCCACATGTTTCCTCCACTGTGTTCCACTGCATGTAGCTCTGTTATTATATTTTATTCCTATGCTCATTTTATTCACCTACTTTTCCTGCTTGGTTCCTTAGCATGGCATTCAAAACTCTCCCTTTTAACCCTCCCTTTTATCTTCTTTTTCTTCTAGTGTTCCCCTAATATTCTACCACATGACCTTGTCATGTCTTTAACACCCCCCAGGACTGGGTGTCATGCCCTCTGTCCAGAATGGAAATGGAATTTTTTTTTTTTTTTTGCTACTGGAATCTTACTCATCTTTTAAGCACCAACTCTATGAATTCTTCTTTGTTTCCTTAAAGTTAGAATTACTTCCTCCTCCCAGCTTCAATAACACTGCTTATCTGTAATGAAGCTTACCATTATAACATTTTAATAATGTACACACATTCTTCCTGTTGGACTGTGAGTACCTAGAAGGAAAGTTATGCCTTATTTATATTTAGTTCCCTCAGCACCTGGTACTGTGTTCAAAATAGAGTGATTATTCATCCAACATTTGTTGCATCTGTACTATGTAGTGTACTAAATAGCTTCTGCTGAGACCAAGAGGCCAGTGACATGACTGCTGTAGCACTTTGGGATCAGCGGCACCCTCTGTAACTCTTCTGGGCTGCTGGATGGCTCCCAAGGGCAGAGTGAATAGATGGTTTAAATTTATCACAATCTCTATCTGAACTAGAATTGCCAGTCATGAGCATAAGTAGACGCTAACATTTAATGACTAATGAAGTCCGCAAAGTGTAAAAGAATCAGGTCATATGCAAGGCAAATAGGTCAGTAAAACCAAGAAAAATCTAATAAACTCAGCTATGATTTTTAGTTCCTTTATCATGTAGAATCCTTATTGAAATTTATGGTTGTGGAAAACTGGCCAGATTCAATTTCAGCAGGGCCGGGTCAGGGACGTTTCCTGTTATCAATAGGAAGTTGCTATACAATTAAATGGATCAATGATGCAGTGTGCTAAATTAGGTTTTTTTATGGTCAAATAATTGGACTAGTTGTGCATTCTATATTATTTCAGTTATACAAGCATAATCTCTGAATCTATCATGAAGGAAGATTCGTGGGTTGCTTTAACCTATTGATTTGAGGAGCAGTAAAAGGAGCTGGTGATAGTTGGGAAGGCAGTGAAGTAATACCAATAAAATGGTGCAGGGGATGCACATTTGACACACTGAGTAGCTTTATGTAGGCTTAATGATTTTTTAGAACAATTTATAAATCTGAACTGATTCAATTAGTACTATAGTACTCTACCTTAAAATATGGTGGAACGTTCTGTTATATGTTTGTTGTGTTTAGTTCTGGTCCATGGGACATTATAATACTTGTTATCAGTGGCATGCTGTTTTTGTTTTCCTCTTGTTTTGTTTTTGTTTTTTAAAGCTCCGATTTGTAGTGCTTTCCTACTTCGTTGGTGTAAACACTCTTGTGGGCTTTTTAAAGCCATCACAGTTTAACTGGCTCTGAAAATTTCTGAATATCTGACAATCAGCTCTTCAGAGATGTTAAGAATTTGGTTCTAGCACAGCATTGTAAGTTATTGTAAACAGTGGAGAGAGCCTGCAAAAATTCAAAATCATGCATTTTGCATAAGACTAGAAGTATTTAGAATATTATAGTCCTATATTTAAATTTACAGAACATTTTCTTTGCAAATGAATTTTCCTTTCACTAGCAGATTTGGTTTGGAATCAAGGTGTCTGGAATCTTCATGCACTAGTATACACAGAAGTCTTTATTCAGGGCATAGGAAGAAAATGCCATCCATTGAACATGAATGTAAACATGACCATATAATCTTGTAGAAGAAAAGATTAAACTTATGATGAGTGATGTCTTGAAAGTCATATGGAATGTTACTAGCTATTGTCATAAAAAGAAAGATATATATAACCTTTGTCCTTATTTCCTGGCATGGTGTTTCAGACCCCTTGCAATATCAAGAAATTTTGAGGCTATCATGCCTACACACTGGAAACTGTAAAAAATCTGAATGGTGGGGTTCAGAGAGCTTCCAGATTGAAGAACACAAGAGAGTGCTGCACCATGGTGTGCCCGATGAGGGCATAGAACTTCTGTACCACTTCTGATGCTTTATCCTAGGTACCTCCTTGTCTGTTTTTTGCTGCTAGAATGACACTACTGACTGGGAAATTCACAAAAAAAATACAAGTTTATTTGGCTGCTGGTTCAAAGGGCTGAGAAGGTCAAGACTATAGTGCTGGCATCTGGTTAGCATCTTCATGCTGTGCCGTAACACAATGAAAGGGCAGGTGAGTACACAGAAGACAAGAGAGGAAGTTGGGCTGAATTCATCCTTTAAGTGGGAACCCACTTCTGAGATCATAAACACACTGCTGTGGTAATGGCATTTCTTCATTTATAAGGACAGAGCCTGGGTTGGGGTTGTGGCTCAGAGGTAGAGCACTTGCCTAGCATGGATGAGGTACTGGGTTTGATCCTCAGCACCACACAGAGTAAAAAAAGGTATTGTGTCCACCTATAAGTAAGAAGTAAATATATTTTTTTAAAAGGACAGAGCCCTCATAACCAAATCATTTCTTAAAGGTCCTACCTCTACAATACTATTAAATGGCAACTAAATTTCCACATGAGTTTTTGAGGGGACATTAAAACCAGAGAGAATGGAGGAGACCAAGGTAAGCCTGAAATAAGGCACTGGTGATGAGTCAGTGAATCAGGTTTGGACTTTGTATGTTCATATATATTATAAAAACACAATTATGGAAGTCTAATGCTTGAAATATTATTTAGACATGTTAACATGAGCATGATAGTTATTTTTTCTCTCTTGTGTTTTAAATTCCAAAGAAAGAATTGCTGAAAAAAGGTGAATTCATCTGGGTACAGTGGTACACTGTATAATATCAGTGGCTCAGGAGGCTGAAGCAGGAGGATTGCAAGTTCAAAGCCAGCCTCAGCAACTTAGTGAGACCCTGTCTCAAAATGAAAAATAAAGGCTGGGGATGTGGCTCAGTGATTAAGCGCCCCTGAGTGGGGTTGGGGATGTAGCTTAGTGGTAGAAAAAAATATTGCTATAATTATATTGTCATAATAAAGACTGCTGCTTTTAATTATATATATTTTTTGGTGTGTTGGGGTGTTAATCCAGGACCTCCTGCATGCTAGGTTTGCTCATACTCTACCACTGAGTTACATTCTCCACCCCAACCCAAAACATTTTTGATGTGTATAAAAAGTTTTAAGACGAGCCTTTGGTCTTATAATTCTAGGTTCTCTACAGAATGTCCTAAATCTTCAAACTCTATTGTTTTCCAAGAGCATGACATGCTTGTTAATCATCCTCATGGGAGAGTTATCCATCAGAGGGGCATGTGTCTCCTTGTTTTCTTACATAGGCCCACTGGATCTAATGAAGGGTTAGAAAATGATTGCATATTTGCATATGATTTTCACAATCATTTACCTAAAGATGCATTCTTGATAGTTCTTGTGAGAAAAGGGTCTGAGATTAAATATTTGTAAAGAATAATGGAACTACATCTACTGCTTGCAGATTCATGATATAAACAGGAAATCATGAAGGAAATAAAGCTTAACATTTTCCAAATTTCCCTGATTAAAGAAACATTTGTTTTTGTGTAAAACTCAGGAAAATGCTGACCTAGATTAAACTGGAGGTCAATAGAAGAAGACTTCCTTAGTGTCATCAAAAAACTGCTCTACTTGGTGAATAACATAATTTTTTTTTAGTGGGTCACAGAATTTTAATGGAGAAATCATACTATTTCAACAAATTGATTAGCTTTTTGATTCAGGAAGAGGCTCACTTCTACACAGAACATCTCATCTTTAAGAACCATCATTTAAAAAAATTATTTTGAAGTAGCTTCAGATTTATAAAAACTTGAAAAAAGTAAGATAGACTTTTATATAAACTTCCCCCAGATTCCCAAAATGTTAACAATTTACTACATTTCCTTCCTTTTTTTTCTTTTTAAAATTTCCTTCTAGTGGATGATTTTTAATAATTAATCAACAATATTATATCACTAATTTTATGTTCAGTACAATATAACTTTGCTGTTAAGATAACTGTGAAATAGCATAGAAAAATCATTCAGAAAAAAGATGTTTTTGTCATCTTTTTATGAACATGTATTAATTGTGCCTATTAATTGAATCACTTTGCTATCTCAACACACATTGTGCTATCTCAACATGCAGCACATAGCATGCTCTAATCAAATCAGGATAATTAGCATTTAACTCTTACACCACATGTTATCATTATCCTTCTCTTTCTCTGTACATATTTGAATATACAAATGCACACATATATCTTGTTCCCTGAACCATTAAGTTGCCGTCAGGATGCCCCATGACATCCAAATACTTGCAGTATTGTTAAACACAAGAATACTCTAGCATATAACCATAGCAGAAATATCAAGAAGTTAAAACACTATTATTCAATCTATGTACCTTATTGGCATTTTCCCCATTGTGTCAAAATGTCCTTTATAACAACAATATATATTTATATATGTACATATATAAGTACTATGTAAATACCCTGTTTCTCATCAAACTTTTACATCTAGTTTTAGCATTCATTGATGATTCTCACCCGAGACAATTCACTATGCTTATTGCCAGGTGGTGATTTTCTAAATCTATCTATCTCCATCTCTCTCTCTCTCTCTCTCTCTCTCTCTGTATGTGTGTGTGTGTGTGTGTGTATATATATATATA
>NW_025999968.1:11088352-11090733 GCF_001458135.2 Marmota marmota marmota | reverse complement strand
ACTTGGAGATGCTAAGGGAATAGGCCAATCATCACCAAAAGACAAATACTGCAAGACTCCACGCATGTAGGATTCCTGTAGTAGTCAAATTCAGAAATGCAGAGTAGAATGGTGTTAGACAGTCTGCAGAGAAGTGAGTTTTGGTAGTAGCTGATTCATGGGGATTCCATTTGGGAGGATGAAAACACTGGTCTGGAGTCAGGTGGTCCTGGTAGTCACACAATATGAATATATTTGATACCACCCAACTGTCCACTTAAGAATGGTGAAAAGGATAAATTTGAGTTGTACACTTTACTATTATGTATATATATATATATATATATATATATATATATATATATATATATGTAAAAAACACATAATGGCTCAGAATATGATTTGGAATCATTTGCTGCATTTAGTGGTCATGTCTCTTTAGTCTCCTTTACTCTGGAATAGTTCCTTGGTCTTTATTTTTCTTAACCTTACATTTATTTGAATACAGGCCATTTTGTATAGTCTTCCAATTTGGATTTGTCGGACTTGTCTGTTCCATGATTAGATTAAGGTTATCCATTTTCAGCAGGAACTAAATACATGTGTGCCCTTTTCAGAAGGCATCTGATGTCTATTTGCTCTCATTGTAATGTTAAGTTTGATCACTGATTTAAAGTGGTGTCTGCCAGGTTTCTCTATTGTAGAGTTATACAATTCTTTTCTTTGGGGAGTATCTTACATACATTGAGATTATGTAAATACCCCATTTCTTATCAAACTTTCACTTACTAAGTGTTTTAGCATTCATTGATGAGTCCCACCCAAGACAATTCACTATGGTCATTGTCAGGTGGTGATTTTCTTTTCTTTTTCTTTTCTTTTCCTTTGTATTCTTTTTTAAAAATTACTAGTTGTTCAAAACATTACATAGCTCTTGACATATTTCATACATTTGATTCAAGTGGGTTATGAACTCCCATTTTTTCCCCGTATACAGATTGCAGAATCACATCGGTTACACATCCACGTTTTTACATACTGCCATACTAGTGTCTGTTGTATTCTGCTGCCTTTCCTATCCTCTACTATCCCCCCTCAGGTGGTGATTTTCTAAACAAAGAGTAGACATCAATGACATTTGACATAATGCCAAATGATATTAGCTGTTATTTTTATGACATTTGACATAATGTCAAGTGAATTAGCTGTTATTCATTCTCTTACTTATAATTGTATGGACTCATGATTATTCTATGGGTTATAATTCTTCACAATGATTCACTTTGGTGCTCAAGTTGTCCCAGAATCTGGCTGTGGGCTTTAGACATTTCCCCATCATTCTTTAAGTACTTCCTTACCTTCTGGCAGAGCAAGAAAGTTTTGGCTAATTTGTGCTTTCCCTGTTCCAGCCCATTCCAGCCCATAAATCAGACTTTTTCCTTAAAAAGTCCTTATTATTATTTTTTAACTGGGAATTGAACACAGGGGCACTTAACAACTGAGCCACATCCCCAGCCCTTTTAAAATATTTTCTTTAGAGACAGGGTGTCACTATGTTGCTTAAGACCTGGCTAAGCAGCTGAGGTTGGCTTTGAATTTACAATCCCCCTGCCTCAGCCTCCCAAGCTTCTGGGATTTTTAAATAGAGCATTTAGACTCCAAGATCTGAGTACTAGGTATTGCATATAAGTTGTTGTTGGGCAGTAACTGTTTTTAGACCCTCTTAAAGAACAGAACTAGAAAATACATGATGAGTATATGTTTATTTATACATTTATAAATATTTCTGTTTATAAACTATATAGGCTTATTGTATTTGCCTATTGTATAAAAAACAGTTCATAGGCATTCTTCCATTTTCAATATAATATCACAGGAAACAGTTTTAAATTAGTCTCGAAACTACATAAGGCACATAGGCTTAAAGTCATTGAATTCTTCAAGCTATAGAACTGGAGCTAGAAGTTTCTACCAGAATTGTATAATGCCAGTCACCTGCCTATCTGCTTACTAACTCAAGTTACTGGACACTTTCTATGTGTGGATACTTGGTTAGGAATATGAAATGAAAATGATTTTGTCTCTCTTCTCAAGCAGCTTAGTCTATTAGGGGGACAGAAGAACATATCAATCACAATGTAGTGAAGTTCAAGGTATGAACAGTTTTCTATGGGAAAAGACAACCTGAGTGAAAACAAATTCCAAAAAAGGAAATAAAAATAGGCTGCTCATACACTGCAAGAGTTTGTAGTTTTTTTGCACAAAATAGTGTACTTTGCTTCTGAGCAAAAACATTTTAATGAGAGCTCTGATTTATCTAGAAGGGTTGAGTTCATCAAAACAATGCTCAGCCATGACAATACCTATGCAAGTAAGTTTCCAGGACAACAGATCATATATAT
>NW_025999968.1:11008972-11088268 GCF_001458135.2 Marmota marmota marmota | reverse complement strand
TATATATATTTTTTTTTTTTTTCCCCCCCACTGGCTTCTCTCAATGACCACAGAGGAAGAAGACAATTTCAGACTTTCATACTGCCTGTTATCCCACTATGGATCCTTCCCTTCTTTACAAATTAAATAAACTAACTTATTTGTCATTGTATCGATTGTCACCCTCTCGGGTAATAGTTTATACACACCAATTTTCTCTTATCTAAACTTACAGTATAGAGAGTTTGATGAAAAGGAATAGTGTGTGTGTGTGTGTGTGTGTGTGTGTGTGTTTGTTTGTTGGAGTATATACGTGTTTAGAAAGAAAATGCTAAGAAAACAATAAGATTTAAGGAAGAAAACTATTAAGATTAAAAATAATGAGATTTAATTATTTCTGTTGTCCTGAACACAAAGCATTTTTATCAAAATTTACCACTGGTGCCTTTTATTTAAAGAAAATAATGGCCACCTTTTATTTAAAGAAAATAATGTGAGCCATTTCCTGCTTTGTGATCCCCTAACTATTTTTTTTTCCATTCTAAGGCTGACACTATAATCTGCTTATTTTACCAATTTAGTTCAAAAAGTTCTCAGAAAGATGCATAAGTAAAGATCACTAGTACCAGATGCTGATCTTCATGTGAGCTGCCAGGGCTCCTTCTACTGAATGGCTCCTGAGCACAGCTAGCCCCAGAGACAAGATGAGGCTGAGATCTGCACATACTTACCCTTTCCTCATTCTAGTTAGTTCATCAGTAGCCTTACTCATGAAAAGCAATAAACTTCAAATGCTAATAGGGATACTGAATTTTTTTCTATACTTAAAAAATAGTAATTTTAGGTAACTATAAACAAAGCAAGGGTAATTGAGGTTCATATAAGATTCCACCACCTATTCTTAGCTGCCTTTGGGCACTTGTGGTCACTGCAGAGTTGGATCAAAGTAAAGGGGCCAGCCTTATGTCAATAGTCAAGGTAGTGACAGCAGCAGTGTCTACAGAAAGCTTGGGTCATACACATTGGCTTACACAAGGAATGCTCAGAAAAATAAGTTGCAGTTTTGACATAGGTAATGACTAGTGAAAGCTTCTTTGAATGTGAAAATTTTCAATTACTTTATTACACATTATATTTAATATAAAGGCTTTAACCATCATAATCACCATGATTCAATATGTGTGCGTATATATATATGCAAAAAATACCCACTGAACATGCTTAAGAGGTATAATTGTGTTTTAGAAACCTCTGCAGCATGAAATATAATTTGACATAAAAAAACTAATCAGAAGGATGAAAAATTGTATGTTTTAATAAGAGCCTATTGCTGCTTCTGGAATAACTGTTGCATGCATGTCCCTGGTCATGTTGGACTTCTCCTTCAGTTTTGATTGGAGTAATGTGTGCTCCACAACACCAATCCTAATGTCCATCTGAACAGTTTCTTGCTTTAGTTTTGTTAAGCTCTGTTTAATCTTCACCAAAGGAGCTGTAGAGTAAAAATAGCATGGAATAAAAACGTTCATTTAGAGTATCAGTTTATTATAGTTGCATGACATTTTCCTCACTTTGTTTCAAGCCAAAAATAGGGTTAAAAACACAGCTAATAACTCACTGACATTCACACGGTTTTGCTGTGGCATTTTAAACACCTGAGGTTTTCAGAATGGGGAGGAATGCAATATATAACGTACGGTGGGTGAACTTTTTAACTTGGTAGATGAAAAGGTGCTAAGCAGATATTTAAGAACTTGTTGAACATAATTTTATGGGTCAGAATGTTTGCCTGTAGGAAAGGGGATCTTCAGGTAAAAAGGGAAGAGAATTGCCTCTGAAGTATATATAATGAGTCCATTTAATAATTCTTTTTTTCTTTACACAAGGTATTACTATGTTAGCTCAGGCTGGACTTGAACTCCTACCTGAGCCTCCTGAGTAGCTAGATATGTGCCCCTATGCCCAGTTAATGAGCCTATTTAAAACACTGCAACAAACTCCCTACATATCCCCTTATGAAAGATCACTGAGTATATATCATTAGAACTCTAGAAAGTCTTTCTAGGGCATAGAAAAGCTTTAGGTAATCATCATCAGCTCAGAATGGAGGATAATTTTTTGAAGATTATTAAAATTCTTCTCTATTTGACCCTGCCCAGTCAGGGGGAAGAAAAGAAAAAAAAAAAAAAAAAAAAGGTTACCACCCTCATTGCTTTAGAGTCATTTGGGCATATACAAGTACTTTTTTTTCTATGTCTCATGGAAAAATAAAACTCATTTGATGAAAATAGAATAAAACATTATTTTATAAATTGGCAGAAAAAAGTACATACTTAAATATTTCCCACTCTATTTTTGAATCAATACAATTTTAATTAAAAAGAACCCCAAATCATAGTAAAAAAATTACCACTCTTCCCAGCTATTTTGTAAAAAACATAATATACTGATTATCAGACATCATTTTTGTACCATATACTAGTTTTGAAATAAGTAAGAAAGTTCATTAAAAAAACAGACACTTCTATTTATTATTACCACTTTATTAAACAGACTTCATGAAGAACTAGCTTTCTTTTGCTTCCTTTTCTCCCTAAAATGAACATGTACTTACCACCATCAGTCATGCTGCTGCCCTTTTCTTCCATCTCTTGTTTTACCTTTTCTAATTCTTCTGTAACCTTTCATTGAAAAAAAGAATTTTCATGAGCACTGAATTTTAATTAACTTTCAAAATTTTTAAGTGATATATTGAGAAAAATTAACTTAGATATTAGACATAAAAAGATAACACATTATTAGAAATATTTTGTACATAATTCAAATAATAAGATCAAGTATGCATATATATGAAGGTTTTCATTTTCCAATAATGACCATAATATTAAACTTCACCAAATTACTTTCATCTTAGCTTTGTCATGTTGTGACAATATAGAACAAAAACCAAGTTATTTTATACATTAAGCCCTCAAATCATGTAATTAATTCATAGCATCTACCATACCACTCTCTTATAATTATTACTTACAATGGCATAAGCATCCTAAATAGGTTTTGTATTCTAAAAGTTTTCTAGGCATCTTTCATGACATTGTAGTTCTATAAGAGATGGTGTCTTTTCTAGGACACTAAAAAATGTTTATATCATATGTTTATATAAAAAATGTCTTCTATTACTCTACCTAAACCATGAACTTGAAACACCCAGAGACATGCTATGCGGTCATATTGGTTCTTACATGCACTCTACATAAAGACTATACTATTATAGCCAATATTAGCAAAATTCCAAACTAGTATTATAATATAAGTAGACAATATAATCTTTAAAACATTTTCAATTTTTCATATAATCTAGACCTAAGTCATAAATGTTGTCACTTAGTAGGCTTTATTTTTATCATCCTGGTGAGTAAGAACCTTTCCTGGGAATAAAGTGCTCATCCAAGTAAAGCAAATTAATTTCTTTCAGGCACCTGAAACATTACAACTGGGGATAACTACCTATTCCAAAAGAACTAAATGATTCCCTGGACTCCCTTCAAGTGTTAATTTACCTAACATAAGTGAGTACTTTACTTCTACGTAATGTTTTATTTGCCTAGAAGCACCACAGGAATACAGTCTAAATATTTCAATGCTATATTTTGAGTATTTAAAAAAAAACTATTCCTAAATAATCTATACAAAGAAAGCTTAATTCTTTACTGTCAAAACAGTACAGTTTATGAAATTATACTGAATTATAAATAAATATAGTCTTGGATTTTAGTCCTAAATTGGCTTCTGATCTTGTTAGTTCCCTCACCCCCCATAGGTTCTTCAGTGAAAAAAGAGAATATATACATTACTTAACTTGGAAGATCATGAAAATAAATGCAGTGATATTTGCAGATATTCTAGAAGTTCTCAAAATAAAGAGGTTGTAAACCACTTTCAATTGTAGACAGAGATATACCCAGGATCACACACAAGTTATTGACATCACTAAAAATAAAGCTTAAATCTTGCAGATTAACATTAAAATTTGCTATAGACTCCTCAGTCAGTACTTTACCTACGTTTCTATATATTATTTATAATTATTATATAAAAATGAAGATTAAGAAAAGTTATCAGTGTGCTAGTATGAGCAAATTTTATGTTGAATTTAACTTCAGGCATCTTATAAAAATGAGAGAAAGAATAAATAATTGATTCATTGAAAAGAAAATTAGGGCTTTTCTCTGAAACAAGATAATTTGAAGAGGAAGAAACAATTATTAAAATAAGGGGTATTCAATCATCCAATGGCTCTGAGCCACTGGGGCTCAGCTGACAGGTGAGAAGCACAGCAAGAGCACTATGTTTACCTCAGACAGGAGCCTGGTCCTTTCAGTTACTCCACCATTTCCCTGCTGGTACCGCTCCTTTGCCTGAGGGGGAAAGAATTTTGTTTAATGACAAATCCAAAACAGAAGCAGATTACTTAAACATGACCTCTTTGTGTTTGCAATTTCTGCATATCATTTTATGACAACCCCCCTCTTTGTTTATGAATACATTTGTGAAAGTGACATTTAACTGTAGTTATTTTATGTCCTTAATAGGCACCATGTATTTAACTCAAGCACTATAAAATGATGAACTACCTTAACCTTCACATACTGACTGTGTAACTTGCACGGGCATGGTTCACAATAAAAACTGTCCTCGGCCATCCCTAAACAGTTTAGGAGAGTGGTTCTTGGTCAATCAAATTTGCATGTTATGCAGAGAAATTTTGTTTTAAAAAAGAAAATCAATCAAAGTAGAGCAAACTCTGAAATTAATAAGGATTAACAAAGAGTAGGACAGTACAATCAATAGGAATACACTCTCAGAAATTAATCTAACAAATAATTATTTAATATTAAGGTTGGACAGATGCACGGTGGCTATAATCAAAGAATTTCACATCAATTCAACAAAAATATTCATAAATATAAGTGTATATGAGGGAACGACAAATTAAACAGATAATACCATAAAAAATAAAAACTATTTTCTATTTGGTCTTTGAGTATAGAAGTATATCAAGTTTACTTCCACTTTTTCTCCTCCTAATTTGTCTGCTAAAAGAAAAAAAAAATATGCCTTCTACTGACATGAGCAAGTATTCTGACTAGTTTGCCTTCACATTAGGAAATAGGGTGTATAAATCCCTCAAAGAAAGTCATTATACCCCTAATTCTGGTATAAAGAACTACTGCTTTCAAAGGATAGTGTTTTTATTTTTATTTTTTGGTTGAAATCTAATACTTTGAAAGAATGAAAAATTTGTCTCATTTCATTAATTAACCTGCTTGTCTCTGAACATGTTTTGCTTTCTTTCATAGTCTACACTATATTACTGCAAGCCATGATGGCAAGAATTGCCTTTTCTCTCTGACACATATAAATGAATACTATTCTTCCTCCTACTCCTATAGTAAATTAACAACAGAGTTAGAAACAAAACAAGGTGTCCTGACACTGTTCCTGTTTTAGCTTATGTTCCCCAACAACATATGTCCTCATTTATTTAAATCAAATGAAAAAATATGTTTAAAGACTTCTAAGAGATAATAATTTCTAATACATGTAAAATGGAGATAAGTTCTATTGCTTCTTTTGGTTTCCTAAAATGGGCAGAAAAATCAAAGTGTTGCTATTTATGAAAAACATTTCATAATTTTCAAATGAAAACTATCGTGTCAAGCTTAGAGATTAGAGTCATGAATTGGGATAAATCCTCGGAAATAATTTTTAAATTACCTCACTCAGCTGGGCTTGAGCTGCACGATATTCTTGAACCAAGTGCTCAAGTTGATTGTTGATGTACTTTTCTCGGCTGCCAATTTTTTCCAGTGTCCTACTAATTTCATTATGGAGTTTGTCCAAAAATCCCTAAAATTCCAAGGATTTTTAGTGGATTAAAAAACTCAGAAATATTTTTAAAAACTAGTTAAAAATGAGTTAAATATCTCTCAGTCCATATGAAAAAGAAGATAGTGTGAAATTTTAATGGCAAAAAAACGTTTATGATGAGGAATATTTTTGCCACACTGCAGAATGCTACAATAAAAAAGAGCCTGGCAAGATTGATTAAATTCATTTCTCCTTATACATATCTACAATTTATGTATATTTGTAATTAGCTTTATATAAACTTTAAAATCAAGGTAGGTCAGGGAAGAACGTGACTTCCCTATCACACAATTCAGAGATAACTAGAATATTCCAGTTGTAAGAGTTCTCTAAACAGAGTGCTCTGGTCTAGAACCTATAACTTTTCACTCAAGCTTCACTTCTTTATGACCATCTCCAAAAGATTATTTCTAGCATGGCAGCAAGCCCGGGAAAGCTGTAGGTTCTAGGCATTGTGGGTATGATGTTCTCTCATCCCTTGGTATTCAGAACAAAGTGATGCAATGTTTCTAAAATATCTATTACATACATATGTGTAATATATAGAATATATGCAATATATATAGTGTATTTAAAATATAAAAGGTTTTACATTGTTAGCTTTCTTTAGTTGGTTTAAGTATTAGAACTGCGGAAATGTAATATGATTTATTTAATTAATGAGCTCTGAAAGACAAAAATTGTATTATTTTTCTTTCATGTTTTCCCATAACAGGTGTCCCACAGATGAGTAAATGGATATTGATTCAATTTAAGTAATCTACATACCTTGGTCTCCTTTAGAGCAGATTCAATTCCACTTTTGTGCTGGTGCATTTGGTCAACATGGATTCTCCAGTCCTATTGACACAAAGCATATAGAAACAAAGTATAAAAAACTACTTTTCATTCTTTATTTATTATGATGTTGTGTCCTTTATCTTTATTACTTTGACTACTGCCCTATTTCAGGTGGGAAAGTCTTATATATAGATTGCAATTAGGCTGTAAAGAAATATGTGTAGAGAGTACTTCAGGAATAAAGGTTCTAAATAAATGTAAATTGTTTTATGTGTTCACAGAGTGATGGCTGATAATTTGAATATAAATTATTTCTGCACTGCTGGTGGTTAATATTTATGACTACCCATTAAAATGAAAAAAATTCTAATTACTAGAAAAGAAATACTTGTTTAAGCAGTAACAATTATGTTTGCCAGAAGCAACTCTCAACTCTCAACTCAAATATCATATATCAAGGATTAGTTTGTCTCTTGGAAATTACAATGGGGCTCTTTTCTTCAGTCAGAGTTTTGAGTCTCTTTCTTAATAAAGTAAGTCTGTATGATTACTAGAGTTCATGAGTTCATATATTTTGAAATATTTCTAATATTTCAAATATTACTACTACTCTGATTTGAAATCTATATCAACATTTTAATTCTCTACAAGGTATCTTCATGGTATTCAGTTTATATTACTACAGATAAAAATTTTAAGAGACTTGAGAAATATCCAAGATAAGAGAAAAACATTATGGTAAATTGACTTAAGTGATGGAAACAGGATATTTATTAATCCCACATATCTATTTGCATACTTTGATGTTCAACCTTATTATTTGCATTATTTTGTGAAGAGAAAAATATTTTGTAAATTAATTTCATTCTATTTCTGAACTTTGAAACAGGCTAGTGACTACAGGACAAAAAAATTCTTGGGTATTTCAAACTAAATTATAAATTATTAATTTCATACAACATATTAAAGTTGCAAAAAATCTCAAAAGACATCCTTGTCATAAAAGCAAACCACACCATGGTGACAGGAGGGTGTACATATAAGTCCACATGGGTAGTAGTGTCCTAATTGTCACATAAAACAAACTGTCAGTTTAGTTAAGAAAAGGGAAAATGGCTATTTGACACTAGTGAGGGAGTTATAGAAGAAATCAGCATTTTCTTTAACCTTAAGCCATTTTACTGTCTTGTAAGCAAAAAGTATCTCAGAACATGAGAGCTGAGAGGAACTTAGAGCTTATAAGCTTGTCCATTTAGCATCATCTACAAATGCACTGGTTTCATGTTACAGCTGAAGGGACCATTCACCACCTGTGACAATGAGTAGACATAGCTGGTAAAGGAACAAGACGCTTCCGACTCAGTCAACACTGGAAAACAGAGAATAAGAAACTGGTTGCCCTTCTACATATGAACAAAATATGGCTAAGTCTCAAAATGGAAACCTATTTAAGCCCAAGTAAGCATCTTTATGAAAGAAAATGAAACTAATACTATTAATAAAATTATTATTATCAATTTTTTGAAAAAAGTACTTCTCCTTCCTGGGTACCAGGAATTGAAATCAGGGACACTCAATTAGAGCCACATCCTCAGCCCTATTTTTGTATTTTATTTAGTGAAAGGGTCTCACTGAGTTGCTCAGTGCTTCACTTTTGCTGAGCCTGGCTTTGAACACATTATCCTCCTATCTCAGGCTCCTGAGCTGCTGGAATTACAGGCGTGCGCTACTGTGCCTGGTTCAGTCTCTGTTTTTGCTCATTTCTCTCTAAGTATATATATGTGAAACACATAACATATACATACACACATATATATCTATATGACACATGTGTATGTATCTCCCCATATATACATATATATATGTGTGTGCGTGTGTGTGTATATGTATGTGTGTGTGTGTGTGTATATATATATCTTTATTTATTGTAATGGATATGTTTAAAATAGTTTGTGGTCTCCTTTTTCTACCCAGTATTACAAACAAATATATTTTTGCATTTATTGACATCTGACATTCAAAAGAAGCAACCATATCCAACTCTTCTATGTATAACTAGATAACTTACATTGATGTTAAACTCCATGGAGGAGCTGGGATTTCTGTGAGATCTTGAAGCATGAATAGCATTTCAACAGGATAGAAAAGAAGAGGAGAGGAAAGGTATTTTAGGCTGAAGAAGTAATATGAACAAGGAAAATACATAGGGAATATGAAGCCTAGGCTGGCTAAGGTATAAAATACCAAGTTCTTGGGGTGAGGTAGAAAGGATGGAGAATGAAGAATAAAGCCGAAGAGGTAGATTGAAATAGATAAAGGGCTTTGCCTATAGCAACTAAGGAATGTGGATCTTATCATGTGGCTAATGGAATATTATCAAATATTTTTGGTTTGAGTTTTAAAGTCAAATCCATGTTTTGAGGAATTAATAGTGTGAAGGACTTATTAGAAAAGCAAAAGACTAAAGACATGTTGAAGACTAGTTAGGAGACTGTGCAGTGGTCCCTGTCATAGCAGGGTTTGAATTGGAGTATTTATAAGAAGTATTTATAAGAAGGGAAGGGAAGAGAAAGGAGGCTTTCAAAGGATATTGTAGAGGGATAACAAGCAGGACTTGAAGACTAAGGGGAAGGGTGAGTGTGGGGTAGCTGAAGTAGAATAGGGGAGCAGACAGAATAAGGTTTCCAGCCCAGTGAACTGAGGGGACAGTGATACCAGTGTGACCAGAACAGGACAGGGTTTAAGGAAGTAAAAAATACTGAGGACTTTAGTTCAGGACTTGTTAAATTTGATAAACCACAGGGATATTTGTATATTCTTAGAACTCATCAAAGTGGAAAGCTAGTATAATTTATAATTATTTGCCAAGCCAATCTGAAGATTTGTTTTATTAAAATCTAAATGACACATTTCCTAATGTACAGTTGCAGAAGAAATCTTAAGAATGTTCTTACTCTTTAATCCAGCAAATTTCACCTCTAGAAATTATTCCCCCCAAAATATGAAAACACAAATATTAATGTACAAGTTCCTTGTAAAAGAGCAGAAAGCAAGTATGTAATAGTAGAGGACAGTTTAAGCTAATTTTGTAATATGCATCCCACTATTAAAAGTGCCGCAGTCTGGCTGGGCACAAAATAACCGAGCCACCACACAACCTTGTAGATCAAACAGCAACTCTTTATTCCCGAACTCTCACCGACACTCTGCACGCACGTTCTGTGAACACACTGCCTCTACCTGGCTCTGCGCACCAATTCTCTCAGAACCCAGCGAGAATTCAAGGGGAACTCCAAAGGAGCAGGCGCCTGAGGCAGCAGGATACGCCCTAATCCCAGCAGGATCCGCCCTAATCCTGGAGCCGCCCTATTCCCAGTAGGTTCCACCCTAAACCGGGAGCCACCCTAATCCCTGAGCAGGGTCACCTTTCAACCCAAAATACCATGCTTCATTCCTACTTGGCTATGGCTCTCAGCAAAAAGCAATGCAGTATGAAACCAGTTTATAAAGCTCAAAACCAAGCAAAATTCAATGATACACTGGAGCCATACACATATGTAAAAACACTTAAAAGGCAAGAAACTAATGATAGCATACAAACTTAAGGGTGGTTATTGTTGATGAGAAGGCACAGCAGCAGAGGAGTATGCAAGTAACTTTGAAGGTGTTGAAGTAGTCTAATTTTTAATTCAGATATTGGGCCTGGTTCCTTACTGAGTTTTGAAACTATGTATTGCATATTATATATTAGTGTTACCTATTAAACTGCTAAACTCATGTCCTTAAAATACTTAAATGATATGCAAAAATGTACATTTAATAGCATACAGGAAAATTGTCTCAATAGAGTATTCATTAGATGCTAAATTTAGTAAAAATTAATATTTGAATGTATTTGAATGTGAAAATGTTATGGATGTGCCTTTGTGTGTTTGTATATTAATGCAGGGATTTAAAAAGGGGGGTCTTTTTAAACTTCTTTATCCTTCCAAAATTTTCTAAATTTCTTACAAGGGAATTTTATTACTTTAATTGTTAAAAAAACTAAAGAAGAAAGGAAAGAAGGAAGGGAAGGGAAGGGAAGGGAGGAAGGAAGGAAAGAACGAAGGAAGGAAAGAAAAAACCGGACCTTTTAGGGGGGTACTGGGGATTAAACCCAGGGATGATTTACTGCTGAGTTACATCACCATCTCTTTTGCTTTTTATTTTAAGACAGGGTCTCACTAAGTTGCTTAGGACCTTGCTAAGTTGCTGAGGCTGGCCTTGAACTTGCAATCCTCCTGCCTCAGCTTCCTGAGCCACTGCAATAAAAAATTCTTGAAATGGTTTTAATACAGTTATAGTGGAAAATAAATATATTAAATTATAATTGTGGCATTTTTAAAACATGAACGCAAAAAAGGCAAAACACAGCTTTTGAAAAATCAAGATGGTTAAAAGCTTTTCAAATGTTTACGGTAAAAATAGAGAAGTGAGAAGTTTTAATGATATGTAAGGACTTGAAATCTACTTGGATCCCTGAAATAGATAACATTAAACTATAACAATAGCAATTCTAACATCAGTAGAAAATACATTGTTACAATGCACTTTTATATAACTTTTCTTACTTGAGACTCAAATGTTTGCAGAGATGAGTAGATATTATTATCATTTTCTATTCACTTCTCTCTTCCCTCTGAGTGTATTATGGGATTTGCTCACTGGGTGTGGGAGGAATAAACTTCTGTACTCCATGGATGCTGGCCTTGGCTAGTATTCTCTTTAACTAGTGGAACGATGACATTGTGCAGAAGCTCTAAAAGGCAGCTCTCTTATACTTTCTTTCATCCATGACAAGGAGCCAGCCCTACACAGGGATCTTTTAGTCTGGGCCCCGGAGTGAGAAACATGGGACCTTGCTGGGGTAAAGTTGCAACACATCAGCAGACATGTATCTTGAGTGAGGATAATGTGTTACTATTACTGTAACCACTGTGATGGGGGGGGGTGTTATGTAGAAAAATGAACTATATATAAATATTTTATAGTAAGAAAAACTAGGAATCAGGCTATATAACCCTTCCAAAGTCTCATGTCTGAAAAATGGAAAGCACTTCCAAATTAGTGCATTTTTCACATATATAATTTTCCTGTGTACTGTGATTTTCCCCCCTAGGCTCAGGAAAAATATACACCAGGACACAGATGACCTTGCAGCTCACAGAGTCTATTGGTACCTTTTACTTCTCCCATGAAAGAGCAGGAACAGGTCCCCACGGCTCTGATGTATCTCAAATCATTTTCTATCAAAAAAAAAAAAAAAAAAAAAAAGCTACTTCTGTTCTGCAATGTGGCCTACCTTTTCCCTCTATTCTCACTGCCTTTTCCCAAATCTGTTATAAATAATTATCAATGAAATCTTAATTAAATGTTCTGTTTTACAAGTTTTATTTTAGTGAATATAAAAATATTTATATAAGTGTTTTTATAGTCTCCATTCAAGAGAGTTAGCCCCAAATCATTAGGTCTTTGTTTCAACTCAAATTTCACTTTCTTCAGGAATTTTTAAGATCATTCTAATATATAGGGAAGGAATCCTGTATGCTCACTCCAAAGATTTGTTAACAAATGGAGATTATTTGATGTTTACACTGGTAATTATTAAATTAATAGGAAAACAAATGTCCTTTCTCTCACAGATTTTTCATTATATCAAGCAGTCTCTTTTATTTTCTTATTATGTCATCCAATTATAATAAGAAGCACAAAAAATTCTGATAACTCCCAATTCAAAATTTGCACATTATATAAAATGTTTATTATCTTTATTGTTTTGCTAAAGTAAGGCATTACAGTTTGGATGTAAGGTGTCCCTCAAGCTCCTGTTAATGCAGGAAGTAAAATGGTTAGATTGGAAGAGAGGTAATCTAATCAGTCCATCCTAGTTTGAATGAATAGGTGGTAACTGAAATCAGGCGGGGCATGGCTGGAAGAGGTGGGTAACTAGTGGCATGTACTGGAAGGATACATCCACTTTGTGGCTGCTTCTCTTTCTGCTTCCTGATCTCTCCATGAACTGAGCAGCTTTTCTCTGCTGGGCCCTTCGCCCACGATATGCTTGCCTCACTTTGGGCCCAGAGTGATGGAGTTGACCATCTACAGACAGAGACCTCTGAAACTGTGAGTCCCAATAAACTTTCCCTCCTCCAAGTTGTTCTTGTGAGATATTTTGGTCACAGTGACAAAAAAAAAAAAAAAGAAAAAAATGACTAAAACTTGTAGACACTAGGAGAATTTACTGTTTCTAATCTGCTACAGATGAATAATCTAGATAACCTTGCTAGAACTCTCTCTAAAACAAGGATAAGTTCCAAAGGATTAATGGCACTGTCCTACAAATAAAATGCCTGAGCTTTAGGCTTTAGTTTGTGTGAGAGATTTTTATTTTGGCTAGTCAGAGATTTTTTTTCTTTTGACATAGATTAGTACAACATAACATCCATCCTGAGACCTTTATAAATCTACTAATGATAATTACTATGTTAACATTCATGGAATGTTTAGTATGTAGTAGGCACTATGCTCATCACTACAGATACATAATCAATTCTTTAAAAATCTTTACTAAAATGAATAAGTTGAGATTTAGCTATTTTTTTTTTTTTGGTTTGATGAGTAATATTCATTGATGAAAGTAGAGTGCTGAAATTCCCATCTACTATTGTATTACAGCCTATCTCTTCCCTAAGTCAATGATGTTTGCTGTCTATAACTGGGTGCTCCATCATTAAGTGCATATGTTTTTCCTTTTGTTGAACTAATCACTTTATTATAGATAACTTTCTTTGTGTATATGTATGTGGTGTGTGTGTGTGGTTTTCCAGTTTTTTGTCTATTTATGTAAGTGTAGCTGCTCCTACACTTACTGTTCACCCATTCATTCACATGGAATAATTTTTTCTGTCCCTTCACTTTTAAAGTCTGTATGTATCTTTAACTATAAAGTGAATTTAAAAAAAAGAAAAAAGGAAAAGGAAACATTGAAGTTAGTTTATATCATAAACCAAATAGGCCTCCTAGAGACTTAAAAAACATTTAATGCAACAGCTGCATACATATTTGTCTCATTAGCACATAGAACATTCTCCAGAATAGGTCATATTTTAGTGGTCACAAAACAATTCTTGACAAATTCAAAAAAGGAAAAATTGTATCATGTATCTTCTCTAACCACAATGGAATAAAACTGGAAACAATACAAAAAACTTTAGAAACTGTACAAATACATGAAAACAATGCTCTTGAATGACCAATGGGTCAACAAATAAATCAAAAGAAAAATTTTAAAAATTCTTGAGACCAATGAAAATGGAAACACAACATGCCAGCAAAAAAGCAGTACAAGAAGGAAGTTTATCGCATATGTTCACGTTTTAGAAAGATACAAAGATCTCAAATAACATAGTCTAACAATTCAGTACAAGGAACTAGGAAAACAGAACAAGCTAAGTCTAAAATTAACAGTAGAAAAGAAATAACAAAGATCAGAGGATAAATAAATGAAAGACAAACTAAAAAATTACAGAAGGGCTGGGGTTGTGGCTCAGTGGTAGCATGCTCGCCTAGCATGCATGGGGCACTGGGTTCGATCCTCAGTACCACATAAATGTAAAATAAAGATTTGTGTCCAACTAAAAAATTAAAAAAAAATTACAGAAGACCAATAAAACAGAATTGGTTTTTTGAAAATATAAACAAATTCAACAAATGTTTAGCTAGACTAACAAAGAGAAAAGACCCAAAGAGAAAAATGAGAAATTCCAATTGATACCTCAGAAATAAAAAGAATCAGTACAGATTATTATGAACAACTACACACCAACAAATTGGAAAACCCAGAAAAAATGGACTAATTTTAGACACATATAACCTGTCAAAATTGAATCATGAAGACATAAAAAATCTGAATAGACACATAATAATAGACACAAGATTGAATCAGTTATTAAAAGGTTCGAAGTAAAGAAAAATCCAGGACTGTAAGGTTTAACTGTTAAATTTTACCAAACTTATAAAGAAGAACTAACATATGTATTTTTCAAATTATTCATCCCCAAAAATGAAAAGGAGGGGAATCTTATGAAGTCATCCTATGAGGTTCTAGGAGCAAGATGGCAGATTAGCATCAGGCAGCGTTTCTTTTAACTCAGCTGCCCAGAACTCAAAGAGCAGGATATTACCATGTCTCCATAAGGCTTAAGAGTGAAAAATCCTGAGAATGGAGGAACAGTCTGCCCTAGCCAAACCAGAGACTGTTTGACTCATTAATCTGATATTTTAAAAAAACCTCTCCACCCAAAGTCATCCTATGAGGCCAGCATTATCCTGATACCAAAACTAGTTAAGGACACAACAAAAAATGAGAACTATAGACCAATGTCCCTGATGAACACATGCAAAAATTCTTGACCAAATATTAATAAATTGAACCCGACGCAAAGCACATAAAAAGAAGTATACACCATGATCAAGTAGAATATGACCTAGTGATGAAAAGATGGGTCAACACATGCAAATCAATAAAAGTCATACATCACATTGACACAATAAAAGACAAAAACCATATCATCATGTCAATAGATGCAGAAAAAGCCATAAAAATTTAACTTACTTTCATGATTAAAAAAAAAAAAAAACCCTCAACAAATTAGGTGTAGAAGGACATTACCTCAATACAATAAAGGCTACCTTAAACAAACCCAAAGCCCACATCATACTAAATGGAAAAAATTAAAAAGCATTTCCTCTAAGAGGATGTCTACTTTCATGACGCTTATTCGGCACAGTACTAGAAGTATTAGGCAAGAGAAAGAAATAAAGGATATCCAATAAAAATGGAAGAACTCAATTTATCCCTGATGAAGCTGATACAATTTTATGTACAGAAAAGTCTTTTGATTTCACTAAAAAAAAAACTATTAGAATTGATGAATGAGTTCAGTATTTTCAGTCTGCAAAATCAACATACAAAAATAATTAACTGGTTGAATAAGAAATCAAGCAACCCCATTTTCAATATGTATAAAAAATCTAATAAGAAATTTAACCAAGGAAATGAATGATCTTTATAATTAAAATCACAAAACACTATTAAAAGAAATTGATGAGGACACACACACACACACACACACTCACACAAAAAAATGGAAAGATATCCTATGTTCATGGACTGCAGAAATTGATATTATTTAACAGTCTACACTACCCACAGTGATGTACCAACTCAATGTAATCCCCATTAAAATACCAATGGTATTCTTCATAGAAATATAAAAAGCACTTTGAAATTCACATGGAAGCCTAGAAGGCATCAAAAAATCAAAGCAATTTTGAACCAAAAGAACAAATCTGGAGGCATCATAATACCTAATATACTAGAAAGCTATAATAACTGAAACAACATGGTACTGTGGCATAAAAACCAGTACATAGACCAATGGGGTGGAACATAGAATCCAGAAATAAACCCACAGATCTACAGTCAAATGATCTGACAAAAGTGCCAAAAATCTAAATTGGGAGGAAAGGAAATCTCTTCAATAAATGGTCCTGAGAGATAACTGGATATCCATATGCAGAATGAAAGTGGACCTCAATCTCTCACCCTATACAAAAATAAACTAGAAATGGACCAAAGACCTACATGTAAGACCTTAAACTATAAAATTTTAAGCAATCATAGGGAAAAGACTTTGTGGCATTAGTACAGGCAATGATCTTTTGGATAAGACCCAAGAAGTACAGGCAACAAAAGTCAAAATAGATAAATGGAATTGCATTAAAATGAGATGTTTCTGCAAACAAAATAAGAGTAAAGAGATAAAAGAACAGAATGGGAGAAAATATTTACAAAGTATTCATCTGACAAGGGATTAATAGTCACATTATATGAGGTACTAAAAAATCTCAAATATAAACTACCAAATAATTTGTTTAAAGATTGGCAAATGATCTGAACACATATTTAAAAAAAAAAAAAAAAAAAGATATATACATGGCCAAAAATGCTCAATGTTACTAATCACCAGGGAAATGAAAATCAAAATCACAGTAATATACTGTGGTAGTCAGCTTTCTGATACTGTAAAAATAACCTGAGTTAAATCAAATTATAAGGAGGAAAGGTTTATTTTAGCTCATAATTTCAGAGATTTCAGTCCATGGTCAATTGGCCCTGTTGCTTTTGGCCTGTGGCAACACATTCACCATGTTAGGAGTACATGTGGCAGAGGAGATTTTCACCTCATGGCATCCAGAAACAAAGACAGGAAGTTGCTAAGATTCCAATATTCCCTTCAATTGCATGCCCACAGTGATCTAATTTCCTCCCACTAGGAATCACCACTTAAAAGTTCCTTCATCTCCCAATAGCATCGCAGGCTCGTGGCCATGCCTTTACTACATGGGCTTTTGGGGGAGGTTTAACATTCAAACAACAGCAGATATCACTTCACCCCAGTTAGAATGGCTATTATATATATAAAAAAGTTCTTTATGCAGAGAAATAATAAAAATTTTTCCTTATGCAGAAAAAGAGAAATTCTTACACACTGTTGGTATGAATGTAAATTAGTACAGCATTATGGTAAATAGTATGAGAAGTATTCTCAAAAAACTAGAAATAGAAGTACCTTATGATCCAGCAATCTCACTACTGGGTATATATCAAAAGGAAATCAGTGTGTTAAAGACACATCTGCTCTTGCATGTTTATTACAGGAATGTTCACAATCAATAAGATATGGAATCAACCTAGGTATTCACAGATGAATGAATGAATAAAGAAAATTTGGTACACACACACACACACACACAAATGCTGTTGAGCTATTAAAAAGAATAAAATTTGGCATTTGCAGTAAGATTGATGGAGTGGAGGGCATTATGTTAAGTGAAATAAGCCAGATGAGAAAGACAAATATCACATGTTCTCATTCATATGTGGAATATAAAAAAGTTTATTTCACAGAGGTAGAGAGTAGAGTCATGGCCACTTGATGTAGGAACAGTAGAGGGTAAGGGGATTAGGAGGAAGTCAGAAACTGAGTACCAAAAAATAGTTATACAGGATGAAGAAGTTCTAGTGTTCTATGTGGGAGAGGGTGACTATAATTCACAAATATTTATTATATATTTTATATAAAATTAGAAGAATAATATGAAGGTTCCTAAAAGAAATGATATATGTTAAAGTAGATGAAAATGCTAATTGCCCTGATTTGACATTACAAATAATATACGTGTACTAAATTTTCATGCTATTGCCCACAAATATGTGTAATTATGATATACAAATACAAATTTAAAAAAAATCAATCAATATAATTCACAAGGGAAAAATATTTACTGTATGATCATTTCAACAAATGAAAAACACCCATTTGATAAAACATTAACATCCTTTCATGATAAAAATTCAGCAAACTTGAAACAGAAGATATTTATAAGTCTACTAAAAGATAGTTACAAAAGTCATAAAGCTGATATACCTAATGGTGACATCAAAATATTGAAGGCTTTCTCCCAGATAATATTGCATACATCCAATATAAGCATAGAGTTCTTAGGTAGTACAGCAGGCAAGATAAAATCAAAAGCCATAAGGATTGTAAAGAAGAGTTAAGATTGATATTATCTGCAATGACAAAATTCTAAATGTAGGCCTACCATCTATCCAAGTTTGCTGGATAGATGTAAAGATAAAAAAAGAATTGTATTTCTATATATACTACCAACAGATAAACAGAAAATAAAATCTAAAGGATACCATTTTCATTATTATCAAATAACAACAAGTAGAATGATAAAATAGAGTCTAGATACAGACCCACAAATGCATGCTTACTTGACTTATAACAGCAGTACACTGGTGAAAGAATCACCTTTTCAATAAATGGTTGGGTCATTTGCATATACATATAAAAACAAATCTTAAGTTCTATCTCACACCATAAATAAGAATTAAAACTTAGATAATGTTATAGTTTGGATTTGAAATGTCCCCCTAAAGCTCACATGTTGAAGGCTTGGACTACAATGGAGCAATGTTAAGAGGTATGGCTTTTGGGAAGTGATTGGATCATGAGGCCTCTAATATCACCACTGGATTAATTTATAGATGGATTCATAGCTGAATAAAGCATAGTGAGGTGGTGGAAACAAGGAGGTGGGATCTAGTTGAAGGCAATGGGGGTCCTTGGGGACTATATCTTGTGCCTGACACTGTCCCCCCCACCCATCCTTTCTGGCTTCCATGAGCTGAGCAGCTTTCCTCTGCCACACCCTTCTGCCATGTTGTTCTTCCTCACCTCAGGCCCAAAGCAATGAAGGAGGCTGTCAACCATGGGCTAATACCTCTGAATCTATAAGCCAAAATACAACTTTTTGCTTCTTTAAGTTGTTTTTCTCAGGTATTTTGTCATAGCCACAAAAGCTAACTAACACAAATGAATTGCAGATCTCAATGTGAAAGGCAAAAACAATAAAGCAAGAAGAATACAGGGTAATAATTTCATAATATTGGAATAAGTGAAGATTTCTTAAACAAGTTATTAACTGTATTCACCCTTGTAATAGACCACTTTGAGCATATTAAAACTAAGCCAATATTTTTCATGATACACAAATAAGGGAATGAAATAAGAAGCTAAATAGTTGATATTTGGAATATATATATGTATATGTACATATATACATATATATGTATGTATATATGTATATATATTGATATTTGAAATATATATGTGTATATATATATATTGCAAATATCTATCTATCTATCTATCTATATGACAAAGAACTTAGATTCAGAATATTTAAAGAACTTCTATGAATCAAAAGAAAGACTGCAAAAATTAGAATTGGCTATCCAAATGTCAATAAACATATGAAAAGTATTTCAACCTCATTAGTCAACAGAGAAATGCAAATTAAAATGACAATGAGAGGACTAGGGTTGTGGCTCAGTGGTAGAGTGCTTGCCTTCCATGTGTGAGGCCCTGGGTTTGATCCTCAATACCACATATAAACAAACAAATAAAATAAAGGTATTGTGTCCATCTATAATTAAAAAATATTTTTAAAAATGACAGTGAGATATCACCAAACACCTACCCTGATGACTGAAATAAAGACTACTGAATATTGATAAAGATCTGAAGCAATTGGAATTTTCATGCACTATTGAGTATAAATTTTTATAATCACTCTCAAAAACTATTTGACAAGGTCTGTTTGAGCTGAACATATATGTATATACATCATAAACTAATAATTCTACTCCTAATAAAACTTTCAGTAGAAACGTGTACATGTTTACTAAAAGACAAAAAAAAATTCATAGCTGTGTTCTTTATAATAGTCTCAAATTGGTAACAGTCCACATATGCCCAGATGCAAGCTGTCCTAGGAAGGAGGAGACCTTGAGTTAGGTAGCTCTCTACCAATGGAAGGAGAAGATAGCTGGAGGCTGACCACACTTTCTGCAGCTGGGCAGCATGTCCTTGCTTGTAAAGGGATTTGAACAGCATATCTCTGTTTCAACTGCAGTGAAAGAGATTTAATTATTAAAATTATAATTGTATCTGCAGTGGGAGAGAGGTAGGGGAAATGTGAGCTGCAGTCCAAGAGTAATCAGTCTCAATATTTTAATGTGGAATATCAATGTTCCTGTGGCATGTTTAAAAACCCATTCATGGTCAATAATAGAATTTTTTAAAAATCTGATGGCAGGAAATTGGATTAAGTGAAAAGATGGAGAAGATGGTTTGATAGAAGGATGTGCAGATGTCTAAGTTCACCGTAGCAAATATTTCTGGAACAAGTCTATCATACTCTCTGTAAGGACATAGGCAGAGTAAGTCTTTCTCTCTCCTCCACAAAGAACAATCCCTTTGCAATCCCTTTGCCAATGAAAAAACAAAAACCAAAAACCAAACAAACAAAAAACATTATCTGTATTTTATTTTCACCACTTTGCACAAGAAGGTTTAGAATCTCTTCAATGTATTGTCAGAATTTCTAGCATAAACAACTGTCTATTATGTATATAATTGTGTGTGAGCACGTGTGTGAGAGAAGAAAAATATCTTTCATGAGACTGTTCACTCAATTAAATAACTTTTTTATGATATTGACTTACTTTCTTAATGAAAAATCCCCATCATATTGAAGAATAATTACAGAATGTAGCCTTTCTGAATTTTTAAATGTGACATTTTTCTTCCATTGCCAACAGCTTAGTCTTTTGTGGTAAACCCTTGTGTACGAAAACATGATTGTGGTATGAAAACATGATTTTTCTTTTTACGTGTTCAAAGAAATAAACACATACTTAGGAAGAGTTAAGAACATCAGCCCCCAACTCCATCTGCAGTTTTGATTACCTATGGCCAAGTGAGATCTGAAAATATTAAATGGAAAATTCCAGAAATAAACAATTTATAAGTTGTAAATTATGCGCCATTCTGAATAGAATGATGAAAAATTTCATGTTGTTTGGCTCCATCTCACCTGGTTATGAGTCATCCTTTTGTTCAGTGTAATCACACTGCATATGGTACCCACCCATTGGTCACTGAGTAGCCTGCTAGTAGTCACTTGGTATCCCTTTTGGTTATCAGATCAACTAAGTATAGCAGTGCTTGTGTTCATGTAACCTTAATAGCCTAATGGAACATCATAATGCCTACATCATTCACCTCACTTCATCACATATTGTATCGTCTCACATCATCACAAGTGTGAGAACAGTATAGTACAACAAGATATTTTAAGAGAACACATTCATCTTTTATTACAGTGTATCGTTATAATTTATTATAGTTATTTTTATTAACTTTATCATACATATTCATATATAGGTAAAACATAGGATTCAGTACAATCTGCAGTTTCAGGCACCTACTAGGGGTCTGGGGTACATATACTCTGTGGATAAGGGGTGACCACTGTATATACGTGTGGTGTAATGTTGTAGTGTCTTTGTTGTAGAGGGTATGGGAATAATGGTTGTTAGAAATATGTGTTTTCTCAGGGAAGTTCCTGCTTTCTAGATATTTCTCTCTTGTAGAGAAAAATTAAACAGTGGCACAGTGGATAAGCAAGGCTATCATAACATTCACTGGGATTCTCACACCTGCCTATAATTGAACCGAAACTGGAGAGCCACAATTTCTAAATGTAATACCTTGTTAGTTAAATAATTACATTTGTAATGTGTGCTGAGAGTATCCTTACCATCTGTTTCTAAAGAGTTTTCATATGTTGACTCAGACTTATTACTGATACTTACTCCACTTACACTAGTTTAATTTGGCCATACAGATATTCCCAGCAAAGGTGGGATGCTGAGTAACCATTGTGGTGATCTGGATCGATGACTTTGACAGTCCCTTCCAACATCAGGCATCTACTAATCACAACTTGGATCTCACATTGATACTCAATATCCCTCCCCCCACAAAAATGAACAAACAAAAACAATTAACAATCATCTCCTGCATATTTAAAAAACAAGAAATATAAATTATTATTTTGGTAAAAGTAAACAGAATCAAATCTAATGGCATAAAAACCATGGGTACAAAATTTGTTCAAATCTTAAGGAATTTTAAATAAAACTCAGTGATAGAACTACTCTAATATGATTGATTGGAAAAATGAGTCAAGCCAATAAAAAGGACATTTTTGTAGAAAGGCCCATATGACAAATGGTTTCTGCTTCAATTCATATTCTATATTAAGTAATTTAAAGGAAACATTAAATCATACTTTGCAATAATGAAATATTTAGGTAGTCTAGACATTTTAATTATAATCAATAAGTATTAATTCACTGCTCTCAATCACAATGTCTATTTGCAGTGTATCAGCAGTGAGGCATTAGTCACTTCCCTCTGCAGTAGTTACAAAACATGCAGTCTTTATTGGTTATTTCCTTAAAATATGCCACACCACTGTTCATGCTTTTTAGTTACAGCTGATGAGAATCTCTAAAGCAAAAATACTTGTTCTCCTATTTTAACTTGTGATAAATGGAACCTTTTCCCCATCTAGTTGAAACATTTATCACACTCAGTGTAAATAGAAAGGAAGGCATCATCAACCATCTTTAAACAAAGAATATCCTGAATGTTCAATAAGACTCTGACAGAAGCGACTAAAAATCTTTCCCAGTTACTTAAGGATGGCTGGATTTTTCTCCAGCCCTTTGCTGCATTTTTACAGTATAATTTTAACCACAATATTCTTTCCCCAAACCCTGCTATCCATGACCCACATGCAACAAAATGAAAACAGTTGACCTTGCAAATACTATGTAAGTTCACAAAATAACACACCTTGTTTACAAATAATAATTCAAAAGAATATTGTTTTCTGTAGACGCTTTTAAAGAAAGGTTGCTGAAAAGTCCATCAGTGAGTACTTTCCCTCATTCTGAGATGACGTGGAAATTGAGTAATCATGCAGGCTGCTCTAAAAATGTATGTGTCTAGTTAATTTAAGCAGTTTATTTTGATAGCAATTCACCTCTCTTTGATTATAGCAGGTGTTTCAAGGATAAATTTGCTGAAAATTGCATTTTGTTTAAACAACAGCAGCATGTACATTTATGGCCTTGCTATATTAAAAAGCATTTATTGTCTGGCAGCAATAGATACAATTACAAACATTTGTGACAGTAATTGGAGCTATTACTCCTGCATGGAGCCTCATGGAGACCAACTTATTGCCACCTGTATTTACATTTGTTACTGGTAATTGCAAAAGCTGTTTTTTGTTTTTTTTTTTTTAATTTTGTGTCTTTTTTTTCTTTAATAATTTAAAGACTATTTCTTAACAGAAGGTCTGACTACCAGAAAATCTGTAAGAATTATAAAGGTAGTTTCTTCAAATAAGAGGCAGAATTCCATTTTTAATAATTATTATATACATAAAATGTATTCCTGTATCCCAGCCCACAGAATATATTACACCTTTTGGCTCATAGATACAATGATCCTATTGATGTATACTATCTAACAACCAGAGTATAGTCTTAAGACACGCTCTTTAGTCCCAAACAATAACAATTTATAAATCCCTGCAGGTCAGAAATATTTAGAGAAACTAAATTTTATTAACACCTTCTTATACTGCATCCAAATACAGTGATGCTATAGAAGGTCAAAACAAGCTACTCTCTCTACTGCTTTGGTATGAGAAAAATACCCTATCTTGCTTCCAGATATAGATTTGTCTACAATAATGAAAGGAAAAAAGGCCCACTATTATAACTTTCTTCAGGATTTGACTTCCAATTCAAAGAGACTGAGATCTAATATAGCAATTTTGTAGTCCCTCCAGGTTCATTTAAATGGAATTCTACCTGCTGATTAACGAAGGCCTCTCTCCTCCCTCTTAGATTTTAGCTTTCACAGTGACTACAGAGCCCAAGGGCTCAAGACTATTGCAATGATTTCATCCTTAGCACAATGACTCTTCCCAAAAGGTTTCCTGCTGTGAATTACCCAAGGCAACACCTATATAGTTTACTTTGGTTAAAATAAAACTCAATTGCTTGAAGTTGAAATTTAAAGTTTAAGATTCTTTTTACAACAGGACTCTGAGAAAATCCGATCATCAAGAATAGGAAAGGATGTAAAAAAGCAGTCCAGTGAATCAAAGGTTTGAAATAATTAGAAATACATGCTGTAATATTTCCAAAGCCTTAAAAAATAATCTCTTTATCTAAATTCCTTGTAATGAATCTGAAGATTTACATAATTACTACAGACATTTTGGTGGAATGGAGGGAGAACCTACCCAACTATCTTTTAAAACAACAAAGCAAGAAACATTTAATTATAATTTGGAAAAAATCTACTTAATTCATTAATCAAAATTTTAATTACAATATCTACCGGGCATTAAAGCATGTTAGAACATTTGTTTATTGCATTAAATACCTAATAGTAAATCATTACAATGTACAATCTTTTAGAAATAAATATTGTATAATTTTAAAAAGGGTCTATGTTAAGGGTTAGTTGAAAACTGATTTCACACTTTATAATTTTCCTTACTTCTGAGAAATAGAAATAAATATTATTCAGATTTACTTGGCTTCTATTGTGGTAAGAATCCTGGATTTGAAAAAAATCATTCTATATTAAAGACTAATATGATTGATGATTTTAAGAAGCCATTTCCTTGGTCAAAGAATGAAGTTCAGAGACTAAATATACAAATGGACAACAGACAATAGTAGCCATTATTAAACAAACAAACAAACCAACAGAATTCAGATCCACAATCTCTAGTAACCAGTCCAGGAAGCCAAACTACAACTTCTGTAGCAATTAGCCCCAAACTTATTCAGTGATGGCCAGCTTCCCCATTTTTGCCCAGCACCCTCTCTAAATTTAGGACCAAGGTTTAGATGAATCCACGCATCTTACCCTAACCAATCAATCACATAAAAAGGTCTATGTTGGCTTAGCTCACCTCTAGATTTCTGGACATGTCTGAACATATATGAAGGCTTCCCCTCTTTGTTTTGCTAAAAAGTCTTTTAAGTTCCCTTGTACTTGACTTTGACTCTCTGCCAAATACAAGTGATGGTTGGCTGATGCCCTTGCTATAGCAAGTTCTAAATAAATAGCCTCTGCATGTTCTCATTTGAAAAGTCTCCATTAATTTCAATAAAGTCAAATAAAGGTTTACTTTTCGTAGTTAAAACTCAAGACAAAAGATTCATTTCCTCAAGAAACGGTATTATTTAGAGACTCAACATTAGTTAATAATACAAAAAGTAAAAATCTATATGGGTATTCATCCACATCTATTTCCCAAGAAATATGAGACATGTAGCATTCTTTGGTACCTCAGCTTCAACTACTGTTACATTCAAATCAATGACTGTCAACTGATTCACTTAAAAACTTAAAAAATATATATGTTATCATTATGGAATTCAACATTTTTCAGTTATGTAGGAAACTTTATCCTTCCAGAATTCTCATAAAGTACCCTGAAAGAGCCTCTCACACAAACTGAAAAAAGGTTAGTGGCTTCAACCTACAGGTTGGTCTGATTATACACTCTTGCAGCAATGAGTAAGCATAGAAGATTTCTAAATTTAGTTTTCTAATTACTCTTCATTTCTGTTTCCTACCTTCCATGCTTTGCCTTTGAATGGGCCTTTCACCTTTAATAACCACTTGTTTCTCTAACATGACTCATTGGCACGATCCATTTCATACTATTGATCTATACTGTCAGATCTTATGGTCCCTATGCTAACCTACACTCTAACCTCTAGTTCTTGTATTACTCTGCTCTGCCATTTTTCCTCCCAGATTCTAGTCCTCCTGGTTTTACTCTAATCTGCTAAGCATGGCAAGCCTGGCACTCAGCTGGGTATTAACAGTAACCTTCAAGAACTACAGACAGCCATTAAAGTTATTGTTTTTAATTTTTAACAATGTGTGAAAATGCTCATGATGCATCATATTTTTAAAAAGAGATATAATTGTAATTATATAAATAAAAGCACACTGAAATGGTGACCAACATATAATAAGTTATTCTTTTGACACAATTCTAAGTGCTTTAGAATGTCCATTCATTTTATCTTTTAATAACTCATTGAAGGAGATGTTATAATAAATTCAATTTTACAGATGAAGACACTGAGGTACAAAGTGGTTGAGTAACTTGCCTGCAGGGTCCAATAGTGTTGAACTAGAATATTTACTCAAGCAACCTAAGTTCAGAACTTGTGCTTTTAACCATATACTATATTGTCACTAACTGAGTAGGCAAAAGCTCAAATACCATATCACTTACAAAGGCCAGGCAATCAGAGCTTGGCACATAGACCACACTTAATAAATGACAGTTATTACTATCTGTTATCATCATATTACATGTACATTTACTAGGGCAAAAATGAGAAAGATTTACCAAAGTGATAGTTACATGAATCCGATTATGACCCATTGTAAAGATATAAGCTGAGGCTTATAAAAAATATTCCTTAAGTGATGAAAGCATTACTATAGAAATTTTGTAAATTCTTCCTGAATATAGGCACCAAATACAAAAGGGCTATAATAGAACACAATAATAATATAATGATAATTTATTAGATATTAACTATGAGTCAGACTGTCCTCAATGCTTTATGTATTTGTGAGGTAATATGATTAGTTCTATTTTACAAATGAGGAAAAGGATGAACAAAGAGGTAAAATAGCTTGCATTAGGTCACATGGTAAATAAGTAGCATAAATATGACCTCCAGGGGCCAAGGGAAGGTATATGAGATAAGTTAATCTGCAGGTCTTCATAGCTACCACTATTCCACTAAGGTTTTGAAACGTTGTCTCAATAAATCAGGAACTGAGACTAGACTACATGGGTGATTTTTAGATCTTAATTCATAGCACACTACTTGCCCTCTTCCTCTTTGAAACAGTGCTTCCATATTATTTTTATAATTAAAAACAAAATTATATTTAAAAAGGCTCAGAAATTAGAATAATTCTTAACTAGTTAAAGATCTAAGTCTAGTCTGATTATTAATACTCTAATTTAGCTTTAAGTCCAGCAGGGCAGTTGTGCAACATATATGGGTACCACTGTCAGGTCTCATAAAGATCAACAAAAAAGAGAAAGATAAAAATTCAATAGAAAAGAAAAGGGTGAGAAAAATAATGAGGAAAAAAGTAAGGGGGAGATGGGCCAAAAATTTACAAAATGTAGGCATAGGATACCAAAAATACTCTTAAATAATTTTAGGTGGCACCAATGTCTACTCTGGTTTCGGTAACCTCAGACTAAAGAATAAACTCCTGAACCTTACCCATTTGGTCATAACTGAAGCATTACCACAGTGGCATATCCTAGAATTTGGCTAAAATTACTGACCTTCTTGAAGAACATCGAACTATGTCTTTAAACACATGATTCCTACATGGAGCAGACCTGAGTTGGTATCTGGGTGTGTAACTATCCTAGAGTAATCATTAGGAGCTATAAGCAATGCTAATAAGAGAACTATGAACACAACCCATTACAACTGATATATTTATAAAAATTAATTATCTTCAGTTGTGAAGCATATTTGGTTTTTTTGGCAACATATTCATTTTCCTAATTCTATTTTGTTTAAGCTAATATTAAAATTACTTTACTATCTTTGAAAACTGGCAATAGTAACAGATAGTATCAGACAACAGGGATAAGTTACTTTGCAAAAAATCAACTGATTGCAATATTATGGAGAGTACACAAAATAAAATATTGCTGTATGATACAATTTCATCCAAATATATATGTTATAATGTGTAAAAACAAAAGAGAAAATTTTCTTCTCTTTTCTTTTGTAATTCCCAACCACAAAGCAGAGAGAGAATAAACAGCCTGTGGGAATAAAAAAGAAAAATAAATATTTGACTCAGTGTCAAGTAAATTTGGGACTCATTTACCATGAATGCAAGGCTATTTTCAAGAAGTTTCTAATGGATTTAAATAATAAGTTCTTTATTACTTATCTCCCATATCTTTAAGTTATTTAAAAATTAATCCAATGATTACCAGTAAAATACATTGATCCCAAAATAATTAATTTCTTTTTTTCCAATCAAATAAGTAAAGTAGATATATATAAATGTCTTAAATAGCCTGGTGTTGAGTGAATGGTTATTAGTATGTTGGCCAAAATTAAAGGAGAGGTGGTGGTTTTGATAGTCAGAAGTTGAGGAAGGATGGGATCTATTATGATGTTAGAGTAAACTTCTTCTGATGAAGGAAGATAATGAGTCTCTGTGAAGAAACCTCATATGTGACCAGATTATTTTATTTTTATTTATTAGAAATGAGAAACATTTCTCTATTAATTAGCCTCTTATTTTCTCAAACCAATGTATAATTTTATTTTTCTTAAGTCAGTTGAATAAAGAATTGACCATAAATCTGCATTTCCCCTTAAGTACCTCTGAAAGGCTTGGAGAAAAAGAGTTTATGAAATACTAGACATAAAGACCAAATATCTAGAGAAGAATTCTGAAATAAAGCAAATTAGGTATGACTTTAGGTTAGTATGTTTTATGATAAAAATTGAAATTCAAAATAATATTCACATATTCTAAAACAAATTTAAATAAGTTCATCTGATAATTTGGAATGTTATCTATAAACCTGATGCATAAATAATTTGACATAGTATATCCTTGTAAGAGTAAGGCTGATAATATGACATGAGAACAGGTTCCAAATATTAAATAGCCAATTCTTCCCTAAATTAGGAGAACATGATTCTCTACAAACCCATGATTTTTGTTATTGCATTACCATCTATTATAGAATTTGACCCACACTTAATTTTGTAAAACAGTATGTTGTTAGCAATTACGTTTATATTCTTTCTTTATTATTTCTATTATGTAAAATTCAATGACTTTGCTAAAAAAACAAACCCTATTAAGTTCTAAATGAGATGTTTGCCTTCAAGAGTTTATTTAGCTTGAAAGCAAACAAATTAGACTTACTTCCTTCTGGGATTAAACTGTACTTGAGAGTTCCCAACTACACAATTATTTTAACATGTTACTCTAACTAGAATCACAATAATAGTGATTTTTAATTTTATGAAGAGAATTTGTTCTGACAAAGCCAAAGAATTAGAAATTACATTTCGCAAAAAAGAATCACATTTAGTTTTTACAAACTAATATTTCTAGCAGAGATCTAATCAGTGAAGAAATTCTTATTAATATGTATTTACATATGAGAGATAGGCAAATAATGAATTCACCTCTAATATAGTGTTACTCAGCTTTTCATCTCTGTGACAAATACTTGAGAAAAACAACCTAGGGGAGGAAAGATTTATTTTGGCTCATGGTTTCAGAGGTTTCAGTCCATAGTTGGCTGGCTCCAAGGTGAAACATCATAGTGGAAAGGCATGTCAGAAGAAAGCTGCTCAACTCATGACAGCTGGGAAGCAGAGAGAGAGGGAGAACACCAGCAGAAGGGACCAGGGACAAAATATAGTCCCCAAGGGCACAACCCCAGTTAATTACTTGCTATAGTTACCTACCTGCCTATAGTTTCTACTACCCTCCAGTAGTCCAGTCAGGGTATTAAGCCATCAAGTAGATTAATCCACTGATGATGATGTTAGAGCCCTCATGATGCAATCATTTCCTAAAAGCCCTATCTCTGAACATTGCTGCACTGTGGACCAAGCATTCAGTACACAAGCTTTTGGGGGATACTCCAGATTCAAAACATAATAAATAGAGTCAAATAATAGCCGTCCTCTATAAGATTGGGTAAATATATGGCAATGTAAGGGTGCAGAATTTGTCTGCTTATCTTGGATATAAGTTTATCCCACAGCTGTTCACAGTAAAAACTCTCATCTTCATCTTATTCTTAGTCTGTCATAGGAGTCTAGGCTACTTTTTGTCTGATATATTCTAAGAATGACTTAGCTTCTAAGACACTCAGAAAACAGCAGTCTTTGTAGGCTTCTACTTTGGGGCAGATATAGGACCACAAAGTGATAAGTGATAAGCTTCCTTAGAACCTTGTTCCATAGTACTAAGGGTTTATATGCAGTTTTCAAGGATGAAAATCTCCTTAGTTTCTTTACCTAGATGTCTCTTTAGCCCCATCTGTAGAGATTATTATACTGCTAATGAGAATAGTATTGTCTAGTTATTTGCTGGTTCTGAAGACATTATTTACAAAAGTGTAGATAAAAGAAACAGAAACTTGTACAGTATCTAGCTCATTTGGTCTAATCCCTAAGTCTTATTATCTATGATTTCTTGATTATTTAAATATTTAACTTTTAAACATATGAACCAAATAGATTTACTAAGGCAACACCCAAGGTTGCCTTTAGCTTTGCCATTCAGTAAAATTCAAAACCATCTTCTAACCCCAATTAGTTGGTATAATCATAGAATTTCTATTCACCTCAATATAATTTCCAAGAAAATACATTGAAATATATTTAAAAAAATACCCGCTCACTACTCCAGTGAAATATGATGTGCTCCAAATCATTCTTTCAAAGATCTATTTTTTTGCTCTTTGGATCATAACATATTATTTATTCATTCAACAATTTGTTAAATAATCTATTATGACAAAATGTTGGAACTGAATCCTACTACCCTTCTCCATCTTGTATAATTTGGAGTACTCCCACCCTGAAATTGAATTACAGAATTTTTTTGAACAAAATGTGTTCTCTCTTTGATACCTTATTGTCAGTCCTAATTGTGACTTTCAGTTGTGGTAGTACACGTTCAACTTCTAGACCCCATTCTGCAGCATCTGTTGTGGATTCCAAAATATCTTCTTGTTTGGCAGACTCGTTCATGTCCTAAGAAAGGAAAGATATCACAAGATTGAGAGTTTATAAAAAGAAATGGTAAAAATCTCAAGACATTTTAGCAGCATTGCACAATTTAAATTGAGGCTGGTAGTGTTAAAATTATAGTGGCAATAGAAATTCCTTTCTGTGTTCCTACCCAAGTTGAAAGAAAATAATGCAATAACCTGGTAGAATAGCAAAATAAGCACCAAGAAGAGCAAATACATGATATATCTGTTTTATAAAGGACAGTGTCTTTGAGATATCAGACTGAACTCAATGAGAATATTATCAAATGGACAAGCCATTTATGTATGTCAACTGGCAACAGTAGAAAAATACAAATACTCATGTTTGGTAAGAAAATATTATTTAGTTTAATTTTACTATGTATAAACAGAAATCCAAAAGCTGAAAAAAAAATCAAAATGTCAAAAGCAAAGAGCTTATTATTTATAAATTTTATACTAACAATTAAAGTAATATTTTGGTTAAGTCAAAGCATGATGTAGATTTAAAATGTGATTTAATATAGACATATTTGAACTCAAACAGGATAGGGACCAAATATCTACATTTGATTTCTGCACCTGAGTAATAAAATCAATTCATGACTGTTTTTGAAACACAAAAGGAAAACATTCTCCCCAGCTTTTCACATTTCAGCACTAAATATGTATGGACTTAAAAATGCAGAGAATATACAAATTAATGATTTAAAGATAAAGCCTAAGGCAATAATTTTGGTAGCAATTTTTCCCTTTAAATTCCCTTTATAATTATAAGCAAATCTACAGAAAAATATATAAATATTTATATAGAGATCCAAGTGACATAAACAGCCAAATACAATGCATGAACCTTACATGAATTGTAATTTAAATGAATAATCTGTAAAAAAGATATTTTTGAGGCAAGTATGGAAATCTGAATACAGAAGAGTATTGGATGATATTAAAAAATTATTGTTTTATAGGTACAATATCATGTTAAGAGAATCCTTATATGCTAGAAATAAATGCTGAGTTTATAGATGAACTGACATGATATCTGAAATTTAAAATTCTATGGAGCAAAGAAAACATAATTGACAAAATATTAATAATTGTTGAAACCAGGCAATGGTACATAGGATTCTTGTGTTATGTTTGAAATGTTCCCTAATACAAAATTCAAAAATAAGACTATGTTGCCAGGCACCGTGGCGCACGCCTGTAATCCCAGTGGCTCAGGAGGCTGAGACAGGAGGATGGCGAGTTCAGAGCCAGTCTCAGCAATGTTGAGGTGCTAAGCAATTCAGTGAGACCCTGTCTCTAAATAAAATACAAAATAGGGCTGGGGATGTGGCTCAGTGGCCAAGTGCCCCGTATCCAAAAATAAATACATAAATAAATGAATGAATAAGATTATGTCAACATAAAAGACTATGCAAGCATTATAGTGAAATCACATTCTCAATGTGAATTCATGTCATTAAAAGACAATTGTTAAATGAGCTAGATTAGATTAGTCTTTCAATTCAATCTAAAACTAAGTAGATTACTTTATTGGGGGTTTTTTTTTTTTTTTTTTTTTTTTTTTGTGGAAGCCTGAGGTTTTTAGTGACTCTAAACTCACTTCTAGGTCTCTGGGGCACTGCTGACATAAGACAGACTCTCCTACCTCCCAGTTCATATCAGCAAGCCCTGAATAGACCCACAGCCTTAAATTTTGTTCAGAAATTCAAGGGACTGTAGTTTTTAACCTTACTATTTGAGAACAGATAACTAATATGATATGCTTTTATACTTTATAATTTGTGGTCTGGATTAATTTAGTTACATTACATTTAGAAAATCCTGAAGAAATAAAAAAGTAGGCATTAATCTTAGGAAAGTATGGAAAATCTCAGTGAAAAAGCTCAAAAGATTCTATTTAGACATTAAAGTGCTCATTTAAATACAGAAACACTGAATTATTTTTGAGTACTTAATAGAATGCTGTATATATCTATATAAATTGAATCCAGGGTAGCACAAAAGCACCCCAGTTTGGGGGACAGTAGTGGGGGCTGCAGCATTCACAAAGTAGAATGTTTAGTTCTGTAAGAGTATTGTGATGGCAGAAAGGGAGAGAGAGATTGGGTTTTCCTGTTGAAATATAAAACAATGGGAAAGGTTCTCTGTCATGTACATACACATTGGCACATGCATATGGTTGAAAAAGCCAGGAATACACACTCACTTGCACATCTGGGTACCTGTCCTGGGCTACAGGAGACCCAAATCTGACTAGTCCAGTTTCTATACCAAATAGGGTATGCTAGTTGGGATGGTGGTAGTGAGGATGTGTGCACTGCCAGTAAAGTGTGAATATGTGAGCCCTGACATTTGGGCCATGTATGTACAAAGGTTTGATCCTGCCAGGATTATGGGCCCCCAAATCCCAGTGCTGCAGGGCCAGGCTGAATGAAGCAAGAAGGCATTTTCTCTGAGCAGAAGTATCACAGGATTCTTAAAAGAATGTAGACACTCACTCTGTTCACTGATTTAAAAATAAGTTTGATTTATACAGCTACCATTTATGTGAATTGAAACTAGATGTCTTTGATGAAATCCCAGAGCTAGAGCTGTCCAACCCCATCCCCTCATTTCCATTCCTCCTTATTCCCCTTCTTACAAGAGGTTAAAGTCCAGAATCACCAACAAGGCCAGAAGGGACACATATCCACAGTCCTGTTTTATTCAGGCCTAGAAGTAGGACTGTTCCAGTTGTGAATAATATACTAAAAATATTTTACTCGAGAAAGGGCATGTTTCTATAATTTTCATGAAGGCAAATGTGTTTATAGTGACCCTGTTGGAATAAGACTTAGAATTTGAGTTAGTAGAGCACATGACGATTAAATACTGCATTAGGATATCCCAGTGCTGGGCTATTTAGTAAGTTTCATTTACCCTTATTATTTGGTTCTCTTTAGCAATGTTTTACTGATACCTACTCCCAATGTCCTAAAATGATTTAAGCTCAAAAGGTTTCACTCAGTTGTGAGCAATATTTAATATACCGAGGGAAATGTCCTGGTTGCTAAATGAAAGGCAAAAAGATAACATTTAGTTTGGTGTAGAACACCATTAATTTATTCAAATTTCACAGTCTCTTTCCTCAGAGTTTCTTTTCTTTTTTTTTTTTTTTCTTGGCAGTACTGGGGATTGAACCTAGGGCCTATGCATATGCTAGACAAGTGTCCTAATCTCTGAGCTACATCTACAGCCCCTTACTCAAAATTTCTTAATGCCTATTAACTGGATGAATCAACTAAGCAAGTTCGACATATGAAGTATAAATCATTTTAAAGCTCCATTGTGCCTTGGTTATACTACTTTGAGAAAATCTTTTCATTTGTTTCTCAGTTTAACAAATGGTATTTTATATGGGGCTATTAGTAAGAAAAACAAACTGCTGTTTTCATTTAATCAAAATTTTATATCATCCTGACAAAGTCCCTTTCTGAGACAACATTAACTAAGATCAAGCACAGCTCTTGGGAAACTGCATTTTCCAGATTCTGCGGCTGAAGAGACAATTAAAAGCTCAATAAGACACAAGGTATCTAGTAGTCTCATTTACAATTAATTAATTGAACCAATAAGCCATTTGTTTACCTCCTACAACATTCAAGTTAAGAATCCAAGTACTATGCTTGGTTTGGAAAGATAAAAGGATTTAATCCCTGCCTGCAAAGAGTTTATGGCCTATTAGGAAGACTTTGAGGTCAGTTAATGGAATAAAATTTGGTCTTAGGTAAAAGAAGAAACTGGTGAGATGAAACTGATTCTAAAGCTGTCAAAGGAAGAATTGAAGATAATAGTCTAAACCATCTCATAAAGTAACCTTGGGCTCAAATAGTAGGGCACAGCATCAAAGTTCAAAGATCAAACATGCAATGTTAACAGCCAACTCAGAATCTTGTTCCCATAGGTAATCTCTTCTTCTCCCAAGTAACATTAGTAGGATGCTGAAGGATCTAAAGAAAGACTATATTCTCTCTCTTTGTGGGTGTGTGTGGACATGTATATTCTGTAAGTAGATATATGCATTCACTAAGGGCCTTGAAAGCCTGACCAAAATTTTATTGTTTTGTAATTTGTGTAAAACCAGAGAAAAGCTTTAAAAATTATCAAATTCAGAATGACCTGATAAAAGCCACATTTTGATAAGTTAGATACAGCAGTAGGGTAAAAATACCTCGGTAAAGGGTGGGGATGGGGAGGATGAGGACAAAAGACCATTGTAGGACATTGCTGTTATATAGTCCAGAAAGGCGATGATGAGAACCTTGCCGTGATAGATAGATGAAGGGATAAATATGAGAGATATTTCAAAGGCAGCATCCACAGGTCTTTTGACCACCTAGATGTCCTAGATGAAAATCAGTCAGTCAGATATTCAAAGCACTAACACTGCCAGGGCTGGGTCATGGGTGGTGATGAGGTATAGGGGTGAGTAGATTTAAATAATAGAAATCTAAAAACATGTACATACTCTGGGTACCATCTAATACACAGAATTATGTAATGAATATCTGCTACTAATGTTGATTCAGGAAATGTAACCTATCCATTTATAGAATGTCAGTTCTTAAGTGATACCTGAAAAAAAAAAACTTTGTTATTTTTCCTCAGATTCCCTTAGTCATTTCTGTAGGAGAGAATTTTTATGACAGAAAATTTGGTCTAGTGGGCCTTCAGTGATAATCCATGTGACAGATTATGAAAATAAAATCATGACATCACCAGGGCTTCATAACTTACATTGAAATCCAAGTTCTCTTGATAACTTGTATCCTATGTAAGCTTCTTAGTCAAAAATACTCATGGCAATCTAAGGGCTTATTTGTATTGAAGATTAAGGCTTTTTCTATTCTGCTACTGCACATAAGAATGTTGGTAACTAATTCAGTCTCTAGGAAAGGTGAAAAAATATCCAAAATAAGAAATGTACCAGGTGCAAACTCTATGCCAGCATCATGCCAGGTGCTACCCACAAGTTAGGTGATACTAATCACAAAGCAAGCCTGGAAAGAACTGTATCATGTTATGGATAAAAAAAAACAGTCACAGAGAGATTAATTAACTTGCTATGGTCATGTGGCTAGTACCATAATCAGGATTTTATCTAAGATTATTTTGACCATAGCATCTACCTTGAAGGCCTGAATTTGTATCTGGAAGGGATTTTGAGAAATCTTTGCTTCCTACTCCTTGCTAAACCCACAATGAATCTCTCTTGAAATTCAAGTATGGGTTCAAAAGCTGCACTAAAGATCAAGCAGAACCCTGTCTTTTACATCCAGCAAGATCTGTTGTTTGAGCCTCTTCTGAGCAGTGAGAAGCAGAGTTTTCTTCTGTAACTCACATTTCCTACACACCTCCAGAGGTAAAACCAAGGGATGGTGCAGGTTAGTTACCAGAGAAATAAAAGCATTTACTCAGTCATAATGTGTTCTACCACTCAAAATGATAATCCATGTGACAGATTATGAAATCTTGACAGAATCATTTCTCCTGTGAAAAACCAACTATAGACTTATCTCACAACACAGATAGGAGGCCTATGACTCAAATGTTTTAGGAAAGAAGAAGGAAAAATATTTTTCTCAATCAGAATCCGTGGTAATTAATGGGGCAAGCTATGTTGTAAAACAGCATCCCCCCATATAATTGAGAAAGGACATTTTGTCCAGAGGAAGTCATATTTAAAATGTAGAAAATTTTAATAATTTAAAATATTAACCCCAGCAGATCAATCTTCTTCCCTTCTTTTATTACAAAATTGCAGACTTGCATAGATGATACTCTAAAACTGAATTGATGTTTTTATTCTAAGACCATACTTTTATTTCCTTTCAGCTTTTGCTTTTTAAGCTAAAAAGTCTCTCATTCTTGGTACAATGAGTTTTTGCTAAATAATTAAAAAACAATTGTGTTTAAACCTTTTGAGATACATGGTTTTGTGCTGTATAACTCAGGATTTGGTTTCTAAAACCTCAAATTTAGCATCTTAAGAAAGAATAGTATCTATGGCATGTTTGAAAAAAATGTTTTGAAATGAAGTGATGGGCATTTAAAAATAGAATTCAGGGAATGCACAGCCCCCTCTCATCTCTTCTTCCAGGGGGAGGAGAATGACACCTCTGCATTATACTGCCAGAACACTGTTGCTATGATTCTGTTGAGTTTCACAATGGACGGCGGGGCTACCAAGACCACTCACAATGCAGCACAGCCACCAGGAATGTGCAGTTTCCCCAGCTGACATACTTGACTTAGAAATGACCAACATACTCTGCTAACATTCTGCCACCAGAACCTCCCTTCCCTGCTCCCACCTCTCACAGCTCTGAACATTTTACTATCTTTATAATCATCACTGGTCCTGCCCAATTGTTAAAACTTTAATTCATCAACTGGTTCTTCGCTCTAGTCACTCTGAGTGACTTGGGCTAAATTTCAGATTTCAATACCAGGAATTAGAGGGATTTAGAGAATGTGGAACTTTGTGGGCTAGCCTTGAAGCCCAATAATCATTCATCAGGTTATCCTATAAAAGATTATTTCAAAATTCAATTAACCTACAGATATTATTTTGGAAAATGACACAAATTCTCATCCCTTGCAGTTGTTTCCTGAAAAGTATTATGTTTGGCAAAATTATAATCAGGGTAAGAAAATTATAGGGGAATATTATACAACAACAATGGCTTTAAATACATGAATGAATTAATATTAAATATATAAATATTAAATGTTAAATATATATTTGAAATCTCAAAGTAGATGAATATTCTGGAAAGCACCTACCTCCAAAACAAACCAATTTCATCACTATAAGGTTTCATCATTAATAGGAGGAAACTTTTCTTTTCTCAGAGCTCATAAAACACTACTTCTGTGTCATAATGTTAGGCAATCCATTAAAAGTTCAGTCAATGGGCAGACAGTATCTCTTTACAAGTTCTTCAAATTATTAGCTACAGGCTTTATGTTGTGGTATTAAATAATATAGGTCACCAAGTCCTCTTTGGAGGAAGAACTTGCTGCACAACTGTGGGGAATGTGGCTCTATCTCACCTTCAGGGCCATCTAAACTGGGAGTAGGTGCTTCCCCAGGTAGCCTGCCCCCAGGGACTAAGTCAAACAGGCAAAATCTGCTCTGTAGTTCCTGGCCAGATTGGCTAAGTCTTTGTCAGATCTGCATCAATAGCTAGACTTCTTCCTCTGCCCACTCCTACTTTCTGTCCTATTCCTTTCACAGATTATATTTCTAATAAACATTTGGCACCCTGTCAAGTGTTTATTAAACTGTGTCTGCTTCCAGAGAACACAACCTGCAATGTGTCTTTTTCATTTGCATTTTCTCTTGTTTCAGTTTACCACATCTTGCCTACTCCCAACTCCAGTTGTGGGCACACTTTTCAGGGGCTAGACTTTACTTTATATATCAAAAGGAAGAAGTATATTTACATTTCTCTCTGCATATCCTACAAGGTTCATAGAAGAGGAAATAATTATTGTTGAAATTTTCTTTACTCTATGAAGATTAAATGATTCCTTGCCTATAAAATTACAATATAAAATAGCATACAAGCATGCATTAATTCAATGTTATTGGCCACTGAGTAACTGCTACACACCACACACAGGTGGAAAAAGCAGTGAAAAAGCTTCTGCTTTAGAGGAATTTGCATTCTAGCAATTGAGACACAATAAACAGATCAGGAATTGATATATTGCAATGCAGTGCCAAGGTCTGTTAAGTAAAGCAGGTGAGAGGATAGTGAATGACTGTAGAGTCATCTATTATTTTAAAGGCACGAATGGAAGAACTGCTGCAATCCACACACTGCTTGGTTTGCACTATCACTTACACATTTAATAGATTAGTTTCCTTGATAGTATCATTCTTGAACTAGTGAAGAATTCTTCATGTTGGATTTTACTAAAATGATATTTCTTCTGCATTGTGAGTCTACCTGATGCATGAAATACAAAATCTTAAAATTTATGTTACTAACCTATATAACAATCTGTCTTGGGGAAAGAGCAGCCTGAGCCATCATAAGATGGAGTCAGACACAGCTGTCTCAGGCAGATGGCTTTAGTGGGAAATATTATAAGCCTGACAGATTTTTTAAAATATGAAAGGGTTTTCTGTCTCATTAGTACTTCAATGGTTGACCATCCACAAACACCTGGTTTTTGGACTTCTTCTTGTGAAAATGTAACCATACATAGTTTTAACTCTTAAGAATATGTATTATGTAATGTTTGTCCAAAGGATCGAATACTTACTATAAAGGCACATATAGAAGGAAAACCCATTCCCAAATAGCTTAAGTGAGATGACAAATTGAAATCAGAACCAACAGGGACTTGGAGTAGAGATAGAGGCAAATTAAATTACTTTGGTCCTTTCCAATACCCAAACTACTCTGCCCATAGGGAATTCCAGGCCTTCAGAGGCATCTATTCTATCATCAATAAACAAGTTAATACAAATGACAGTTTTTTTCCCCAAGAATAACAGTCAGCACATTTCTACTTTTTTCTCCTCATACTTTAGGAACATGTTACCATCATCTTCAACACATATATACATGAACACCAACACTATAATGTACTTGCTCGAGAAAGGAATCACCATACCTGCCCTGTCAAACTCTTAAAGTGTGGACCGTTTAAATCCAGGTACTATAATTTATTAGTTTTTTAATACATTAAACTTGTCCCAAGGTCATAAATTTTAGTGTTTATACTTGTAAGGAGATAACACCTATCTAATACCTTGCAAGATCAGTTAAGTTTAGTGTTCAAAGTAATTTTAAAACTACAAAATGATCTGTAAAAGTAAGGTATTGCAAAGATTGGAGTTTATTTGTATTTAAATGTTAACAGTATTCTACTTTTCAATTAATCAGAAAAGAAAACCTTCATTCTTTAAGAAGTATTTTTCAGTACCTTGTGTTTTACTTTATGATAAAAAGGTGGTTATCAGTGTTAGGAAGGAGTTTACAAATCTGATTTGCGAGAGGAAACATGGAGCAAAGATGTGATATTGGTTTTTGCCACATATACACTTTCTATGTGATAGATATTATTATACTTCTTTAAATAGAATAACTCTCTCAATCTTTAAAAACCTTAGAAATGGGTAATATTTTTATTTCATTTTATGGATGAAGAAGATGTGGCACAAGAAGCTTGGAAACTTGCCCGAGATTGGAATCCTCCTAGTAAGTACTATCTCAAGACACATACTCAGTGAGTTAGCACAATGTTCTATTACATCTCATGGTGGGCTACTAATACATACACATGCACAAACTCCCATCATTAATATCTAATGAAATTAACAATACTAAGTAAGCAATAAATAAACAGTTCATCTTGAGGTAGTGTGATCAAGGAAGTTTTCATGATATGAAACCAAAATTAGATCCAAACTTGTTTTAAAAATTTAAACAAGAAAAATTAAAGGACAAATAAGAATATATAGTACATATGTTCATTGAGTGTGCACAGGTTTATACTTTATTGAAATATAACATACACATAGAAAAATGCAAAAATCCCACATGTACATTTGTAAGAGCTCAGACTCTTTTATAGACTGGATTTATTTCATGATTTTAAAAAGGAGCAAAAGCAATCTGCCTTAAAGCAATGTCTGACTACTCAGTGTAAATATCAGTCTAAATACAATCTATTTTATTTCAAAATCACAATTTAAACATTTTACTATAATCAAGATTATTCAATTCTTGTCTATTTTTAACATAAAATAATTTGAAATAGAACAATTTATATCTTTCCATGATACAACTTGCCCTCGGACAAATTAATTACTTTCAGTTTGCTTGAGAAGCACTGTGTTGATTTTCCATGGTATAGATGGAAGGCTCCCTCTCTCACCCCTCTGGATTTTTATATTTGCTAAAATTTTAACATTTTATATGAAGGAAAACATTTCCAGAGCTACTTTTCAAAGGACACACAAAACAGTCTCTGAAAATGTTTCTTACTCATTTAAATTTCCAGCAGAATTCACATACTGATTGCTTGTTGGTCCTATGTGCATCCAGTGTAACTTACCAAGCGATAGGTCTGGGCCTTTAAAACATTGAGATCAATAAAGTTTTCTTCATTATCTGTCTCCTCTTCCTTAAGAAAATAAAAACATTTTTAAATTATAAAGAAATTATAATTAAGAAATTTATTTCCAACATTCATATACATAATATACTAAGCTATAACAAACTTAATATAAGGACTGACTCAGTAAAGCGTATTTAAAAGTCTAATAAACATATGTATAAAGTAGGGCACAATATTATTAACAGCTCATATGTTCTTTGACGTTTTGATGGTGCCATTTAAATAGGATCTTTTCTGCAGTCACTGAAGAAAGAAAGAGAGGGAAAAAAAGTGAGGGGAAGGAAGGAGCCTTTGCTGCAGAACTATGGATAAACATAAAATCAGAGGAAAATAGCCCCAGTGGCATATCAGAAACAGACAGTGGAGGGAATTTATGGAAATTTTGAGCAACATGATTGAAATGAACAGAAATGAAAGGATGACAAGACACAAAACAGTTTCACTTGCTCCAGGGACCAATCACACTGATGCATATTTTTTACATTTCTTGAATGTGCAAGCTTAATAACGTAACAGGTACCAGTAGTGTTTGGTTCATGGCCTTAATTCTATTTAAAAGAATGGTTCAGATGCATCCTAAGTTGAGGGTGGGTGTTTATGCACAGGAAGTGACCCTTTGAGAGGCAATTCTCTCCCTAATGAACAGTAAATATGGAGTCTGGGCAGGTCCTCCAAGCATACAGAACACGAGCTTCCCTTTTCTATCAAGGTCTTTGTGGTGACAACTGACATAATACATGAAACAAATATAATAAGATTATCCTAATCTTAGGGACATGTAATAAAGCCAACAGAGCTGGGTCCTCACATCATATGATCTCATAAAGAAAAAGACAGACTAACAAGTAAGTGTCAGTTGGTAAAGACACTTCCACATGTAGAATTGTTCAAGTTTCAGTGGTAGATTTCAAAGACAATCCTTACCAAGACTTTGGAAACATGTAAGGCAGTGGTTCTCAAAATGTGGTTCCGAGACCAGCAACATCAGCACCACCTGTGAGAATGCAAATTCTAAGGTTCTATTCAGATCTACTCAGAAACTTTTGGGAGTGGGGCCACTAAAGTAAGATATGACAACATGAGAAAGCTTGGAAAACTGGAATGACTTTAGTAAAACATGAAATAATGTAAATGTGGATCCAATATATTCAAGTAATATTTACTTTTCTTAGGGTGGGGAATAATGGGGTACAGAGGTGCAGACAAAAGTGATCTGTTTACATCTAAAGTCTGAAGTATATTGCACACTTTTGAAAAACACTTTAGTCTGTTCTGTGTTTGCACTACCCAATAACCAGAGTAAATGATTAAAATGCCAATGACTCAATGCACATGTGAGAAGAAACAAATTTATGATGCTTTTATAATAACCTAATCAGACTGTTGTCATAAGTGATCAATAAATTACTCATTGAACTATACTGGATTAAACACTAACAAATGAGAAATGAGTAGAAATGAGTCTGGCACCATTTGTATTACACCTAGTAGCCAACTAGCAAAATTTTTTGCTTCCTGTTCCCGTGATCTTGTTTTCTGCTGGCCTAGACATCTTAGTTCCAAATGGAAGAATGCTTTCACTAGGAGATATAACGATGATTCCATTGAATTAAAAGTTAAGACTGCTATATAACTACTTCGGGCTCCTCACATTTCCAAATCAACAAGCAAAGATGGGAATTACTGTGCTGCTGGCATGATTGATCCTGACTACCAAGAGGAAATTGGATTATTACTCCACAATGGAAATAAGAAAGATTATGGTTGAAATACGTCCAAATATCCTTTAGATTGTCTCTGATTATTATTATGCCCTGTGATTAAAGTCAATTGGAAACTACAACCCAATCCAGTAAGGGCTAATTGCCCAGACTCTTCAGGATTGAAAGTTTGGATCACCCTGAGCTACTGGGATTATGGGTGGGTACTACCATGCCCAGAAAATATTGTTATTTTTACATGATAACATTAAAGTTAAAAGATATCAAGAATAGAAAACATCACTAGAGAACTTTACCTCCTTTTGGAGAAAGAGTTAGGTGCAATATCTGTTGAATGCAGAATCATTTTGTTAGGTGGAATTATGACCTTGCTATTTTCCTTATTTGGAGAGTAAATGATTTAATGAGACATGTATGGGTGCCAAGTTGAAAGAGGTGGACTTGTAATGGTTAAGTTCATGTGTGAATTTGATTAAGCACAGAATGCCCAGATATTTGGTTTAACATATTGAGGGTATGTCTATGAGGATATTCCTAGATGAATAACTATGTGAGTCAGAAGAAGGAGCAGTTAGATTGTTCTTCCCAATGTTGGTGGGCCTCAGTCAATCCATGAAGATCTGAACAGAATAAAAAGGGCAGAATTTACTTTTTTCCGCCTGTCTTCGAACCAAGACATCACTCTTCCTTGTCCGAACCAAGACATCACTCTTCCTTGTCCCCAGACTCAGACTGAAACTTATATTCTCGCATGGCTCTCCTGGTTCTTCATATTCACACTAGAACTACACCACCAACTCTCCTGGGTCAACAGCTTATCAAATGCAGATCTTGGGACTTCTCAACCTCCATAACTACATATACTAATTCCTTATAGTAACTTTATCCATATATAAAGGTGTGCATGTGTGTGTGTATGTTTGTGTGTCCCAATTTGGGGATTATGTTTCTCTAAAGAACTCAGATTAAGCTACTGATTATGTAAGATTATTCAAGCTACTAAATATTACTAAGAGAATATTTAAAAGAAATTCAAATATAAATAGGTTTAGAAAATGTGTTTAAAAACAAAATAGAATTCCAATTTCAATAATTCAGAAGTCACAACTATTTCCTATCATTTATTTGCCTAATTTGCACCTTCTTAATTCTCTTACTGCCAATTATACTAAGGATATGATAGAACAAGTGAGAATATTCTGTCATGACCAATACTTTTTTTCCCTCACAATTACCAATGTGTCCTATCTTGATTTGGTAAGTTTAAAACTTAAAGTTTCTAGTTTCTACAGAGCTTTGCCAGAAATGTTCTTCACCATCCTTGAGCCACACTACAAATTCAAGCAACAGGATCAATATGCCACCAACATAAGGCTTTCTGGCACTAAACCAGCTTTCCTTAGCAAGGAAGATAGGGGAAGTAAAAGAGCTTCTTAGAATAATATGATAACAATAAGGAAGAAAGGAAGGAAAGAGATATGACACAGGGAACAAATAGCATTTAGGGGAAACCTCTCTGAGGGAAGCCTTCAGTTTCATCTTATGATAGTAAAAGGTCTACCTCTAATTGGGAAGAAATGTATTAAAAAGCTGCTTTCTAGTTTTGTTTCTCTAAATGTACAGACTCTATAATGCTGCCTTGAACTTTACAGGATTCCTAATAAAAAATTAGATACAATTTTAAAAATTTACACAACAATATGACAGATTTTATTTAATAAAAACCTACTATATGCCAGGCCCTGCTCAATAAGCTGGAGAAACAACAAGCAAAATTAGACATGGTTTCTGCCTGCAGAGATTTTTTTTTTTCCCTGATGAGTAGGAAATTTTTTTCTGCCCTTAAGTTATGTCTTTGAAGTTAATGCTGGGGTACTAGGCCCAGGTATTTGTTCATAAACTTTTTAATAACTATTAAGTATTTATTAAGAAGACAAGATGATGGGGGTGGTGCTGGGGTTGTGGCTCAGTGGTAGAGCTCTTGCCTAGCATGTGTGAGGCACTAGGTTCGATTCTCCAGCACTGCATATAAATAAATAAAATGAAGGTCCATCAACAACTAAAAATATATATATTAAAAAACTGCTTTTAAAAAAGACAAGAGAAATACCCGAGTAGAATAAATGAGGTGAAAAATTGGGAATATGTGAGGAATTAATTTCTGAGCCATGAATGAAAAGATCTATTACACAGGGAATAAAGCCTAAATCTAAATGACCCAAACAATCTGGACTTGGTCTATCTGCCTAGTTAATCTTAAATCACCAGCCCTCTCACTCAGAAATTCTGGCCCAGTGGTTTCTCTCAGCTTCTTGATCACACAAAGCTCCTAGCTGCATTAGAGCTTTTGCACATTTCCTACCACCTGGTCCTCACCCACTACATAACTTGTGCTCAATGAATACATGCAGAGTGAGCATAAATATATGCTTTGCTTTGACTTTTTATCACGTTAAAAAATATTTTTCAAGCTGACTAGTTTTACAATGATCTTTTTCCTTCTGTAAGTAGCAGTCATCTACTTTCCATATGATTAAAAATATTTATTTGCACTGCTGATAAAATGAATGTTAAATGTTTTGAAAGCACAAAGAATTGTCAAAAAGAATCACCTATAACCCTTCTACCCATTTACAACAAATGTTAACATATTGATATTTATTTTCTTTAGTTATTTTACATAGCTGAAGTCATGATAACATAGAATTTAGAATTTTTTCCTCAGTTAATTTTATAACAGTGTAAATTATTATCCTCATGTCACTCATGTTTCTTCAAAACTAACTTTTAATAGATACATAGTATCCTAATTGGATATTAAGTACTAAGGATATGATTACAAAAAGCGGGTAAGAATATTCTAATTTAGAGTTATTTTTTAGCATTTAATATTAAAATAATTCCATGATTAACAACTTTGTAGCAGATAATAACCTATTTAAACTGAAATACAGAATACATTATCTACTAATTTAAAAAAATTACCTAAAAACTTTAGTTGGTTTATAACAGCAACATATTACATAAATTTTGTTTTTTACATTTCAGCATAATTTCTAAAACATTAGGATTAAATTCATTTCTAGTTCTGAGCATTATCTTACAAAAAAGCTCTTTTATATCTATCATCTTACTATTCATCATTTAACCTCACACCAGGAATAGGATGTTAAGCATGGAAAAAGGTAAAGATGTTGCCAAATAATTTAAATAATGTTGGTTATATTAAGCATTAAAAAAAAAATTCCTGGGGGCTGGGATTGTAGCTCACTGGGTAGAGCGTTTGCCTTGCATGTGTGAGGCACTGGGGATATTATTTCCATCTACAACTAAAAAATATTAAAAAAAATAAAAACTTTCCTGGGCTAGGCACATTGGCACACACCTATAATCCCAGCAATTCAGGAGGCTGGGGCAAAAGGATCAAGGACAGTCTCAGCAACTCAACTTCGCGAGTCACTGTCACAAAATAAAAATTAAAAAGGGCTCTGGCTGTCACTCAGCAGTGGAGCAACTAGGATTCTAGTACCAATAACAAAAAGATAACTCTGTAGGGTAGAATTCATCTTAATTTTAAAAAATAATTTTTTTGGAAATGAATGTTGTTCCCATGAAGTAGAATAATTTATGTACCCTCAGTTCTATTCTTCTATTCTAAATCCTTTGATAGTCATGATCTATTCAATATCATGAATGGTTGTTCACAAAATATTTACTCATATAACTAGTGGTATGTACTTTTAACGTTTAAGAACCTCTGCTAAAATTCACTAGAGAATATGAAATTAAAGGTCCAAACAACTGATATTTGGCACTGTATTTAAAAGATTTTTTTTTTTTCTCTAGAAACAAAATACATTCCAGAAAACGGAAGTCTGGAGGAATTAAGGAAAGGAACCCAAAGGTGAAAAGTAAACACAAAGTTCAGCAACACACATACCACAAATTCTTCATCCACTTTATTCAATGTTAATTCTGCATCATCTTCTGGAACAGTTTCTTCTTCTAATTCTTCCACAGGGTATGATGGCCTAAAATAATAAGGCTTAATATGAGAATTAAAAAATTTTTTTTAGTAAGACAAAAAATATAATAGAGATAATAAGGATTCCCTCCACCTCAGATCTTGTCCTCTGTGACTGCTTCCATAATTACTGTTAAATGTTTCCTGTATTCCTTCTGAAACTTTCTGTGTGAAAAATAAAAATGTATACTCCAAATTTAAGGAAAACATTTACAAAAATTATGATATTAGACATAGTGTTATCCAATCTACATTCCTTACTTATCAACATACACATTTAGTTACGCATATATCTCTTATTTTTATACACTTGCACTATATTCCACTGAATAGCAATACTACAAATTGGCAGTCAATGTCTTAATAATGAGGTCGTTTCTAGTTTCTAACTAGACATTATTGTAAAAATCATCTTTATACCTTTATCATAATGTATGCTATTTTGTAATAAATTTGTATAAGTGGAATTGCTATATTAACAACTTTATACATGTTATTATTTTGCTGGATTTATCCAAACTTTACTTCCAAAATGTTACCCTAATTTATACTTCGAACAACAGTGAACGATACTATCTCTCTTTCCATATTCACTGTTATAATATAAATATCTAATTTTTAATCTTTAAATCTTCAAAAGAATCCTTATTATCAACCAAGTGAAAAAAAATCTCAGTTTTTTAAAAAAATTGGATTTCTTTGGCATGAGAGTGGTAGAACAACTTTTCTTATTTTAATTGGTTATTCATATTTCTTTCTCAGTAAAGTGCTTACTTGTGCTCTTTGTCGTTTGGCTTTTGAAAATTAAGAACACCAATGTTTTTCCTAACTTGTGTTAGAAATATCTTCTTAGTTTATTACTTGTAATTTTGGCTACTCAAGACTGTTACAGTTCTGACTAGAAAGATCTGGCAACCTTTCCTTACATAAATCCTAGATTTAACATCATTCATACAAGGTTTTCCCTAACACGATATCTCCTATGTCCCTCTGGTCTTTAGTATTTCTGTAGTTTTATTTTTCACTTTTATATCTTTGATCAATTGGAAGTTTGTTTTATGTGGGTTATAAGCTTTATTCTTATTTCCAATGTCTAATTAATGGCCCTAACACTAAACACTGAACAATCATTTCAATATTAAAAACAACCAAAAATGTTTTTGGATTTATTTATGGCAACTTATCATGATGTCAACTTATTAACATGTCCATATCTTGGACATGCTAACAGAATACAAAAATATAAGGAAAGAAAGTACTGTGAACCAAATCAGTTTTCTTAAAGGATGAATATTTCATTATTAAAATTAGGTAATATCTCAAAAGCAATGAATGCTCTAGAATTTGTTTTGACATATTTAGACATAAAAATAAACATCTATAAATATGTGACTTCTATGTAATATACATAGTACATAGCTGATATATTCTCTAATGTTTATTACTTCACAATTTCTCCCCTTTATATTCCCCTTGTATAAACTTGTATGAAGTCCCTACAAATTAGTTGAGGTACAATGCCCAGGCCAAGAATAAGATGTACCTAGAAATAAAGTGCAAAATCAAATAGTTAAATAGTGGTTGAGATACTAAAGCTTCTGGTGAAGTTCAAATACATTGGACTATATATTGGCAACTTTAAAAACATGCCTAACAAAGCAGCACATCACATAACTTACCTTTTCTACAAATCTAATAAAATAGTATTATGGATCATGTAGACATTCTGTCTATATTGCACTAAGTAGAAATGTTCACGTTGAAGTAAATGAAATTTCCATATTTCAGTTTAAAGATTGGTTATTTCACAGGATTAAACCTGATGATAACCTAAATCAAAGAATTTTTTAAAAGAACTTACTAAGAGGAAGTAGATTATTTACATGAAAGACTATAATTAAATATAGATTAAAACGTTAACAGGAAATAACATATACCTCTTTCTACAGAAGTTAATTTTAATTCAGAAACCACTTCTTGCTCATGTTTTGCTTACTTAAGAGACAACCACATTCTAAATTATCAAAAATCCTAATTTTGAAAAGATGAAATGTATATATTTTCGAATTATAACCTACATACATTGACAATTTCTAGTTTTATTTCTTCTTCATTAATTGGGCATCTTTGGTATACCAATGACTAGGCTAACTGCCACAGAGTACATATGAAGATTGCAGGATTTCTAAGAAAGCCAGACCTATAAATAAATGATTTTATTATTTGTTTGTTTACTTTTGTAGTGCTAGAGAACCAACTGCTCTACTAGTGAGCTACATCCCAGTTCCCCAATCCATTATTTTAATACCACAGGATAAATCCAAAATCATCATAGAAATATTAAAAAGAAATGCACTTTCAGGTTATAGAAAAAAACTATGAATGATGTCTTGGAGAGTAGATTGTGGCTTCTTCACTTTTTTAGTATACTGGCCCAGCCATTAAGCAAAGGTGGAAAATCCCAGTTAAGGAATTAATTCCCATTTTTTCCTTAAATTTGTAGCTATTAGTTACCTCTATGTATGTACTATGCAGGTGTGTTCAAATAAAACATGCAGAAACTTTTTTTTTTAATTCCTAAATTAACAAATATGTACAATTAAACCTTTAATAATTACATATTTGAATAGGGAGGGGCACAATAATATTAATGTTACCTTAGAAATGGTTTGAAGATAGGCATTCCAATTTTTCTAAACTGACTTTTCTTAATCACTTGTGGCATTTTCAGTTTAAAACAATCAATTCTTATCAGTTCAATTAAACAGCTGTGTACCTTCAGAGGAAATGCTAAGCACATACAATTACTACTGTCAGGATGAGTAATAGTTACCTTTTCCAGGTGAAACCAATATACTTTAATGCCTCTTCAGCTAAACAATCAAGAACATAGCACACATGTTCTCCATAACCTGACTTTAATTTTGAAGGAGGAAAATCTGCAGTTCTCCCCTGAAAAATAAAAGATAACAAATTTGTTAGTTTTTTTAAAATGTTGCAATATTTTAAGCACAAAACTGCTGAATACATTTATCACTTTTTTATTTCTCTGATTTAAAATAACTTATTACATTGCTTCTTAGAAATCTATCCAACAACAACAACAAAATTAAAATAAAAACTTTATTGTTAAAAGTATCAAATTAAAAGGCAATTATATTGCAATAGCATAACAAATCATTGATCTTGTTGGGTTAAAATAAAAATCAGCAAAACTACTCGCCTGGTAACATAGTTTAAACAACTATGTGAAGGACAGAATGACTCACTTGTCAAAAATTGGTAATATGTATGCCAAAAATGTCTTACTAATTGTCTCCAGGAAAAGTCATAAATTAAGAGTATAACTGCTATTGTAGGCTATTAAATCAAAGTTCCCTTTCAAAATACAAAGTGTTTCAACTTCGTAGTTCTTTTTTTTTTTAAATCATTCTTTTAAAGGAAGAACTAACCACTCATAAATTTACCAAGAAAAATTTTACTTTGGGCTATAAAGATTATATGCTAAATATTTTCAGAAGTGGCATTAATATTCTAATATCATTCTGAGAAGGTTTTACACAAAAAGAAATGTAGAGATAATTACTATACATTATATGTATGTATAGTATATATAGTTATTATATGTATTATATATACATATTTTTTTCCTCCCATAAAGGAGACTTTCAAAAGGCTAGCATTTATTATTGAATTACCAATATTAAAATTAATAGCTTGAGTCTATTCAGACAGAATAGGGTGTTTATACTTACAAAGGACCGAAGCTCAGATAATATGTTAGATATTGTTGCATTAGGGTCATCATATTCCTGAGGCTGCTCAAAGGGGCGTCCTGCTTTGTTAATCAGCCAAGCAGCAAGAGTGCAAAACATGTAGAACTGTTCACCAGGGTTGGTAGGCAGAGCAAAATAGTGTCTGTTTCAAAATAAGGGAGGAGGGGAAAATTTGAAATAATGCAAGTAAGTCTATAATAACTAATGGGGCTAAGTCCCAAATTGCCAAAGAAAGCCCCCATAGCCTTCAAATTGAGACACTGTTAATTCATTCTTACATTTCCAGTAATGCACAGCACTCACATTAAAGTCCCAAACCAGCAGAATTAGGTCATTTGCTACTCTACATAAAATATTAGATCAAAGACTTTATATGCAGGGTATGTAGTGCATGTCAGAAAACAAAGTATGTAAAACTTTTGCCAAAAGTTTAATAATAAGTGAGTACCCTCTGAAAATGATAATTTGAAATCATAAGAATATGTTTTTAAAAGACCTTAAACATTATTCACTGTGCATTTTTACTGTTTTTAACCTATCAGGTATGTTAAACAGTTATTTTATTTTAACTGCATATTCAAATCAACTGAGGCGCCAGTAAAAATACTGCTACTTGACCAATCATTGCTAATTTCCTCATCAAATTATTGAATCATAATTCATGAGAGTGGAGTACCAACACAGGTATATTTCAAAAGCTTCCTAGAAGTTCTAGGATGCAGACAAGATTAAGAAGCCTTTATCACATCACCAGTCTAGCAAACAATTGTTCACTTTCACTTTTGCTAAATCCCCTACTCTAGTAGAAAAAGTTTTATGGGGATTAGATGATTTATATGAAAAAAATGAGAGAAATAAAACGTGTTAGCAACAACACTCATGTCAGTTTGATCAAAAATCTTATTTTGTTTTTTTTTCATGTAGCTATCATAATTATAGTCAATGTATTTACAGTTATTATAAACTTTGTCTTAAGAATCAGTGGTTAACAATCTTTCATGTTTCCCATACTTTCTCCTTCAGAATAAGTGTAAGTTATTTGGGAGAAAACAGAAATATGGAAAGAAAAAATAAAGCCATGGAAGTCCTTCAGATATATGCTCAAAACCCTTTCAAAGCATCTACCCACCACCAACTCATCTTTTCTTTATCAACTGGTATTCTTCAGGACAAAGGAGTGGATATCGATAGATATTGCAGACCAAGGACAGTAGTTTCTCAAACATTACTATGCATCAAAATCATCTAGAAGGCTTACTAAAACACAGACTGCTTGCCCCACCCTTAGAATTTCTGGAAAAAAAAACAGACATGGTAAAAGGCCAGAGGAATTTCATTTCTAAATTTCCAGGGGATGCTGAAACTGCTGGTCTGGGTGATTATACTTTCGAGAACTCCCTGACTAGTATATCTCCACATAAATCCAAGGTACAAAGTATCCTGCTGAACTCATAAGGAAATATTAGAGAGATGATATCAACAGAATCTTAGTTTGACATTTGGAAAAATAATACATTTTTATTAACCTAGAAAATATTGGTTGTCTATATTTTCAGGACAAATCATTTTAAGTAATAATCCCTAACCTACTACTTCTATCATGGATCAAGCTGAACTACTTTTTCCTCTTACCCTTTTCCTATTACGGAGTAACTTAGCAACATGGACAGTTTACATAAAGCCTACATATCTTTCAAGTTAATGGAAAAGAGTAGAATGAAATCAGAATTGTCAAGAAAAATTATTTTAGCCCATCTGCAAACATAATTGTCTCTTACAGAATAAAATAAATGTAAGTATTAAAGTGAAGGAAAAGCAATAAAAATTATCTGGCTATCATTTGGCTAATGACTAGAGGAGAAAATGCTAGCTGTCCATTACCCTCAGCAACTAATGACATTGTCTTCAGAATATTATGAACTTTTTGCACAGCAAGCACAGAACTTTTAAGTTCCATGATGAGAGAACAATTGCTACAGTTGTCATCTCTTTTCCATTTCTCAATTTCTAAGAGAACTGTTATTGCAAAAGCGGAAGTCTTTTAAACCATAGCAATTGTCAACAAGTTTACTATTAAGTGCTCCTCAGCAAGGTCCTTAGATCCCAGGGTTGCCAATTGTACATATAAGGTCTAGTAATGGGAAACAAAAAGTAGAAATTATGTAACTGATAACAGACTTCATCTCCAGAAATGAGATTGTGGGTTATGTATTTTTCTACACATTTTCATTGTGTTCTTTTGTGCTTTCTACAGTAAGTATTTTTCATAACTTTATAATAGTTTGTGTTTTGTGGAGATGCGTCTGTGTTTAAAGGAATGGGCAGGTTGTCTCCCAGTCCTCTGCCGTTCCACAACTTGTTTACTTTCTCTACTAAATTACGAAGTCTGAGCTCGGTGAAGCTGAGAGCTCCAGGGCTCCCCGGCTGAGTTTCGGGTGAAGCGCCCTTCCCTGGCTAGGAAGATGGAGGCAAGATCTGCTAATCCGTGGGCGGCGTTCCCAGCAAGCCCGAGGAAGGCATCTCCCCAGGGCCCAGCCAGCTCGGGACGAGGGCACCCACCTGGACGGGGGTTTTAGGTTGCTCTTCCGGAGGAGTTCCTCCTCGTAGCGGAGCAGCTTCAGCTTCTCCACCAAGTCCTCCATCACCACGAACATGTGGTAGGCCGCTCCGGGCCCGCGCTCTACCGCCACCTCCCCAGCCCCATCGCCGCGAGACCTAGACACCCCATCGTCCAAACCCGATGGCGTGACCACTGCTGCAGCGGCAGCCATTGCAGAGCGGACAGAAAATGCCCAGCGAGGGCTCTGGCCCACAGATCTCTGCGGCCTATGCCGCCTGCGCTGCAGCAATCAGGACCGCCACGAACCGTTACCAGGCGACAGCCGGGTAACCGGTCACCCGGGCAACTAGACCCCGCCTCCTTTTCGCCCTCCGTGTTCCTTATAAATGTTCTCCAATCAGGGCGCGCTTCCTGAGTGACGTTATCTTGCACCCACCCCCTGATGGGAGGAGGCCCCGCCCTTGTGGAGGCGTGGCGTCCTGCTCCGCCTACCGCCGCGACTCCTCCGGAGAGGAAGAGTACAGTAGCGACTGGAGGTTCTGTGCCTGCTTTGTTGTACTGGGAATGGCGTGAGGCTTACTGGACCTGGTGATTGTGGGCAGCCGAACGGGAATCTGGGTCACCTGAGAGCAGTTAAAAAGATTAAGCGGAGCTGTAGACGCGCAGTATTGCTACGCTAGCCCACTGATTCCTTTTTTTTTTTTTTCCCCTCAAAATTGGAAGTTTTAGTACTTGTATGATAGTCAATATCCTTAGTTTCACTTTACATCAGGAACTTTCCAACGAGTGTTCGGTGGTTGTTTTTCTTAAACGTTCGTCTGGTAGTGCTGTATTTAACAATATAGTATAAAGCTTGAAGTATTACAGTGCCCCACTATTACTTCAGTGCTAGGAAAGTGTTCGGTAGGAGGAAGACAGGATGAGGCATGGGGAAAAGGTTTGTTCTGCTTCAGAAACGTTAATGCTAAACGTGCATCTTGTTGCTTAATTTGTTTCAAGCTCATGGCAGGCCGTATACATATTTTGGTACTTTCTTAAATCCAACAAAATAGAGACTATTTTGAAAGATTTCTTTGTGTTATAACTCAAAGTGTGGCTAAAGACAGGATTTTACTACTGTATTCTGCAGCTGTTGACCTAGAAAATGCAAGAAAGGGACATAATAGATCACAGATGGAACCAGCTTTACTGTTATCTAAAAACTTTGGTTTCAAGAAATTTTCCTAACAGCTACATAAAAAGTACGGTAAGTGGTAGATTTTCTGGAAGAAAATAACTTAAGGCAAGAGGTTGCACGTGTATTTGTGTTTATAATGTGATTTTTAAGAGTTCTCTAATCTCTTATATTTGCTAGTAAAGGATATAGAAGCACCACACTTTTGGACTGACTGAAATTTGAAATATAGCTAATATATTTGTGTTTTTGTTAGAAAAATGAAAAGAGCACTCTTAATCAGTCTGGAACTGATGTAATTCTGATACCAATAAAGATATCAAAGTGAGAAAAGGCAAATACCAGTTTCTATCCATCAAATAAAGGACATAGAATTACTGATTTATGTAGAAAATAACCTAAAATGGGAAACTCACTGAGAATTGCTGCTAAAATAAATAACATTGTTTGCCACCACAAGTCATTAACCAGTTGCTTTTAGCAAAGATTCGTGGGAAAATTTTGACTGTACCTCACTGCTAAGTTCTTTCCTATTCTAAGCCTTAGAATAGTGATTCTTCCATGTACATCTGTATACCCCAACCACCACTGTGGAGATTAAGGGTATTGTGATACAGCTGCCTATGTACAAAATACAAGTACAACTTTTTAGGATTAAAAAAAAAGTTTCCATTTATGTTTTGGGGTACTTGATTAACCAACAAGCAACCTGGGACTTTTTAAATGACTCTTAAAAGGCTCTCAGACTTTAGAGATGAATTGTTATACATAGAGAGGTAGATGTTCATGCAGGGCATGCTGTCTACATGAGACTTCTGACATTTTTAGAAAGTTACATAACAGTGGTGAAATAAAAAACAAAACAAAAAAAAACATTGCTTTTTGGCTGACAAGAAACCCTCCAACAATGTGAATATTTTGATTGGGAGGAAATAAAACCTCTCCTAGAACCTAGCCATTTATTTCCCATATACACAACTGACTCATGCTAGCTTGGAAGCATGTAAAGAATTATTTTTTCCCCTTTAAGTGTGAAGAAGAAGAAAAAAATTACAAAGCAACCCTAGTAACTTTGGCACAAAGAGAATGAAAGAAAAGAAAAGCCAACTGTTCAACACTGCATGTTTTCCCACAGGGGCAAAAAATGGGAAAGAACACTGAAATGTCATTCATTTTTGTAAGGTGTAGGCATAATTTTTGCTGATTCCTTATTTAACCATAATAGTTGTTAACACATCAAAAGGTCTTTTCCTTAGTGGAAGTAGTTTCCTTCATGTGTGAGAATGCACACAAATCCTCTTCTCAGTCACTTGGAAGCTTTGAAGTACTCTTGCCACAGTGTTTTTTGCCCAGCTAGCTCATTGGTTGACTAAGAAGTTAGAGCTTGAAGAGAATGGAATTTAAGTTTATCCCTGGAAATACTGTATTGACCACTATTTATAGCTGAGCTTCGGACTTTACCTAACATGCACCATTTTCTGGGTTTGATCCCCAGCACCAAAGAAACAAAACATCATCTAAGAATGTTATATTTGTAGGGAAGTGACAGGACAAAGGAAAAGGAGTAAAAGTTGCTAAGGATGATAAATTGTGGGAAAATAAATTAGAAAAATAATTTGAATAGGTTTGTTTGCACAAACCCAATTCAGCATCAACTTCCAGTGTCTAGTGAAAAAAAAATGTTATTCTGTTCCTGGTACAGGAAGGCATCTTTCTCCTGGGAAATTTTTATGACCAGCTTTTAGGGAGGTCTCAGAGTCCTTTCTACATCTGCTATTTCTTAAGTGCCATCAGCTCAAAACAATCAATATGCCACAGCAGTATATTCTGTGACATGTTCGAAATTCCTCAATCTAATAAATTTCTGCCAAAATTCTAGAAAGAAAAGAAAATCATATTTAATGTGAGACATTAAAGGGATGCCTTTTGAAGCAAGCTGATGTGAAAGCTCATGTGAAAACATCTGCTTTTCACAACCATACTAGAAATCAGAACCACGTACTGAGACACACAACAGGAAGAAGTATTACAGAAAAAGAAACTATTGCAGGTAGAACAATTTAGTAAAAAATCCAAGGGAATAAGAGGAGCTGTTAAGACATCTCAGCAGGTTTACCATATATCATAATTAAACTAAAGTTAGTGGAGACAGAAAAAAATTATAAACTCAGTAAAAAATAATATATAGTACCCCGAAATAAAGCTGTCACCTCTAGGGAGAAATTGTAACTTTACTGAAAGTTATGGAAAAATCCAAATAGAAATATAATTTTTGAATGAGAAAATCATTATCTTTTCTCAATTGATAAATAGTGTAGTTTTGACAAAATTCCAAGAGGGCTGATCATAAAATTCATAAATAACGTAAATTTTAAAGAAATATGAGAAAGGAATCATGAATTCCCGAGAAAGTAATGATATCACAGGAAATAGCCTGGAAACAGATGAGAATTTATATGGAGACTCAATATACAATTTGGTATTACAAATTAGTGGAGAAAGATGAACAATTCATAAAATGTTAATTGAAGCTATGGGGTATCCATATGGAAATAAAATTACATTTCTGATTCCCATCACATAAATTCCAGATGGATTAAAGACATAACTATGAAATATTTATAATATATTTGGAAGAAAACAAAATAGAATCTTTAACCTCAGTGCAGAGAAGGATTTCTTAAGAAAAGTAAATTTGAAAAGAGAAACTCATCAAAATTTAGAACCCGAGGTAATGGAACTACCATATGACCCAGTCATCCCACTCCTTGGTATTTATCCATAGGAACTAAATTCAGAACACTATAGCAATACAACCACTTCAATGTTTATAGCAATGCAATTCACAATAACCAAACTATGGAATCAGCCCAGATGTCTGTCAATAGATGAATGGATTAATAAAATGTGGTATATATACACAATGGAATTTTACTCAGCCATAAAGAAGAATGATATTATGGCATATGCAGGTAAATGTATGGAACTTGAAAATATCATGCTAACTGAAATGAGCCAGACTCAGAAAATCGAGAGTCAAATGTTTTCTCTCATATGGAAGCTAGAGAAAACATAAGGGAAAGAAGGTAGAGGAGGGGAGGTAAGTGGAATCCAAGAAGGAGATGGAGAAGAGGGAAGAGGGAAATATAGAATATAGGAAAGGGGAGGAATATGGAAGGAATTTAACAAAATCATGTTATGTGAATATATAAATATACTACAGGGAATTTCAGTCTTGTGTACACATAGAAAGCACCAATCAAAAATGAGTCAATGGAAGAGCAGTAGGTAGAGGAGGAAGAATAGAGGGAGAGCAGAGGGCGGGGGACCAATGTGGGTGGGGGTAATAGGGACTGAAATGGAGTAAATCAAATTCCATGCTTGTATGATTTTGTCCAAATGAACCCAATTACTGTGTATAACTATAATGCTCTAATAAAAACATATAAAAGATTTTAGGAGCCTAGGTACAAAATAGGACTATATAATAAATAAGCAATGAGAAAAAGATATTTGTGACCCATATAATATCAATGGATGAATCTGTAAGATATACAGATAGATCATGGCCAAAATCTCTCTGCCATGCTAAAGATTTTATGTATGTTCTTTTCTAACACAAAGATTCTTGGACTCAACACCACTGACATTTTTAGGTTGGATAATTCCTTGTTTTGTGTGTGTGGAGAAGCTGTTCTGTGCATTATAGATGTTTAACCACTTCCCTTCCCTCTATTCATTACATGCTAGTAGTATCCACCCCCTAGTTGTGACAACCAAGAATGTCTCTAGACATTGCCAAATAGATCCAGGCAGCAAAATCACCTATGTTTGAGAGCCACTGCTCTAAATGCATGGATTGAAATTTCAGATGACTTTGAAAGGGTCAGGCATGTAAAGGGAAATGAGTGTGCTGTGTGTGAGGAAACTACAGGAAACTAGAAAACCATCCCAAGGAGAAAGCATTTTTGCCATGCAGGAATGCAGCCCAATGTTGCCATGTGTTCTGATCTTTTAAGAATGTGAATCTAGAGTTGTATGTCAATATGAGGTACTAATCCCCTCAAGAGTGATCTTTCTGCATGGAAAATATGTCAGGGGCTTCTATCATTTGTTAGAGATACTTGATTTGTTAGTGCATTAAAGTTTAAAATTGAAAAGTCTTATTCTTAACTTTTTAGTCTGATGTTCAAACCTTATACAGTTTATAAATGTGAATTTATAAATTGTAGTAGTAGAGTTTAAGGGGGAGGATCTACAACTAAAATTCCTACAGAGGTTTTTAAATTGTTCAAGTTTACTTGCTATACTTGTTTTAATGTATAGAATGGCAACCCATTCCAAATACAGTTAAATCTCCTAAATCTAAAAGTAAAGAGAAGTAAATAAGTTTTATTAAATATCAAATACACAAACATAGATTTCAATGTGAATCCAAATGCTTAATAAGTTTCTCAATTACTGCCACAGTTAAAATGTGTCCTCCCAAAAGCATGTGTTGGAAACTCAGCCACCAATGCAGTAGTGTTGTGAGGTGGGGCCAAATGAGAGGTGTTTAGATCATGAGGGAACCTTTCTCATGAATGGATGAATGCTAATTATAAAAGGTCTTGAAGTTGCAAGTTCCATCTCTTGATCTCAATTACCATCTTGCCTTTCTGCCTTCCATCGTGGGATTATGCAAATAAAGTACCATCCAGATGTGAGTCCCTTGATCTTGGACTTCTCAATATCCATAACTATAATAAATAAATCTATTTTTAAAAATACATTACTCAGTCTCTGTTATTCTCTTTATTCTCTTAGCACAAAACAGACAAATAATTTTACATACCACAAATTAGAATCATAAATCAGTCTGTTTCTCTAATAGGCAAAAGTTTTAAACATTAGATACTTAAATATGCACAAGTTTTTCTTTATCTTGATTTTTACAGCTATGGGTTTGACTTCTATGAGTACTAAGTATCACAACTTTCAAGGATTCCAATAAAAAACCTGGGAAACAATCATCCTAACCCAAGCCTGTGACATTTTCCAAGAGATTCCTGGGCTAGATGTACAAGAGATTCTTCCTCCAAACACCAGTAGGACACACTAAGTCCTAATTTGCCAATACTAACTTCCTAACTTAGAAAAGGAAGTGGTTTTGTAACCTATTCTCTTGGCTTACTTCACTGTTACCACTAATGGAAGTCTTCTAACTCCATTAGGGATTATATTTAACTATCAACTTTGGCTCTCAAGGTTCACAAACACAATCCTGTCATACTGAACATATTTTAAGGCTTTGTCTGAATCCATGGTCCCATTTTCTTGGGGGAGAAATGAGGTATATATGTGAGCTGACTTGAGTTTACAGACCCTTTGTAGGGGACAGGAATGAATCCTGAAGGAATCAAGTAGGTATGTGTATTGGGGAGACAGGGATAGGATAGATGATGTTTAAATTTGCATCTTAGTGTTTAAGCAATAGTTTACAGAAGGAGCTTTAGGAAGATGTAAATTGCTTCAGGGAGACAATTTGGTTAGGTGAAAGATGCTCCTAAACTTGGATGGGTGGCAATTAAAATGGTGAAAAAGCAATAGCTTTTGGTGGGAGGCGGGGCGGGTGCGAGTACTGGCAACTGAACTCAGGGGCACTCAACCACTGAGCCACATCCCCAGCCCTATTTTGTATTTTATTTAGAGACAGGGTCTCACTGAATTGCTTAGGGCCTTGTTTTTGTTGAGGCTGACTTTGAACTTGCGATCCTCCTGCCTCAGCCTCCCAAGCTGCTGAGATTACAAGTGTGTGCCACAGTGCCCAGTTTATAGTTAACAAACTTTAGTAAGTAGATTCAATAGAATCTAGTAATTGGCATCATGGGGTTTTTCTAGAACATGAATGTTGCTACAAAGTTGCCCCATTTGGGCACAAGAAGGCTGGCTTTCAAGCCATTGTCTCGTGGGGAGCTAGGAGCTTCCCCAGACATCTATGAGCGAGGTGACTCTTATTGGCTAAAGATAATTTTCTGGAGAAGAATGCAGCTGTGAAAGTATAATACTCATTATAGCTGGGGAGTACATCTAGCCTGGTAAAAGATGGATCTGAACAGGTAACAGCAATTTTTACTTACAATAGCTAACAATAAAATGCAACTCTTCTGAATTTCCTGCTAAGGATTCTATTTCATCAGTAGGACTTTAATTTGATACATATTAGGTACTAACAAGAAGGATTGATCTAATCAGTCAGAATTTTGAAGGTTAAATAGAAATTGGTTTATTTTTTAAGAGTTAGATTTAAAAACAGTCGATTTGTTTTACAGTCTAGGGCAGCATTTTTTTCCCCTAAGGAAAACTTCAATTTAAGTCAGAGTAAACAATAAATGTCATAGGAGAAAGCTCTCTTGGTGGGGTTCCCCTGAGCCTAATAAAAGCAAAATCTGCTCAATGCTACCTCAGGTGGAATTATCACACCTTCATGGTACAGTTCTGCATCTCATGCACAGTATGTGAGGCTTTCTGATCGCCTGTTTCACAAATGGTTATTGGCACCTTGTTTTGAAATCTATTTTCCAAATTGTTAGATGGTGATAAAATGTTGAATGCAAATGCTTTATTTTTTATTCCTAGCTCTTTAGTGGAGATGAAGTCTTACCCCATACCTACACATTTTGTTTCATGAATAGAAAATAAATACATTCTGATTTGGTATGTAGTGAAACTTTGACAATGAGAGGACAATTTTTTTTTTTCATTCTGAAGAATGTGGGTGAGAGGAGTCTCAAATTAATAGACCCAAGTCACATGTGTCAGGCAAGGGTGCTACCGCTGAGCCCCAGCCCCAGCTCCCTTTTTGATACCAAAAGAGAATAATCTTCTAAGGAGGTTTCCCCTCCCCTCCCCTCTCTCTCACAACAAACATTTGAGTACAACATATATAATGTGTTAGGCACTGGGCTTGGGCAGTACAAAAGACTTATGAGCCTGTTCTCTGTGCCCAAATAGCTTGTGATCTAATGCAGAGAAACATATAATTGGCAATTTCAGCTACACTAAAAAAGTAGAGTTTCCAAAAAAAACAAAAACAAAAACAAAACTCTCCAGACTTTCTATTTTCCCACTCTTCACAAAGCAATTTGTTGTTCTTCCTTTGTACTCCCCCATCCTATGATACTATCTACCTCAGAGATTCCATTTTCCTTGTAAGATCCAAAGGGTCAGGAATAATTAGGCAGGGAAATTAGTAAGAGAAGCAATATTTGAGGCAGATCTCTCACCTGGAGAGCCAGATTTGAGATAGCTCTCTTGCCTGGAGAGTCAGATTTCAGAGCAGCCATCTTTTGTGTCTAGTGTGGAAATTGGTGCCCTTTAACCTTTGGCTTTTCTGCATAGGAACAAGAGTTGATTTCTTTTTCCTAGAAACTTTGGTAAGGGGTCTACAAGAATCTTGTCAAGTATTTCCAGAATCTAGAAACAATATGCACCTGAGACCCAGTCACTAAGAATTCAAATTGAATTGTGTTTAGGTGCATTCTAAAGAACTCACCCCAAAATGACCCTAACTCAAGAGCATAAACTGAAAACTCCTTTTATAATTTTCTAACAACTTGTCATTTTCACCAGTTGTTTGTTTTCCTTTGATCTACATGCCCAGTATATGTATGTGTGTGTTTATATATGTATGTTTATATATGTGTGTGTGTGTTTATATATATGTGTGTGTGTTTATATATATATGTGTGTGTGTGTGTGTGTGTGTATATATGTGTGGTAAAGGGACTTTAGAGGAATACTCATAAGCTCTGCATAACACCTTTCCTTCTACTCAGTACTTCACAGAACAGTAACTTTCCAAGGAAAACTAGATAATTAATTGTACATAAGCCCTGTGGTTGTCTCAGCCCTCAGGAGGAAAGGAGATTTTCCTGGTACTTTACCCATATAGCAGAGATTGCAGTTTCCTTTACCTCATAGTTGTGAAAAAATAGTTAGCCATATACAAGCCTATTCTTTTTCTATTAATGTGAAATGTTTTACTTATTTATTATTGAGAAAAAAATAACAAATGGATCTGGAAGATCCATTTCAAGACTTCCAACTTCAAAATAACTTAAGTGAATCTCTTGGTTTATTCTCATGCCTGTAAAACTCTTCCATGGTTTTGAAATAAGATTAAATCTGGTAAAAAACAAAACAAAACCCCTCTTCAATTCTCTCAGCCTTCTTGATTATCATACATTTGTCCAACCAGATGAACTCTTATGTTTATTGAATGTTAAAATATACACTAAGTATACTTTTTTAAAAAACAGTATTGAATTTACTACCTAGTGACAAATCATACACCACCTGAATCTCATTGGATGAAAAATGTCACTGATACCTCCTATTTTCTATTTTTAAAATGAAAGGTCAATTTAAAACAGAAATATTTGCTATTTTCCTTATGATAGTAAGTTAGCACTGTTGAGTATGAAAACTTCATATTTCACTTTCATAAGGCAAGGACTGACTATTATACTGTGAAAAAATTAATATGCTCAGCTTCTTGGAGGAAGAATAATACTTCTGAAATGGGGTGGGGGAGGAGAGCTTTTATAAGTAAAATTAGAAATGCCTCAGAGGATCTTGCTTTTTCAAAGGAAACACCAGCTCCTTTTGTAAAGTGAAGAGCAAAAGGTCTTTATTCTTGCTTAGAGTACAATGATGGCTTCCTTATAGCTTTCCCTCCAGATCTGAGCCTCTTTCGGTCTTTTGTCTACATTGTTCCCAAAGTAATCTTTCTAAAAATGCAAATGGGGACATGCTGCTATCCCACTTGACATCCTTACATAGATGCCTATTCAGGACAACATCTAAGTTTCTTAGTTTGTTCTATGACCCTCCAGGGACAGATTTTGGCTCTGTGGGGCCAGAAGCTTATGCAGTTGGAGGAGAGGAGTCATTTTGCATGAGAAGTACAAAATTTTCAATTCCAGTTCAGCAACAGGGCCCTAGAGGGGTTCATGCAAATGAGCCTCCCCGAGGCATAAATTTCACTAATCTCCTGGTATATCTGCCTCTATTAAGGGAATTATTTAATCATTGCAAGTGAGTTCAAGTTACCAGATCAATAAATAATGGCTAAGATAAAGTAACTATGCAACAAGCTGAAGTTGCTGATAGCCCAGAGATCTCTGATTAGAATCAAGATTTAAGGTGGCTGCTTAAATGATTCTTCCTATCAAGGGACAGATGTTCTGAGCCTTTGTTATAGTCACCATAATAAAGAGAATATTAAGTCCATAGTTTTCCCTGTAGAGTAAGTGCTTCTACTGTTTGAAAGTAGATGGATTTCAAATAGGTTCATGTTTGACCCTCAGATTACTTCAATAAAATTGGTTAAATTACCTCCCTGTAATTCAAGATTGCAACACTCAACTTGGGTAGCCACTAACTTCTTTCACTAACCTTTCCTTATCTTGGTAAAACATTTATTCAACAGTGTTTCTGAACTGGAGCCACAATTCTTAGTGCTATTTCACTAGTGGCTGATTAGATTCTATATCTATTATTCCATTGTCTAACTTTATGATCAACACAATAGATCAGGTAACTGGTCCCATGATTAGCTTCCTCATTCCGGTCAAGGAATCTGGTTTTTACTCAGTTGAGAATGGAGAAGATTTAACTACGGAACCTGCTTCTCATACTGAGTCATTACTTTTCCTTCCCTATATAATCATTCTTCATTCGGTAAATTCTGGTCTTTCCTTTTGTTTCCATTATAACCTCCTTTTGAAAAAATGAGCAGTGATTAATTCTTTTGTGATTTTTCTCTAAGGTATTTAAGTTAGTCTGGTTCCTCCATGAATCAGAGCCCAAAATGTGAATAAACATGCAAGAATTTTATTAAACTATGCTTGGGGGATAGAAAATGAGGAAAGAATTGGCCAAGACTTGGAATGCAGTCAGATCCTGGTACAAGACTGATGTCAAGTGAAAGAGAAGGAAAGTTGGGTGGAAGCACTTACTCTACAGTGCCATGTAGTCTAAGGGTCCCACATAAGGCTGGCAGCTTCCATCATCCATATATGCCATTCAAAATACTTAGGTGGAATACTTTGTGCTTCCCCCCTAACCTGCCCCCATTATGTGCAGGGGTTGCAAGATACAGAAATTTGTCTTTTACTTTGAAAGGATTGTCCCAGCATGTCCCCTAATCACTGGATCCCCAAAACTTCTCCGAAGTGCCTGGCACCTGAATTTTTGTAGGGTTGACCTCTCACCCTCTAGAGTACATGCATCTTAATAGGGGCCCCAGCATACTAAACCCCTCTTGCTTCCACTCCATCATCATTACGTCATGGATGTAATGGATCAATGTAATGTTCTGTGGGATGTCCTGGAAGTCTGGATCTCTTGAACTTTGTTGTGACAAAGTACAGGACAGTTAATATAATCCCAAGGAAAAATTTTAAATGACTATGATTGTCCATTCTGTGACCTCAAACTCTTTCTGACCCTCTTTTCTGATTAAGATTGAATAGAATACATTCACTCGATCATTGGTTACATAGTGTATATCTGAGGCCATGTTACTTTATTCTGTCAACCATACTGTGTCTGGCCTAGCAGCTACAATCTAGGATATTCTTACTTGACTTTTTGATAGTCTACAGTCATTATTCCTGGATCCATACAGTTTTTGAAGGGGCTGGAGCAGCACATTAATTGAAATGTGATAGGAAACACCATTCCTACATCCTTCAGATATTTAGTGGGACACACGTTTTTTACCGCATCCCTCCATGGGTAATGCTACATTAAAATAATGCTACATTTAAAATAATGTCACATTATTTAAAAAATTACAATATTTAGGGAACAGTTTCAGAGGTCTCTGGCTGTTTCCACTATGAGATTCTTACTCCATAGCCTGGGGAAATAGTGTAGTGATCACTCTGCCTGTCAAATGTTTCAACTGGAATCAGAGACCATACTGTCATGGTACATGGTTGCCAAGGTGTGACAGAGTCCTTTCCCCTAGGTCCCAGCTCCTTCTGCACTCAGTGTGTTGAAGATGAGAAAAAATTGTTGTGGTCTAAGAATTGAGCAGGTAATTATGACTTTGTTGAGCAACCTCTCCCAGCATTCTGCCCCTCCATTCTTGTCTTTATTTGGTTGTAGTGTTAAGCAGCACCCTTGTTAGCCACACATCTCCTTTTGTCCCTAGAGACTATGTCATGTCTACAACCCTCTGAAGGTCAAGCAGCCTTGGCTGCTCACCCCGGCCCTAACTTGCCAGTCATTATGGTAATTATAGCCTCCTGGATCATGAAAGGTAAGTGCTGCCATCTGGCTTCTGTTACTTCAAGACCTAATTATCTTCATGGATCTTGATCAGCCCAGCTAGTGACTGCTTCTTGTAGCCTTGTCTCTGGCCTATGGAGGAAGCCGTCACAGAATTTCTAAGAGGTGCTGGTGCTTCTTTCACCAGAGCATTCCTGATATCCTTGATCAACAGTGTGCTCTCTGGGCCTTTTTGAGGAACATAATCTGTTGGTTTTTTGGGCCTTATGTCATATATTCATTCCACACGCCCACCTTCCTCAGCCTCTTAACTCCTTCATATAATGTTTGTTAGGATACTTTGGATATTCTTACTATTATTGAGAATTGGCCAGGCTTCTAGGAACTACCCCAGCTGTGAGCTGAATTTACCCATTCCATGGGGTCCTTGCTAAGACATTAAATCCTGAGTCTTGGGAAAGTGCTTCCAAGTCCATGAGTTCCTGTTTATTCAGCTGTATATCCTGATAACCTGACTCCCTTGACCAAGAACTTTGCCAATCTACTCCGGGAGTGATTCCCTGCTTATATACTAGCTTGTGCATGTAATTCTTTAGTAGTACGGTCTCTTTTTTACTTCTTAGTTCTGCTGCCACTAGCTTCCTGGATTTATTCTCATCATTACACTATTCAACTGATATTTTAATTGCCTGTTTATTTCTATTTCAGTCTTCTTTATTCCATTACACCTGGCACATATGCACTTAATAGGCATTCAATTAACTGCTCTTACCTTAAGCCTACTTTGAGCACATAACTTGTATATAATAGTAAACATAAAAGTTCACATGATTCAAATAGTATCATAAGAGCTAAGTTTCATTTATCTCTCCTCTGAATCAAATACAGGTTGATGAAAAGTAGGAGTAATCCAAATAAATTACAGGGAGTCGTTTTTAGGATTCTTTCTATTTCTGAGGTGGTTGATTAGCATTTCAACTACTGTCTGACATAGAATTCCAAAAATAATAAAACCCAAACTTGTCTCCTAAAATGGCCTTTCTGAAATGGGAATTGGGGCATTGAGTTCTTATTCAAAAGCAATTAACTGGCCTTCAATAGGTAGCTAATGGTTTCATAAGGGCTTCCTGTTGTATTCAAGAGCAGTGTGCTCATCACTGTAACATGTACTGGGAAGAAAGATAGCACTTTGTCCTGCAGGACAGTCAGAACAGTTTTTTTTAGCCTTTTGCTAGTTATATCTTCCTTTTAAAATTTTTAACACATGAATGGACATTATGGACATTGGATAATGCAATGGATTAAAGTATTTAATTTCTATCTTCCTAGTGGTTAAAATGCAAAGTAACAGAAGAAAAAAGGGAAATAAATGAGACCAACCCAAAATGTATCTTGTGACTGTGTGTCAAATCACTCTAGAGTTTTTTAATCTCTATGCGATTTATATTTGAAGAGCTAGCTAATTTGTGATATTGTTTGGAGAACTCAGAGGTATCAGAGTGAAGCCAGTTTTTCCAAAGTAAAATTAGTTGGGAAGATAAGAAAATCCACCATTTAAAATAAATTGGCTCAGGGACTAGATAAAACTCAGTACAAAGCTATATCACAAATGAAATCCTTATTGGAAACTTAGCCTTGACTTATCAGTGAGGATAAAATCCTCATGTTAGTCTTGGGAAGGAATAGATATCAGTAATTTACAATTTTGATTTTGCTGGTGACAATTTGCATCACTTGATAATTTCAGAAATTTACAGAATTTTAAAAAGAAAGCAAAGATACATACAAATGTGAAGAACAACACTGTTACCAATCCATGCTTTGTATCATTGATTTTATAAAGCAACAGGTTTACCTTGAACTGTATAGGATATAATTATTGAACTTGGGGTTTCTTTCTCGAAGATTGGTAGGATTATATCTTTATCTTTCTTAAATTCCCCTTGTATTTGTAGTTGAACTAGAGTAGAACAAAGTGGCCCACTTTCTCAGGACCTCCCTAACTCCCATCTAGCAGGCCTGCTCAAAGAGAACATATATGTGGAGCTGGGACATAGCTCTTTATAGCTTTAGCATAAACTCTACTGGATTGAAAGCTTAAAATACTAGTGAAAAGTGCTACAAATCCAGAAATATCAAATTGAGCAGACCCATCCTTATTAGAGACCACGTCTAAGGGTTAAGGAGAGAGGGAAACCAGGACAGCTATATCTGACTGCAATTAAATCTAAAAAAAAGAGAGAAAATTCTCTTTGTTTGAGAAATTCTTGAGATTATCTGAATCTTAAGAGAACATAAGCATTCAGTGTATATTCAAAAATGCATGTATTTGCTGATATCTCTATGTCATCAGTAGGTTCTGGCTATAAACAGTGTAATTAGCTGAGAAGTAAGATTTTAGGTACCAAAACATTTGATAGTCTATTTATCAGTTACTATCAATCACTTTAAACACGTGGAGTTAGGGAGGTCCTGAAAAAGTGGGCCACTTTGTTCTACTCTAGTCCAACTACAAATACAAGGGGAATTTAAGAAAGATAAACATATAATCCTACCAATCTGGAACTCCAGGCCTACCACATGCTAGGCAAGTGATCCTAGTCTATTGTAACCTGCTTCACCCCATAACAATCCTGCTGTGACTCTGTAGATGCCCAACCCCAGAGAAGTACACTCTGATTTACTGTGTTTGGATGGAGTCTATAAATGTATATGTTTAAAATCTCTGCAGTTGAATTTGAAATGCAGCTAGGAGTTATATCATCCTCCAAGGAAAGTTAACTGCTTCTATCCTACATCTTGTTGCTATGGATAAGAAATCAGAACTGCCTTCTTGTTCACAAATACTGCTTGTCAGATTAACTACACTGCCCTGTGACATTTTACAATGTGAATTTTCCTCCATGAATTACCACTTCATCCCATCCATCTTCATCCCATCTATTTCAACTTCCTATTAATTCTTTCTTTACATTAAAGATTTTTCTCCTTTATGAAGAAGAATTGAAACCAAAATTAAGCAGTTCTGCATTCTTTTACTGGATGACTTTTAAAAAGTCTTTTTCTTCAATCAATGAGTCTATGCTGTCTTTACTGTTGCCTTCTTCTGCAAACCTAGTTTGAACTTCCTGATGCAGTTCTTTGCTTTTTATTATAGCAGATTACCTAAACCGTAGTCTGAATTGTTTGACTTATCTGCATGTTGGGGGTGTATCTCGGTGATGGAGCACTTGCCTAGCATATGGTAGGCCTGGAGTTCCAGATTGGTAGGATTATTTCTTTATCGTTCTTAAATTCCTTTTGTATTTGTAGTTTGACTAGAGTAAACAAAGTGGCCCACTTTTTCAGGACCTCCCTAACTCCCATCTAGCAGGCCTGCTCAACGAGAACGTATATGTGGAGTGGGACATAGCTCTTTTTTTTTTTTTTTTTTTTTTTTAAAGAGAGTGAGAGAAGGAGAGAGAGAGAATTTTTAGTATTTTATTTTTTATTTATCGGCGGACACAACATCTTTGTTTGTATGTGGTGCTGAGGATCGAACCCGGGCCGCACGCATGCCAGGCGAGCACGCTACCGCTTGAGCCACATCCCCAGCCCCGGGACATAGCTCTTTATAGCTTTAGCATAAACTCTACTGGATTGAAAGCTTAAAATACTAGTGAAAAGTGCTATAAATCCAGAAAGATCAAATTGAGCAGACTCATTAGACCCATACTTATCATAAAAGCAAAACAAAACCTAAAATATTTTTATTTTGTCTTTCCACTGTTGCCTCTTGAGTGATTCAGGTGCTAGAGTTTAGCTGGAGCTTCCCATAAGGCCCAAACTGTCTTTCACAATAATAGACTATCCTGCATTTGAATGCTCTGAATATTTTGAAATAAACCTTGTTAATATCTGGGACATTTTTCACAATGTGCTTGATGTTCTTTTCCTGGGTTATAATAGATTTTGAGGTGTTTTCACATTCTCCCAAAGTTTCTGTTACTTCGACTTCAAAAAGCACTAATTTATGGCCAGAGTGAAATTAATTCAAGGGGAACATATGCATTCTTCCAAAAGAGTAGCTTCTTTAAAAAATCCTGCTTCATCCTTTACAGAATGATTTGTCAGGCAAATCAAGAATTTTAAAGCTTATTCTTTTTCTCAATATTCCCTCTATACAAAACATTCCTATATCCTAGTCAATTCAGACAAAGTTTTATGTAAATAGAATTTTTCTATTAGTTTCTACAATGGAAAAATAATTGGAATCAACTAGCATGTCCAGTGGTACATAGTTAATATTCCACTGTATATATGGATGCTTATTTAAGCAACATTGAAAGAGATGTTTTAAGATATTTAATGACATGGAAAAATACTCATGCAATCAAAAAATATGTCTGAAAATTGTGTAAACAGCATAATATCAGTGTTCTAAAAATATATGCATAACAAAAAATCAGATTGATCATTATGTTAACAATAGTTACTCTGATTATTGCCTTGTTTGTGTTTCTTTTTAAATTTTCCAAATGTCCTGTAACTATATACTACCTTAAAATAAGGACAATTTGTTAGAGCATTTTTATTGTCCATATGCTTATGTCTGTGGATATCTACTTAGTTGGATTTCTCTTTCAATTTTACACCTTGTTTTAGAATCTGTTTGATCATCATTTTATCAAGTATAATGCAGAGGACAGAGGAAATAGTTTCTTACTAAGTAATTGTTCTGATTCTCCTTCATGACAGCTACCTACCATTTGAATACTTACTATGTCCTAGACACAGTTCCAAGGGTTTGGAGTACACAGTATTTTATGTATCAAACTTAGGTATTACCTCCCTTGAACCTTAAAAGAAATATGGTGTTTTGTAGATGAGGACACTGAGACTCAGATTGTCATAGGTCACACAGCTGAAATGTGGTGGGCTGTATTTGAACCAAGGTTTCTAATGACAAATCCATAATATTTTCACTATAAAGCAAACATTCTCATACTTCTTCCATGGTACTTAAGTAATGTAGCAGCCCCTAACAAAATTATGTGTATATACAGTAAAACGTCTCCATTTCCTGGCCCTTCAATGAGAGTATTTTCTCTATGAAATTTCACTTTTTATTTTGAGATAATTGTAGATTCACATGTAGTTGTAAGGAATAGTTCAGAGAGATTCAGTGTACCCCTTTATTCCTATAGTAAAATATCATCACTAGGATATTGACATTAACATAGTCAAGATATAAAACATTTCCATCACCACAAAGTTACCTCCATGTTGACCTTCTGTAGCCACATCCACTTTCCTCAACACCCCTTTTAACCCCTGGCATAGTAAGCTGTTCTGATTTGTATAATTTGTAATTTTAAAGAGTATTATATAAATAGAATCATACAGTATGTAGCCTTTTGTGATTGGCCTTTAAAACTCAATAAAATTCTCTGGAGATTTATCCAAATTGCCCTACATGGGAAGGGTCAGTTTCTTTTATTGCTGAGATGTATTCTGTGGTATGGGAGCACCACAGTTTATTTAACCATTCACATATTGAAGGATATCTGGGTTTCCAGTTTTTCTCTATCATTAATGTAGCTGCTGTGAACATTATTGAATAGGTTTCTGAGTGACTAAAGGTTATAATTTGTCTGGGCTAATACATGCTTTTGTATTAGTTTTTAACAACAAAAAAATTCTTTTAAAGTTTTGACTAAAGGTTATAAATGCTCAGGGATGTGATTGTTGAGTCATATGGTTGTTACATATTCTGTTTTGAATAAAACCACCAACTGTTTTGGGGGGGTGGTTGGATCACTTTATGTTCCCATCTACAATGTACAAGTGATTCGGTTTTTCCCATTCTCACCTGAGTTGGATGTTTCCATCATTTTTTAGTGTAGTCATTTTGATTGGTGTGTACTAATTTCTCATAGTGGTTTTAATTTCCATGTCCCTGATATCCAGGATTGTTGAACTTCTTTTCATGGGCTTATTTGTTATCTATATATTATCTTGGATGCATGTGTCTTCATACCTTTTGCCTATTACCTTATTGTATTCTTTGCTTTTTAACTTTTGGAGATTTGATATTCAAGATACTAGTCCTTTGCCAGTGTTATGGTTTAGGTATTAGGTGTCCCCAAAAGCTCATGTATGATACAATGAAAGAGGGCTTAGAGGTGGAATGATTGGGTTATTAGAGCCTTAACCCAATCAGTGTGTTAATCTCCTGATAGGGATTAACTGAGTGGTAGCTGCAGGCTGGTAAGGTGTGGCTAGAGGAGGTGGGTCATTGTGGGTGCACCTCTGGGGTATATATCTTGTGAGTCAAGGTAGTGATGTCTTGAACTGCTTCCCTCCACCACACTCTTCCACCCTCTCTTCTGCCTCACTTTGAGCCCCAAGGAAGGGAGTATAGTAGGCCATCTATGGACCAAGACTCTGAAACTGTGAGCCCCCAAATAAACTTTTCCTCTAAATGATAAGTCTTTTAGTCACAGCAGTGAAAAAAAAACTGACTAAAACAGGCAGATATTTTGCTTACAAATATTTTCTTTTGTCTGCAGATTGTTTTTTCATTCTTTTAATGTTTTAAATTTTGATGAAGCCCAGCTTATAATTTTTTATTTTGTATATCACACTTTTCATATTAAATTCTAAGAACTTTTTGCTTAACCCTAGTTCCTGAAGATTTCCTAATTTTTGTTTAAAAGTGTTTCAGTTTTACATTTTATACAGTGATGCATCCATTTAAAGATAAGGATAGATTATGAAAAATGTGTCATTAGGCAATTTTATCATTGTGCAATGATCATAATGCCTCCTTACACAAACCTAAATGATAAAGCTCACCCTGTACAGTTATGCTACAGGGTATAGCCAATTGCTTCTAGGCTATAAATCTGTACACCATATTACTGCACTGAATACCATAGCCCATGGTAACACAATAATAAGTATTTGGTATCTAAACATGGAAAAGTCCCAGAAAAAATGTTGTATAAGATTTAAAATGGTACAATCACACAGGGTATTTATTAGGAGAGTGGTGAGTGAATGTGAAGGCCCATGACATCACTACACACTACTGTAGATTTCCTAAACCATTGTGCGCTGAAGCTACATTGAATTCATAAACAAAAAATTCTTCAGTAATAAATTAACCTTAGCATACTGTAATTATTTTATTTAATAAATTTTTAGTTTTTAACTTTTTGGCTCTTGTAATAATAACATAAGACATACTTTGTACAGTTACATAGAATATTCTAATTTTCTTATTCTATAAGCTTTTTCTACTTTTAATTTTTTTCTTTTAAAACTTTTTTGTTGTTGTTGTTTAAAACTAATACAAAAGCATGTATTAACCTAGACCTTCATAGGGTTGGGATCATCAGTATCACTGTTTTCCACCTCCACCTCTTGCCCACTGTAAGGTCTTCATGGCAATAACATGCATGCAGCTGTCGTCTTCTATAACAGCACCTTCTTCTGGAATCCCTCTTGAAAGACCTGCTAAGTCTGTTTTATGTTAACTCTTAAATGAAGATAGAAAGTATAGTAAAGTCATAAAACGTAAAGATAGCTCTTTATTATCAAGTATTATGTACTGTATATTTTGTATTTGCTGTACTTTTACACAACTGACAACAGAGTAGGTTTGTTTATACCAGTGTCACTGCACACACATGAGTAATTCATTGAGCTATGACAACATTATAATGGTTATGCTGTCACTTAGGCAATAGGAATCTTTCAGATCCATTATAATATTATAGACAAACCATTATATATGCAGTCTATCATTGACCAGAACATTATTATGTAGCTATGATTGTATTTAAGTTCAAGCTCATCTTGAATATTTCCTGCCTAGTGCTAGATTCATCAATTTTTCTAATGGTTGCATTTATTGGAGAATGGTATTGGGATTCAAGACCTGGATGCTAGGTGTTCTTGTTGTTACTAACTTATCATTGCTTTAAGTTTCTCTCAGAAAAGAGAGTAAGGAGATATGTGTCATACTAAGCCAGTACTAGAGTTTGCATTTGCATATCTATAAATAGTTTCAAATTCAAACATCTACATCTATATTAATAAATGAGTTCATATTGATGTCTCCAACTATATTACCACATAGAGCACTATAGTCTCTTCTCTTTGATTACTTGCAAATTCTCAGCAACAAGAAAACTGGCTCCTGTTATTCACCATCTGTATTCAATTATATAATTCCAGTGGTAAAGTGAGTGGTATCAGAATTGTTAACTTGTACCCTGGTCACAAACAACTCTATCAATTAAAGTACAGTTTTTATGTCCAGTTTTTTTTTTTTTTCATTTAGCGTCAGAGATTCCACTCATTTCTAAAGTTACTTAGGTCATTGCCTGCTCCCCACCTTCTTCAGAGAGATTGTTTCATATACAATTAGATTGTTTTTATTACAGTCTGTGGTCCATCCTTGGATTTCAGATCATCTAAATATATATTTTTTTTAATTTGAAAACATTAGATTCTTTGTGCCACAAAAGTCTGTGTGTTTTGACAAATGCAGTGTCATGTATCCATATTTGCAGTTATCATAAAGAATCTCTGCCTTTAAAAAATTCTCAATGCTTCATTATTCAACCTTCTATGTTCCCCCAGTAGCCACTAATCTTTTTATGGTTTTCATAGTTCTGTCTTTTCTACAATGTCTCATAACTGGCATCATAGAGCATATAGCCTTTTTAAATTCACTTCTTCCATTTTGTAGTATACATTTAAGAAACATCTATATCTTTGTTGTGGTTTGACAGCTCATTTCTTTTTTTTATCATTGATGATATTTCATTGTGTCTTTATGCCACAGTTTGTTTATGCCAATAACTCATTGAGGAAAATCTTGGTTGCTTATGAGTCAAGCTGACATAGACATTCACATGTGGATTTTTGTGTAAACATAAATTTGTAAATCAGTTGGGTAAATATCTACAAGCATGATTGTTGGAATTATGAAAAGACTATGTTTAACTTTGGTAGAAACTGCCAAACTATTTTTCAAAATGACTGTACATTTTGCAGTCCCACCAGCAATGAATGAGTATTTCATTTGCTCCACATCCTCACCAGCAGTTGGCCTGCCTTCCTTCCTTCCTTCTTCCTTCCTTCCTTCTTTCTTTTTCTTTCTCATTGTAACTAATGTGTAGTAATTAGCTATGCTTTTATTCTTACAAATCTACTGGAAGACAGTTTTTTTTTGTTTTTTGTTTGTTTGTTTTTGACAATGCAGACAAATTAAAGGCAAAGATACTGTTTAGCTATTTGTGACTATTTACTTGGCCTCTTCCTCACAGAATAAGGATTGGCTTTACAGCTACAATTTGCTTAAAGACTCACAAGAGCCTATATTTATAAATAGTCCCTTAAATTCATGGTCCTTGGCCCCATTGGGCTCAATGCTCCTTACAACAAATGTTTGTAATCCCCTTTTTTTCTATGCTAAAATAAAATTTATCAATAATGTTACCTAATTATACCATTTTAAAAAATCAATATAATGTCCTATTACATAAAGATTTTTTAAAAATTTGAAATAAATTTTATATTCTAAAATGTAAATGTTCAGACTTAATTAAATTAAAGACAACGAAGTGTTTAGATACCAGAAACTTCTTTATGAACAAATAGATTTGAATATCTAAAGTCATTCTATATAACTCAATCAGAGAAACTGAAGCAATGGTATCTTAGTGTATATGGGCTGTTGCTATAACAAAACTATCATAGACTGGTTGGCTTAAACAAACATTTATTTCTCACAGTTAAGGAGGCTGGAAGTCCCAGACCAGATTTCTAGCATGGTTGGGTTCTGATGAGGGAACCTTTTCAGGTATTTGATATTACAGAATACCAACTTATCATTGTATCCTCATATGAATGGAATAGGGCTAGAGAGGTTCTTGGGATCTCTTACTAACCCCATTCATGAGGGTTCCACCTTCATGACCTAAATTATTTCTCAAAGGCATTACCTCCTAGTACCATCACATGGAAAGTTAGGATTTCAACATATAATTTGGGGGGTGGGGGAGAGACACAAACATTCAGTCCATTGCAAGTGGTATAGATAGACACTAGAAAAAAATTTAGTATTTCTCTTTTTGGAGGGGGTGGGTACTGGGGACTGAACTCAGGGGCACTTCACCACTGAGCCACATCCCCAGCTCTATTTTGTATTTTATTTAGAGACAGGGTCTCACTAAATTGCTTAGCATCTTACTTTTGCTGAGGCGGACTTTTGAACTTGTAAGCCTCCTGCCTCAGCCTCCAGAGGCACTGGGATCACAGGCATATGCCACTGTCCCTGGCTAGTGTTACTCTTTATGTTTAAGAAAAAAGGTTTATTTGTAAGCAGTGAGAGGGAATAATCCCAGCTGAAGTCAGGAATAATATGCTAAGACATATAGATTGTTGAAGTAGAAATAATGAATATGTATGATTCTTGCAATGAGCTCAGCATTGTCAGTATGGTGTTAAATTTTCTTACATTATAAGTTTAAGAGTGGCAAAGTATCTTATCTCCTATTTTGAAATCATATCACATGTTCGGGCATATGTTCAGTCTCAGCTAAAACAGCAAAGAAAGCTACATTCTTTAATGGGTAACAGGAACTATAAAATGGATTGGAAAGACTGTAAAAATAAATGGCTTTAGAAAAATTGTATGATAGTATTGGAGTTAGAGTTGAAAACAGGCAACTCCAAAAAATTATTTTTAATTCTATTTCACAACCTAAGTGTTTATCCTTGTACAAAAAAAATATGATGGTAAGAATATGAAAATTTAAACACATTTTTATAGTGAAATGTAATGAAATACGGGGGTATGTTCTGTTAATTTAATAATTTGGCATTAAGTCACCTAAAAGGATCCCCCAATTTATTATATATTTATAATCTGTGGTGTAATTGCATACCTAGGGCTGAGTAGGGATGTAGCTCAGTGGTACAGAGTTTGCTTAGCATATTTGAGGCCCTGGGTTCAATTCCCAGTACCCACCACACACAACAACAACAACAACAACAATCTATAATTGCACACTGGCACCAAAACTGTTTCTAACAATATGTACTTGGAAATGCATTAATACATTGATTAGGCAGGAAGCAGAAAGTAAATTTTTCAATAATTTCAGAAAGAGTGTCTTCATCCCATTTAAGCCTCTCTCTATATAATATTCTACTCTTATATTACATTGACTTCTTGCATAAATATGCGTATTTTTCAGTATTTTATCTACTAAAGTATTATTGATTTCTTCTTGTAATGGGTTTGATACTATGGGACATTAAAAAAATTGTACAAGAGGAGATTTCCTGTGTGTTTTTTGCTATCTAGCATCCTTGGCTCCTTCTTACTGAGTGCCTGAGTTCCATGTCTCTAATCATCAGTGAAAAATGCTCCCAGTTTCCAAGATGTCCCCTAATTTATAGCACCTGACTTGATGAGAACAACCCAGACTAAATCTATGGTTCTTACTCTTTGTGAGGAATATCATAAGTTTCAGCTCTTCGTGTCTGTAGAAAAAAAAAAAGGTGTGCTCAAATAGCTTCTGTAACGATTTTCTGGTTGCAGGAGAGGACACATTTTTAAAAGATGGGTGTGAAAAAAAATGTTCTTTTGGAGGAAACCAGCTGTTAGCAAAGAAGATAGCAGGAAAGCTAAGTTACAAACCAATTGTGCTCTTGATGTTTTAGTCCAGAAAGCTGTATTACAATAAGCAATCCAAGAAGAAGATGAAACTAATATGTAAGCATAAATTATGTACAAGGACTCTATTGATGCTTCCAACTGTAGTCTTCATAAAAGGTCTTTGAGGATGTTGCACTGTTCTCATTTAATTCTCACTTAATATGAGAGGAAACTGGTATTCTGAGAATTATGTAACTTTTGCTACCTTGTTTGGAAAACAAAATTTCAAAAAAGGAGAAAATTGAATGTTCAAAGTAGAGTATATTGGAATCACCCATAATATTGGATGGTCAAACCAGTTGAGGAATATCAATGTTTGGAGGAAAACTGAAAACATTCATGCAAAGTTTGGTTCAGGCATTTTGTATTACTAAATGAATATAAGGTATTTTGCCCAAGTTGTACAAATATTCAACTATTCAACTATGCTCTCTGTGGGTAGGAAAAAAACATCCCAGCTAAGAGTCAGAATTTTTTATTCAGTTCTAGACAACCTCCATTAAAAAATGAGACCCATGTTTTTGCAATAATTAAATATTTCGATTCGAAGATAGAAAAATTCCCTTTAGCTCAGATTAAAGATTCAATGCAAGACAAATGAGTTACTTTCTGAGAGATTATGGAAATAAAACTTCTAAGTATTTATTTTGTGTACTACACCTGGGAAGAACTATATTTTAATCAATAGTCCTGTGTTTTAATTCTATAATCTCCAAGGCAGTGGAACATGCTGGAACATGCTCCTCTCAGGCCCATAGCTAAGCTTTAGAAGTTTTGCCATCTGTTAGTTAAATCATTGATAGTTTAAAATCAACCACAAGGAGAGTATTTACATCACAGAGATTGGCAAATCTTATAAAAAAAAAAGTCCTATTCCTCCCATACAGAACAATTGTTGAACATTTATCAGCATAGTACAGTTTATAGGTTATAAAATCATTCCACTTGTGCTCAAGGGATCCTGGGGATTTTCCTCAGGGTTTCTTTCAATGGTTTAAAATATTTGGCCATGTGACATTACTAAAAAAAAATTATTTGCTTCCTAGCCATAACTCATTTTTGGTTGTGATGAGGAAAAAAAAAATAAAGTTACTTATTTGGGGGGGAGGTCTCTAGTACAGATGGTGCTGTTAATCAGTTTGTGGCTCATTATCATTATGGCTTTTATTATTTTCATTTATCCTCCTTCTTTACTCCCTTTGCCCTATGCTGACATTGGCAAACATCCTAATTGATTTAATGTTAATCCTCTTGTATATACTTGTGAAATGTATACTGTTCTGCATATATCAGTTAACTTGCACAAATGGTTTATCTCATTCTATTTTATTCTATTTCAGACCTTTTTACACCATAACTAGTTTCAAGGATTCTTAAATTGACTATGTAGTGACCAATTGCCCTCTGCAAAGACTGTTAGTCAATTTTCCCATCAGCCATTCTCGAGGATTCACACATTTGCACATTCCTCCCAACCACCAACAATTATCCAGTTTTCTATTTCAATGATAATAGGTGTAAAGTGATATCTTTTCTCAATTTACATTTTTCGGATTACTAATGTGTTTGGGCATCATTTTATATTCTTGCTAGCCTTTTGAGTTTTCTCTTCTATAGAATAACCTATAAAAATGTACCAAGTATATATACCTGTGGATATATACTTGGTACAGTCCCCCCCCCCCCCCCCCGGGGAGTTTCCTCTTTATTGTATATTTTCAGTTATTAATTTATTGTC
>NW_025999968.1:10970202-11008947 GCF_001458135.2 Marmota marmota marmota | reverse complement strand
CTCCTCCTCCTTCTCTTCTTCTTCTTCCTCTTCTTCTTCTTCTTAAATATTGTTTTAGTTGCAGATGGACATAATACCTACATTTATTTATTTACTTTTATGTGGTGCTGAGGATAGATCCCAGTGCCTTCCACATGTGAGTCTAGCACTGTATCACTGAGCTACAACCCGATTAAGTTCTTCTTAGGGGTTGAGAAGTTTTCTTGTGCTCTAGGGACCAAGGGTTATTTTAAGTTTAAAATAGTCACCAAATTTTGATCTAAACTGTAGTTTTTTTAGACTATAACTCCATGTGATTGGGTTCTCATCTATTTGAATCTTAGCAACAGCATTTGCCAATGGATATGGACACAAAAGTTTCAAGACTGGGCTACTTCTAATTAAGTACAGTTTAAACTTATAGTGTTTTGCTGGGAGAATCATAACCTTTTTAAAAATTTCTCTGAGCCATATTGTCCTCTTGAAAGGACATAATGGGTTCTGTAACCTTTGGTGTATCTGTGCTTTAAGCTAACTGACAATTCAGAAGTTTTAATCTTGGGTTATGCTTTTGATTTGGTTCTTGCTGCACAGCTAAGTTCTAAGAAGGCTTGTTGCTCAAAAACCTCCTCATTTTTATCTTTTACCAGTTGGAATGAGAAGCAATGCCTCTCCTAACCTAACAAGTCTCAGACTTTCTGGACTCTCTTCTTCCTTTACTTGCCAACTTTTTCTTGAGGTAATTGATTTCTTTTTACTGACATATATAGCCAGTAGTAACTAATATTCTCTTTTTCAAACTCTTTCCTCATAAATGCAAGTTTATCAAACATATATATTATCTGTCTCCCTTCCAAGTTATCACAAGTGACAATTTTACCACGTTTCACTTTTATATAACATGAATTGTTATTCTTCTAACCACCTAAATTTATTTTCTTCACACCCGGCCCCCTGGTCAATGTCAATCCATTTGGAGTTTTAATTATGGTAATACCCTCATTTCTGAATACTTATTTGTAGCATGATCCAGGCATTTGCCTCTTCAAGATGGGTGACTAGGAGAGAGGGTAACTGTGAGATCTTCCTGGTTACTGGACTCTCTTACTCTGTGTCACTGAGTTAGAAGGAAAAGATCATTAGTTGATTTATTTTCTCTTAAAGCCAAATATTTTTAAGTCATTTACTCAAACATAAAATATCAAAATAACATTGAATGAATATTAAAATCAAAATCATTACTGACTAAATCTCACAGTGGTATCTCTTCTCCCTCTTGGTAAAATTGTGGCAATCTTGAGAAAATCCCTCACATGACTTTCTTCCTTACCAGACCTTTTCATACTTGTATAAAGAATAAATGGGCTGAAATGATGGAGAGTTGGCCCTACTTTTTCTTCTAGTAGTTTCAGGGTCTCTGGTCTAATGTCAAGGTCCTTGATCCACTTTGAGTTGAGTTTTGTGTAGGGAGAGACACAGGGTTTCAATTTCAATCTATTACATATGGATGTCCAGTTTTCCCAGAACCATTTGTTGAAGAGGCTATCTTTTCTCTAGAGTATGTTTACAATGCCTTTTTTCTAGAATGAGATAACAGTATTTATGTGGGTTTATCTCTGTGTCTTCTGTTTTGTTCCATTATATCTGTTTTTGTGCCAATACCATGTCATTTTTGTTATAGTTGCTCTGTAGTATAATTTAAGATCTGGTATTGTGATGCCTCCTGCATTATTTTCTTGCTAAGGATTGCTTTGGCTATTCTGGGTCTCTTATTTTTCCAAATGAATTTCGTGACTGCTTTTTCTATTTCTATAAAGAATGTCATTGAAAATTTAATGGGAATTGCATTAAATTTGTATAGCACTTTTGGTAGTATGGCCATTTTGAAATATTAATTCTGCCTTTGTAAGAACATGGGAGGTCTTTTCATTTTCTTAGGTCTTCTTCAATTTCTTTCTTTAGTATTCTGTAGTTTTTATTGTAGAGGTCTTTTACCTCTTTTATTAGATTGCTTCCCAAGTATTTTTTTTTATTTTTTGAGGCTATTGTGAATGAGATAGTTTTCCTGATTTCTCTTTCAGCTGATTTGTCATTGGTGTATAGGAATTCAATTGATTTATGGGTGTTAATTTTATATCCTGCTAATTCGTTTATGAGTTCAAGAAGCTTTTTGACGGAGTTTTTTGGGTCTTCTATATACAGAATCATATTGTTGGCAAATAGGGATTGTTTGTGCTCTTCATTTCCTATTTGTATCTGTTTAATTTCTTTCTGCTGTCTAATTGCTCTGGCTAAAGTTTCAAGGACTATGTTGAATAGGAGTAGTTTTGTTCCAGTTTTTAGAGGGAATGATTTCAAATTTTCTCCATTTAGAATGATGTTGGACTTGGGTTTAGTGTATATAGCTTTTTTTAGTGTATATAGCTTTCAACAATGTTGAAGTATATTCCTACTATCCCTAGCTTTTCTAGTGCTTTGATTGTGAATGTTTTGATCCTGAATTTTGTCAAATGTTTTTTCTGCATCTATTGAGATAATCATGTGGTTATTCTCTTTAAGTATATTAATGCGATGAATTACATTTATTGAGTTCTGTTATGTTCAATCAAATTTTCATCTTTGGAATGAACCTCACTTAATCATGGTGCACTATCTTTTAAATAAGTTTTTGTATGCAATTTACCAGGATTTTATTAAGAATATTTGAATTTATGTTTTGAGGGATAGTGGTCTGAAGTTTTCTTTCCTTGATGTGTCTCTGTCTGGTTCTGGTATCAGGGTTTCATAGAATGGTATCATAGAATGAGTTTGGAAGGAATCCCTCAAGAATCAATAAATAAGATGGCATTAAAACTAAAAAGCTTCTTCACGGCAAAGGAAATAATTAAGAACATGAACAGAGAGCCTACAGAATTGGAGAATTACCATCTGTAACTCTGATAGAGCATTAATGTCCAGGACATACAAAGAACTAAAAAAACTTAACACCAAAACCCAAAATAAAACAAACAACAACAACAAAAAGACAAAAACAAACAAACAAACAAACAAAATCTCCCAAGAAAACAAAACAAAACCAACCAAGCAAAAAAATAACCCAATCAATAAATGGGCAAAGGAACTACTGAACAGGGACTTCACAGAAGAAGAAATACGACTGGTCAAAAAATATTTGAAAAAATGTTCAATATCTCTAGCAATTAGAGAAATTAAAAATTAAAACTACCCTGAGTATCTATCTCACTCTAGTCAAAATGGCAATTATCAAGAGTTCAAGTAATAATAGATGTTGGTGGGGATATGGGGAAAGAGGTTCACTCTTACACTGCTGGTGGGACTAAAAATTGGTACAACCACTATGGAAAGCAGTATGAAGATTCCTCAGAAAACTTGGAATGGAACCACCATTTGATCCAGTTATCCCACTCCTTGGCTTATACCCAAAGAACTTAAAATGAACATACTACACTAACACAGCCACATCAATAACTATAGCAGCTTAATTCACAATAGCCAAGTTATGCAACCAAACTAGGTGCCCTTCAACAAAGGAATGGATGAAGAAAATGTGGAATATATACATGATGAAATATTACTCAGCCATAAATAAGAATGAAGTTGTGGCATTTGCCTGTAAATGGATGAAACTGGAAAATATTATGCAAAGTGAAATAAGCCAATTCCCCCAAGCCAAAGCCGAATGTTCTCTCTGATATGTGGATGCTAACTAATAACAAGGGAGGGTAGGAGGAGAAGTATTAAAGTTCATTGGGTTAGACAAAGCTATGAAGGGAAAAGAGGTAGGATGGGTATTGGAAAGACGGTAAAATGAATTGGGCATAACTTTCCTATGCTCGTATATGGATACATAAACAGTATACTCCACATTATGTTCAACCACAAGAATGGGATCAAAATCGCAGTGGGTTGCACTCCACGTATGTATAACATGTCAAAATACACCTTACTTGCATGTATATCTAAAAAAGGAGAAAAGAATAGCTGGGTGACTTGGTAATATGTGTCCTCTGTCAGAAAATGCTTGCATAATCAGAAATTTCAAGAATGACATTGAAGCTTCTAAATGTCCACCTTCATGAGTTTGTCCTTCCAGGGAATTCGTGTGTATTTCTTAACATTAGTACAGATTTTTTTAGAATAAAATAAATTAATGATTCTCATACTCTAGAGTTTATTTCAGGGGGTAGACTCTTCAGTAAAGCTTGTGAGGCCTGGGACCCATTCAATGTTTAGTCTATTAAGCATCAGGACTCAAGCAGCCCTGCCTGGGCACAGGAGGCCAGTGGAGATGATGAAGAAGTCTGGATTGGCTACAGGAGGCTGAGATGGTCCTTAGTTAAGTACAGCAATGGGGTTGGCCTCCGAAAGTCTTAAGCACTTCATGAGCCCAAGTGGTTAACCCCTAAGCATTGGGTATAAGAGTACCAACTCCAACTCCACAGAACTGGCAGGTAGAGAAAAGTGACATTAATAGGGAAATGTGAGCCAGGTTGTGGGCTCTTATGTAGAGAAGGGATTGGAGAAATTCTCTTCTAAAGGCCAAATACTTTAGGTTTTGCAGACTATATATAGTCTTTATCTTCTGTTTTTCTTTGAAAATATTAAATCTTTCTTAGTTCCTAAATCATACTAAACCAGGATAAAGGTAATATTTGGCCACAGGTCATAGTTTCTTCATCCTTAAATGTTAGCATTTTATTACTGTACACACAATTCACAAGATGATCAACTTATAAAGATAAAAGGTTCATTTTGACTCACAGTTTTGGAGGTTCTAGCCAGTGATCAAGTGGTCGCACTGCTTTTGCCTGTGGTGAGGCAGTGTATTATGGCAAGAACAGGAGACCCAGAAAACTGCTCACGTCATGACCAGGAAGAAAAAGAGAATGAGGATGAGATTCATGAAGGAGTGTCCCCTTTAAGTACGTGCTCTCAGTGATCTAAAGACCTCCTGCTATGCACCACCTTATAAAAGTTCCAGGACCTCTCATTAGCCCCACGCTGGGGACCAATCATTTAAGAGATGGATGGGCCTTTAGGGAATGATCAAGATTCCAACTGTATCACCTAGTATAGTGGAATTCAGTCAAATCTCAATAAGACAATGGACACTCGGATGCTATAAGGGAGGCAAGGGATATCAGAAAGAAAAAACTCATGCTATGTGATAGAGGGCTTGCTGGCCAATTTCTGTGCTGAGACAAACTATGAAAGCATCAACAGCTACAAAGTACCTAGAAAAGATGTGGATGTGCCCTTTTCTATCCACAGTTGTGCGGACATACGTTTTGAGCAACTCAAAGAAAGGATGAAGAGAAATCCTGTAACAGGATCTTTAAAGAGGAAAACAACAAAATGATTTTGAACTTGGTTGGAAATAATTGCTGCATTGAACTACTTTTTCTGCTGCTGAGCAGAAGTGGATCTCCAGAGTTAAGATGAAATTAGTTATAGAGACAGCGTTTCCATCATGTTCTTTCAAATTTGACTTTTAAATGTCTACCTAGCTTATATGACGTTTAAACAACCACCAGTGTATATGAGATGCAGGAAACATACATCTCTCAGCCATTGTCACTTGGAGCTGTCAAGTTTGCACGCTGCCCATTCAATACCGCTTTTAGTCCGTGTATACAGCTTTTGTACTCTTTTCTTCCTGTGTACATCCAAAACTCTGATATGTGAGAAAGTTATTTCAGAACCTCCAATTATTCTTAACCACTTCTTACAAGAGAGATAAGATGTATTTTTTTTTAAAGTTATTTCTTTGAGAAACTGCCTTAGCCAGTTTTTGTTGTTGTTGTTGTTGCTGTGACAAATACCTGAGAAAAACAGCTTAAAGGGGGACAGATTTATTTTGACTCTTGATTTTAGGGGTTTCAGTACACTATTGGCTGGTTCCATTGCTAAGGGCTTGTAGTGAGGCAGCGCATCATGGCATAGTCGGCAGAGTGGAGCCTATCTGCTCACCTCATGGCAGCAGAAAAGCAGAGAGCACAAGAGCAAAGAAGGGTCTGGGGACAAGAGATACCCTACCAGGGCATGCCCCCAGTGACCCTCTTCCACCATCAGGCTACACAAGTTCAGCCACCTCCCAATAATGGCATTAATATGAATCCTCCAGTGGATTAACCCATTGATGAGGTCAGAACTCTCCTGATCCTATCACTTCTCTAAATCCCCAACTCTGAACATTGCTGCATTGGGGACCAGGCCTTTCAAACATGAGCCTTTGGGGGACATTCCAGATCCAACCCATGAGTGTAACTTTTCTAGACTTTGAAAATTGGTTATATTTCAAAGCAACCCGACAAGGCCAAACTCACATAAAGGTGTGTTTTCAATATTTACTTGGTTAGGAAAAAAGGAACACTATTCAGGCTACATGAAAATTAATTGTGATTATTGAAAAAAAGTTTTAATATTTGAAAAATATCAAAAGTACATTTAAAAGAATAAATTTCAAAATGGTCCATATATTTGCTATTTATGATTCTTAATCCAAGGACCCATATGACAAAAATGCTTTCAATTTGTGAGCTAGTATATATAAAGTGTTATTTGGCTCTTTTAAATGCCCCCACCAAAGGAGTAGCAACAATCATGGTCGCCTTTGGGGCAGTGAAACTCCTTTGATTATATCTTGTGCCTAATAATGCTGGGAAAGGGCTCAGGGTTTTGAGAAGTTCATACGCATTGTTCTTCCTATCTCTTTTTTTTTTTTTCCTGTCATAGAAAATGATGAATTATGCAGAATTTATTCCCAAGATCTTCAAAGAGTATTACAAATACAAAATATCCTTCTAAAAGTATTCCAAATTAAATCACAGGCACACCATCAAAGTCAAACCACTTGTGACATGAAGAATTCTTTTAGGTCATAATATTTTCACATTACTTTGTTTTTAACCATTTGCAGTGTTCTGTGTGTAGGTCCTACTTTAAACATTTTTAAACATTTTTTTAAAAGGCATGAAATAATGTAGTATCTTTTTAAAAGTGCAATGCCAACTATAAAGTAAATGAACTTAAAAAGAGATCAAATCTGCTTTATGTTCAAAATGGGGCAACCCAATATATCGTAACATGAATCTTTCTAAACAAGTTAACTAAGAAACACCTCCCTTGTTTGGTCTTAAAAATAAAATGATCTTCTCATTTAGAAAAAAATCAAGGCATCACTTGATTAGTAAAGTCTGTTCTTCCTCCCAATTTTATACTTTCTTGTCTTCATTTAGTAATTGTAAATTTATGGTAGAAGAACAAATTTTATTATAGACTAAAAATCGTAGGAACAACAAATTACAAATATTCCAATTTCTTAATAAACAAGTGTTTTCCTTCCTAAAATGTAAACATCCAGTTAATAAAACACACATGATATTCTAGGTATAGCAACATTAGCAACTCACTTCTTAAAGAGGTATACTTTTGGTATATTTGGTGGTAAGGTTTTTGTTTATCTTAATACAAAGCACTCCATCAGGGGAACCAGGCCATTATTACTTAAAACAATTCTATTTCTTCACTCACTTTCCTTATTTGAGTAGAAAATCATTAATTTAATTAATTTTGGTTGTAAGACCAGGACACAGGAAAGGTGTGAAATATTTCAGTCATTTGGCTAAAGAAACAGTGTTTTCTTGAGACTTGGAGTCAGTCAAGAGCAGAGTCAAGCAAAGGATCTGGGCTCTCAGAAGGGGTTGCTTCTGGCTAGAACCCGACCAGCAGAGCATCCCTACAGGCATTCTGCACGCAGCACTGCTGAACCTTGATCTTCTCCACATCAGCCTCCAGCTTGAACAGCTCCACCAGGTGCTGCAGGATGCTCACACTGGCCCAGGAAGACAAGGTGGCGGGAGCGTTGGCTCCAAGTGTGGCTGAGCCAGCCTTCCCGTCTCTTCTTTAGGAGATCTGACCCATACATTCAGAATCTGCTACAGATACATGTCAGAACAGAGTTGTGCATGGTTTGAGTCAGGTGCATATGGTATAAACCAAGTGGGATCTCAAAGAATCTGAATCTGTCGGGTCAAGAAACAGAGAAATTCCGCTGGGTAGGGTGGCCTATGCCTGTAATCCCAGGGACTCTGGAGGCTGAGACAGGAGGATCGAGAGTTCAAAGCCAGCCTCAGCAATGGCGAGGCCCTTAGCAACTCAATGAGACCTTGTCTCTAAATAAAATACAAAATAGGGCTGGAGATGTGGCTCAGTGGTTGAATACCTCTAAATTCAATCCCCAGTACCAAAACAAACAAACAAACAAAAACCAACCAAACAACCACAACAACAATAACAACAAAAAAACATAGAAATCCCAAGGCTAGACATGACTGTGAAGAGAGTGAATGTAACTAACTTCATGATGGTTTTTGCTTTTTCATTCCAAGGCAGTCCTGTCTCCTGGTCCACTTCTATTTGGACTTCATAGCACTGTAAAAACTGAATGAAGAGTGCTTGCATTTTATCTCTTAGTCTAATGTCTAGCAAGACTATATTCTTGGAATGATTTAGGGATCTTCAGAAAGACTTATACCAACCATTTTTTTTTCCAGAGGCAAATTACTATCTTAGCACAATCTCCTATGGTTACAACAGGAATTCTTTCAGAGTTCTATAGTAGCTGCATTAAATGTTCTGCCCTTCTACAGCCTGTCTATCCAATTATACCTTGTTTGTCCAATCTCTGGGCTGGTCAGGAGAGGGTGGCATTTAATGGTTCAGGACATCCTGTTCAGATTTTGAGAAGAAGTGAACTTGCCGCATTGGAGACCAATCTTTCCAAACACGAGCCTCAGGACTTGAAGCCTGTAGTGGTCTTGACCAGCAAGTTATCTGGATGATGACATTTTAAGGTCTCTAATGATTGTAATTTTTCAATTTTGTAAAGAATCCTCTACTTTCCCAGAGGATTTGGGGTTAATCAGTAAAATTGAATGAAAGACAAAAGCTTTGTAAATCATGACTAATTGCCCCAGTTAAATGTCTTCCCATAGTAATAAATAGGATAAATATGATAGGATGGCCTAAGCAGAAATCATGAAATCTTATGTCTTAAAGGCTCATCCTCATTTCTAAACTATGTCACTGTGATTACTATGTGTCAGTACATCCAGAAAATTAACATCATATTACTGTCACATATTCACCTATTGGTAGCAGTTAGTTTTGTAAAATTTATTTTGAGGTGCTGAATTAATTCCTTTGATCATGGTCAAAGTCTGTTTCATCTTTTATTTTTAAAACAGGCGAGGCAATGAAAGGGTATATTATTTCGTGTTCTAGAAAAGTTCCATATTTATATTTAATATCAGAACCAATTTGTCAGTATTATAAAGAACTGTATCATTAATTGCTGGTAGAACTGAAAATTGGTGCAGTCACTCTGGAAAGCAGTATGGAGATTCCTTAGAAAACTTGGAATGGAACCACCATTTGACCCAGCTATCCCACTCCTCAGTATATACCTGAAAGACTTAAAGCCACTATACCACAGGGACACAGCCACATTAATGTTTATAGAAGCTCAATTCACAATAGCTAAGCTATGGAACCAACCTAGATGCCCTTCAACATATGAATAAATAAAGAAATGTGGTATATATATACAAACTGGAATATTACTCAGCCATAAAGAAGAATGACTTTATGACATTTGCCTATTATGCCTATTACGCTAAGCAAAATAGGCCAATCTCAAAAAAACAAAAGTTGACTTTTCTCTCTGATATGTGGATACTAACCCACAACAAGGGGGGTGGATAGAAGTTTAGTAGATTAGATAAATAGACAAAGGGGACTGACGGGAAGGGAAGGAGGACAGGGATAGGAAAGACAGTGGAATGAATCTGACTTAACTTTCCTGTGTACATATATAAATACACCACAGTGAATCTCTACAACATGTACAACTACAAGATCCTAATGAGAATAAGATGTACTCCATGTTTGTATAAATTTGTCAAAATGTACACTACTGTCATGTATAACTTAAAAGAAAAAATAAAAAAAAAACTTTAAAAAGAACTGTATCATGGATGGAGGTGAAAGACCTTTATACTTAAAATCACAAAATGCTGAAGAAAGAAATTAAGGATGACCATAGAAAATGGAAAGATCTTCCATGTTGGCAGAATTAATATTGTCAAATGGTCATAATACCAAAAGTGATCTACAGATTCAATGTGTATCCCATCAAAATGCCAATGATATTCCTCACAGAACTAGAAAAAGAAACAGTCCTAAAATTCATGTGGAAGAATTAAAAACTCAGAATAGTCAAAACAATACTGACAAAGAAGAGTCATGCTGGAGGTATCACAATACCTGATTTCAAATTATATTACGAAGCTATAGTAACAAAAACTGCATGATATTAGCATAAAACAGATATTTAAACCAATAGAGTAAATAAGAAGACATATAGACAAAGGCACATAGACACAATCATCTGATCCTTGACAAAGGAACCCAAAACATACATTAGTGAAAAGACAGTCTTTTTGACAAATGGGATTGGAAAAACTGGATATTTGTATATAGAAAACAAAACTTGATTCCTATCTCAAACCTTACACAAAAATCAACTCAAAATGGATCAGAGACCTGAGAATTAGACCTGAAATATAATAACTACTAGAAAAAAAATAGGCTCAACCCTCTAATATATTGGCTCAGGTATCAACTTCCTTAAAAAGACCCCTAAAGTTCAATAAATAAAACAAAAAAATCAATAAATAGGATGCCCTCAAATTAAAATGCTTCTGCACAGAAAAGGAAACAAGACCATAAAAAGAAAGCCTACAGAATGGAAGAAAATCTTTGCCAGATACTTTCTGATAGGGGATTAATATCCAGAATATATAAAGAACTCAAACTTAACATTAAACCAAACCAAACCAATCAACCAACAACAACAACAACAAAAAAAAAACCCTGCAAAAAACAACTAGCTCCAAAGAATTAATACCTGAAGAAATGTTGAGTATCCTTAGCAATCAGGGAAATACAAATCAAAACTACATTGAGATTTTATCTCGCCCCAGTTAGAATGGAAGTCATCAAGATACAAATAGCAATAATTTCTGGCAAGGATGCAGTTACTGTTGGTGGGATGGCAAATTAGTATAACCACTTTGGAAAAGTAGTATGGAGATTTCTCAAAAGACGATGAGTGGACCCACCATATGACCACCAGCTCTCCCTCTCCTTAGTATTTATCCAAAAGAACTAAATCAGCATGCTATAGTGATACATACATTCCAATGTCCATAGCCACACAATTCACAATATTCAAGTGGTGGGACCAGCCCAAGTGTCCACTAACAGATGAATGGATAAAGAAAATGAGGTATATACACAATGGAGTTTTACTCAGCCATAAAAAGAGTCAAATTATGTCATTTGCTGGTAAACGGATGGAATTTGAGAACATCATGCTAAGTGAAATAAACCAGACTCAGAAAGTCAAGGGTTGAATGTTCTCTCTCATATGTGGAAGTTAGAGAGAAATAAGAAATACCAATAAATGAGGTATCTCATGAAAATGAAAAGGAGAACAGTGAAGTGGAGGGAGGGAACCAAAGGGTAGGGAAGGGGGGTGGAACAGGGAAGCAACTGTGGAATGAAATGGAGCAAATTATGCTATGCGCACGTGAATACATTGCAATGAATTCCACTTTTATGTATAACTATAATGCACCAATTAAGGAACAATAAATAAATAGAAAGAATACCAGGAGAGCAGAGGAAAGGGAACAGGGGGAAGGTAGGGGAGGAAAAGAAGAAGGTCTGGTTATTCAAAATGAGCAAACTATGTTATATATATATATATATATATATATATAGTTACATTCAAATGAACTCCACAATTATGTATAACTATAATGTACTAAAATAAAAATGTTTGTAAAAATAATTGTATCCTGGAAGATTTTTTTAAAAAATATTTTTAGTTGTAGATGGACACAATACCTTTATTTAATTGATTTGTATGTGGTGCTGAGGATCGAACCCAGTGCTTCACATGTGCTAGGCAAGCACTCTACCACTGAGTTACAACCCCAGCCCTGTATCCTGGGAGATTTTAGCAAGGTCCATTTGAAGTTATCTGTAACATCAGATATCTTTGGACTTGACAGAATTTCTCCTCATGAATTTTAAAGCGAATGATTTCCATTCCCTGCCCCCGGAACAGAGGGGTATAGTTTAATATTTCTTTTACAAACATTTTGAACTTCTCCTTAGATTTTTCCTTCTGTTCTATTGGGAGATCTTTGTGCTAGAACTTCAGTCAAAACAACATATGTAGTATGGTGCTTTTCCACTGTGAACCTTTATCATGTCAGTGACTTTGTTGGGTAGAAAGCCTTTGTGATGATGTTCTATTGCATTTCAGAGTCATGAACTACTCCGCTAGGGTATGAGTACTCATGTGTGTTGTGAGTACACATAGACACTTGAGGATATTCATTTACTGCTATACTTACTGGAAATTTAACATGTTTTTGAAAGGACCATAAGTTCTGGCTGAGAGGTGATTGGGCGTCTGGTAAGGAATTGGATTCTATAAAATTCTGGAGTAGTATTGTACGCCCATGTTGAAATTATTCCTTTTCATTGTTAAAGTAAAATCCTCCAAAAGTCAGAATTTGGTATGGGTATGTCCAAAAGATCTATTCTAGGAAGGATACTTCTCAAGATACAGAGAAACAACCATAAGATTCTCTTTGATTAGGTAAGAGTAATAAAGTAATGAAGTTTAAATGTAATGATCACCTTCAGCTTCCTGTTCTTTCATTTCTGTCATCTTTTGTTTATATTTTTTATGTAGCAATGTCATTAACTGGTGGTCTATTGTGTCTTTAGAGACACCGTAAATCTCTGCATGGCTGCCCCTCTAACCCTCAAGGTTTTTAAAGTAGTTTTGGTTCCCTAATTTCTGGCAGTTAAATACCACTGTCATTATTATCCCTCATTAATTATGTTGCAATTAATTAGCCAAACTCTGAGACCACCTTTCCTGTCCTGAAAAAGAAAGTAACCACTAAAATTTTCAGTAATTCTAGTACCCCCGTCTCAGGCACATACCTGATGGTCTTGTTCAATATTGCATTTTCTGGGTTTTCCTGTGAAATACAATCCAGTGGTGAACGTTCTGCTTCATAGAATATATCCCGCCGAGTAAGCCCACTTTTAATATCTTTGCCCATTGTCTTATCAACTCATGTATTTTCACTTTATGCAATGTGGAGCAGCACTTCCCTTGGTTTCTAAGAAGTGTTCTACTAGCTTATTCTCTCGGAACCAAGAGTCCTTACCATATCCCATTAAGTACTCCCAACCCAGTAAACTAATTTATCCAGTCTGGCACATTTGATAAAACACCCTCAAAATCAATCACAAAAAATTGTTCCTGCCAGTACAAACCAAAGAATTCTTGCAGTTTGCCTTAGATCTAATCTCTATCTTCTCTCTCTCTCTCTCTCTGTTTCTGGGTACCACGGGTTGAACTCAGGGACACTGGACCACTGAGCCACATCCCCAGCTGTATTTTATTTATTTATTTATTTTGAGACAGGATCTCACTGAGTCGCTTAGTGCCTTGCCATTGCTGAGGCTGGCTTTGAACTCCTGATCCTCCTTTCTCAGCCTCCCGAGCTACTGGGATTACAGGCATGTGCCAGTGCAACTGACTCCATCCTCTCTCTCCCCTCTCTCTCTCTCTCTCTCTCTCTCTCTCTCTCTCCCCTCTCTTAGAGAGGGGAGAGAGAGAGAGAGAGAGAGAGAATTTTTTAATATTTATTTTTTAGTTTTTTGGTGGACACAACATCTTTATTTTATTTTTATGAGGTGCTGAGGATCAAACCCAGTGCTCCGTGCATGCCAGGAGAACGCACGACTGCTTAAGCCACATCCCCAGCCCTCCATCCTCTCTTAACAAGCCTGTCCTATGCTCTAACTGGCTTGCACTGTAATTTGTACCTAGCTGTTTGTCTAAAACCCAGAGACAAAATGGGGCATTGCTGAGGTGGGTTTCCCATGCCTTATAAGAAAAAAAAAACTTTAAAAAGGTCAAAGTTATCCCTTAATGGAGAGGGTTAGGCTGCCTTTCTAGGCTTTGGTTCAGGATGTGCTGAGAGCCACAGACCTCAAGGACACCTATCCAGACACCCTCCTACCACATTTCTCACACAGGGCCTTGTCCTTCACATAGCAGATATTGTCTTGGCTGAGTTTCAATAGTCTTTGAGCCTAACTATCAGATTTGGAGTTTGTTCCTCCAGGTGTTCCTTTCCTATTCTGAAGAGCATAAGGGCCTCTTTGTAAAAGTACTAAACGGTCCCTCTGAGTCACACTTGGTTTTCAATTTTTTGACTTCCCTGTAGGGTTGCACTTCTCCTGTGTAGTTAATTCCTCAGTGCAATTTAGCAATAAATACCCAATTCTATTTTTTGGTCTGTACTGTTATTCTTATTAGCTTTTTAATAGCTGCATTGTTCCATGGCAAGAGTATCCTTCCATCAGGATGCATTTCTTATTATAACTGGTGAATTTTGTAGCAGGTAGGCCTCTACCTTGTGCTGGAAAGTACCCTTGTTTCACAAACCACTTAGGATTGGGTGCTTCTCTCAACTGGCTTGTGAGTGATCTAAGTCCCCAAACCTCATCTTACAACTGCTCCCCTTGACCACTCCAGGTAGAAATTGTGTTGGTTATATCTTTTAAGAAGCAGTCATGAAATCAGAGGCAGAAAAGGCATAAATTCTACGACTGGTAGTGCCTATGAAACAAAAGCAAAAGAAAACAGGGCTAGAAAAATCCTTCAGGCCATGTAGGTCTGAGCCCTATGGAAGAAGACATGGAAGTAAGGGGGATGGATAGACAGAACATGAGGCAGAAGCACATCTCTAAGAGTCTTGATTAGCCTAATAACTCCTGAGCAAAGATTGCCCAACATAGGAAGCCTGCATTGGCCACAAACTACTGCTCTCTAGAATCCCTATTGTTCTCAGTTATTGATTGGGCGCTGTGTGGGAAGGGTTGTTCTTGGCTCAAGTGCAGCGACAGATCCTGAAGGCACTATATACAGCTAAAGCCAATCAATACACTAAACTCTTCATTACATTTTTTTTAATTAAAGGAAATCTGATCAAAGTACTTTTGAACTTTTATTCTGCCAAAATAAATAAGGTATGGTTTATAGACTGGGCACTATTTTTTTTTTTTTTTTTTTTTACATTTTAGCTCCTTTGTCTGGAATCATTCCCATTTGGTTGAATAACATTCCTTAGAATTTGTGTAGGAAGCCAAGTTTGTTGGCACACACCTGTAATCCCAGCTACTCAGGAAGCAGAGGTGGGGGATCACAAGTTCAAGGTCAGCTTGGCAACTTAGCAAGACCCTCTCTCAAAATAAAATTTAAAAAGGACTAGGGTTGCAGGTCAGTGAGTGAGAGCTTGCCTTGGATTTAATAGCCCATACTCAAAAAAAAAAAAAAAAAAAAAAGGTTTACATAGCATAGTTATTCTGATTGTAAAAAAGTCTTTTAAAGCTATTTCTTGGGACTATCTTGAGCTATGATTGCTAAGTTGTCTCTTCTCGTATCTTCAGTTTAAATATATCACATCATTGTTTTCTGCTTTTCATGCTACTGAGTTAGGTCACCATTCAAATTCCCATTATTTTGTATTTTATCTTTCATTTCCTTCTGACTATTTTTACAAACTATCTTTCTTCAACATTTGTACTGTGTCCCTGTGTGATTTTATTTTTATTATCTTGGAATTCTTTGGAGTCTTGGATTTTTAATAATTGTAAAACATTATCTCCTATCTCTATTTTCCTCAAGTTCCCAAGTACTTTCGGAACCTGAATTAGGCATATATATGTTAAGACTTTCCATTCTATTTTCTGTGTCTCTTGTCCTCTCTTTTATATTTATACATCGATCATTCTGGGTGCATTTTGGAGATTTCTTCAGATTAGATTTTCAAATTAATCATATTTTTAATTTGTACTCTGAGTTTTACATTTTATGTACTATATTCTTGCTCCCTACATATTCTATTTGAGTGTGTTTTAAATTTCCAATTTTCAGCTTGCTTTCAAGAATCTTCTTTCTTTAACATTTTTGCTTTTTATAGTAATTGGTAATTTTAGTATATGAAGTCTTTGTGGGTCTCCTTCTGCTATTTTACTTAGAGCATATTTTTATTATTTTGTGATTTGTATTTTGGTATGTATGTGGAGATGCTCAGTTTTGTTTGAAATTTATCTGTGGGAATTCTTAGTTCCAGATTGCTCTTTAGATTCTCCGAAAGGATTGATATTTTCTTTTCTCAGTAGCCTGGGGTATGACTAATCCAGGACAATTTCAATTTAAACTCCATGCTTGGGGTTTTCTTAGACCACACAGGTAGCTCATATTTATACAGCAAAACTGAGAACTAGTTTATGATTATGTGTTCTCAGGGAAGAATTTATTTTCTTTCTCTTCCACTTACAAGTAAATCTGACAATGTGTGTTTCCTTGGTTCATCTTTTTTGACAATTTTTTCCTTATGTCTTGAAGAAATTGACATTTTTATATAGGGATCTCCTATTAGATTCCCCAGCTAGGAAGGCTATAGTATTTAGTTCTTCTTCATATTAGCTCACAGAAAAGAAGCCAAAGAATCTCCAGAGATCAGAAACTGATAAGTGAGGAAATTGATTTGGTGCCTGCTTACCACCCAGCATTCCTGGTTATAAACAATTTGGAAACTTTAACATATTCCCAGTTTTTTTTTTTTTACCAGCCTATGGTCACTTTAGAAAATATATTTTTATATTTCTATTCATTCTCTTCAATTTAGCTAAGAGGGACTGCTCAGGATATCTGATCTACCATACTCCTGGAAATGTAAATATTGATAACTTTGTTAAATTTTTCATGGAATCCCAAATTTCCCCAACTATTTCATATTGGAAAGTAAGAGTTCATATTTTGGCAACTAGGCAATTTTTTTTTGGTGGTATGAGCATTTTTTAAAAATTTTTTATTGTTGGTTGTTCAAAACATTACATAGTTCTTGACATATCATATTTCACACTTTGATTCAAGTGGGTTATGAACTCCCATTTTTACCCCATATACAGATTGCAGAATCACATCAGTTACACATCCATTGATTTACATATTGCCATACTAGTGTCTGTTGTGTTCTGCTGCCTTTCCTATCCTCTACTATCCCCCCTCCCCTCCCCTCCCCTCTTCTCTCTCTACCCCCTCTACTGTCATTCATTTCTCCCCCTTGTATTATTTTTCCCTTTCCCCTCACTTCCTCTTGTATGTACTTTTGTATAACCCTGAGGGTCTCCTTCCATTTCCATGCAATTTCCCTTCTCTCTCCCTTTCCCTCCCACCTCTCAACCCTGTTTAATGTTAATCTTCTTCTCCTGCTCTTCGTCCCTACTCTGTTCTTAGTTACTCTCCTTATATCAAAGAAGATATTTGGCATTTGTTTTTTAGGGATTGGCTAGCTTCACTTAGCATAATCTGCTCTAATGCCATCCATTTCCCTGCAAATTCTATGATTTTGTCATTTTTTAATGCAGAGTAATACTCCATTGTGTATAAATGCAACTAGGCAATTTAAATAAAACTAATTTCTAATTGAAAATCTAACTTGCTCAAAAATACTCCTGTGAGAAAAGCTCTGTTGAAGAGAAGAAAAAAAAAGTCAACACAGTACAAGAACCTGTTTATTACCAAAGGGTGTTTTTTTTGCCTTTGTTTTGTAATATAAACTTGATATTAATAAAATTTTCATCCCTTTATGATTCACTCATACCTTTCTTGTTCTACTGCTAGAATCTCCATGTTTCTTTCCATTGATTTCTCATTTACTCCCCCTAGACTTAAAAAATCCAGGCTGCTTTGAAGGCTCTAAAGTTAAGGAAGCATTCAAAGCATTGGAAAGCAAAACATGCATTTCTAAGGTCCCCATTTACCTCATTATTCCTGTAAAAGACACATTAGGAGTAAAAATTTTCCATTGACCCCTACAAGACCTCAGCCCGAAGTGTTCTCCATCCTTGTTTCTTTCCAACTCTGTTATTAAACACAATTGCCCCACCAATGTCTCCTGAACCTTGAGTGTCTTTCTCCTTTCAGAACACTAAACCTGTGCACTCATCATGTTACGAAGCTCTCAGACTGAAGTTGACACTCCCCACAAACACCCGCCCTGCCCGCTGCCCCCACGGGTGCCAAAGGGGATGGGAGTGCAGATTGCCCACTCAGGCCTCACAGGCGGGTCAACTGAGTCTGGCTGCCTTTTGCCTCAGTTTCTGCCACTGTCTCTTCTCCCCTACGCCCTCTCCTATAAAAGTTCTGCTCAGTTTCAGAAAAAAATGTGGTCATAGAACCTTTAAAGCAATTAAGTTGCTTCTATCCTTTGTCAAAACTGACTTTGAATAGGACCTTCCACCAATTTGACTAGGAATATTTCTGGAGCAAAGGAACATTATAGCTTAGCCTCTTTCCTCCCAGGTAACACTTTCATTCAATAAGTGATTATTAGTTACCAGGCTGTAAGCTGGGTGCTAGGGTGACAAGGTTAAATTTAATATGACCCTGTCCTGAAGGACGCCTTTTCAATAGTTAAAGAGAAGTAAGTAGTTCCAATTTGGTTTGAGACTTTCTTCAGATCCCCTGGTAACTAAAGAAATGTAATCCAAAGTCCAGGTCAACTTGGCTTCTACAGATGAATAGGAAAAGAGAATATGGGGATGTATCTGACTCATCTTGAGATGGTAAACCTATACTTATAAACATGAGAGTTCCTTCTACAACATGAAAATTAGAACACAGATGATCTTCACATAAAATGAGCTGGTATTAAGGAATCTTATTTTTCAGCTTCCTTCCAAAATAAGGAAGAAGATTCTGGTAAATTTGCATTGCCCCCCCCCCCCAAAAAAAAATTTAAAAATGGTATGTAAGAGTTAGATGGAATTATTTATTGTATTTTAAAAAAATCTAAATATTTAAAACTGACTACTGGTAATGGCAATCAGATCACCATATTTGGTGTTCCTCAAAACACATGAGTGATTATTCACCTTAAGATCACTATAAGTTGCTAGAATTTGGAAGTTGAATCATTTAACCTCAGGGTTATGACTACATGCCTTGCAATTATCTCTAGCTCTAAAACTTTGAACTATTTAAAAACTTTTAATAGATAATAACTATTCAATAACTTAAAGCCCTATCACCAAGTACTCCATTATTAGAGAGGTCTAAAATTAGACAAAAGTTAGTGTTCTTCATCCAATAAATGATACGCTTTTGGAATATTAGTTTAGATTTGCTTATGCATAGCTCTCATCCATTAATTTAACAGAGGAGAAATAAGACCATATCATTACATCTACACTAGCTATGTACCTATGTTGCTGTTTAATAGTAAAGCAAAGCCTGGTTTATGACTAGTAAAATGAGATCCTGAGTTTTTCCTTGTAGTGGCTGTTACTCCCTTCTAAGAGTCCTTGGCTCTGCAGGTAACTGTCTTCCCTTCTGTTCTGCAGACTTCACTATAATTCTATTCCACCCTGCTGTGGAAAAATGGGGAACTGGGAATCAGACAGGGAAAGACTGGCGATAATGACAAGATGCTATTGCAGCAGTCTGCCTTTTGTTATTGCGAAAGGGAAGGGTATCATTCAGAAGAGTGTTGCATTTTGTAAATGCAGAGTGTGGCCACTTTGTTTTTATGAGATAGGTTATCAGGTGTCATCCCCATTTTATCACTGGCAAGATGACCCTCTTGCTAAGGATTGTCTAAATACTCACTGTAAAATCACAGTAACACAGGAGAAACTTGCCTTTGAGTAGGTTTTTCAGTGCGTACTTTGTGCTAATGGCTTTGTTAAAGAAACCACATTTTTATTTTTCTGTACAGAGAAAAATTGCCAATTCCAAAAGGGAGAGTCAGGAATAATCCTAATAGTATTGAGAAGTTATGAGGGTCTGGTAGATATTGAGTCTTCCAGGAACTGAAATATTCAGAAGTTTTTTTTTTTTTTTTTAATATATGCTTAAAAGATTAGGAGAATGGTAGTATAGTCTCATTTCGAAGAAGCAATCCAATATTTCGTAATATAGTCTCATTTCGAAGAAGCAATCCAATATTTCAGTGTCTGCTTTGAGTTAAACACCTTATACAGGTTATTGTTTAATCTTCTGCACTGTCCTATGAGGTCTATGGATTAACTCACACACAAGGAATTTGTGGTGCAGAGAGTAGGAAATTCACCCCAATCAGTAAAGTGACAATGAATGACTTCTACTTCTGGGAAGATCAAGATGAAGTGCTTGTCCCTGTCTTTCCACTAAATGCAACAAAAAAAATCAGGACACTATACATAAAACAAATACAAGGCACTAAAAGATAAGAGAAAAGACCACAAACTAGGAATCCTAGGACCCCAGGAGTGACAACATGGAGTGTTCCTGGGTTTTCTTTTAGCCTCACAACCATCAAGAATTGGAGCTAAAGAGGCCGAAAAACTGGAAATACTGATGGGCATAATCTAAAACGGACCTCACAAAAGCCTTTTCTCTCTACCAAAAAGATCATGAAAGGGAAAGGAAACCTAGAAAGACAGACACCTTTTAGACAACCATCTCTCTACTCTAGCCAAATGTCCCAGAATGCTGGTGGAGGCTTAGACCTCTACCTCCTGGAGGCTGCAAGGAAGTGCCACACCCTCCTGGGGGATGCTGGCAGAGGAGGCTGAGAGGGGAACTTTCATCCCTGTGTTAGTCAGAGTTTCACTGCTGTAACCTAAAGACTTGACAAGAACAACTTAGAAAAGGAAATATTTATTTTGGCTCATGGTGTCAGAGGTTCAGTCCATGGGCAGCTGACTCTGTAGTTCTGGGCCTGAGGTGAGACAGAACATCATAGAGGAAGGGTGTGGTGAAGGAAGGTTGCTCACTCCATGACAGCCTGGGAGCAGAGAGCTGGAGTGTGGGGCCAGGGAGAATATAATCCCCAAGGGCATGGCCCCAGTGACCTACTTCCTCTGGCCATGCCCTACCTGCCATAGTCACCACCCAGTTAATCCATTTAAATTAATGATCCATCAAATGGGCTAATCCCATGATTAGGTTACAGCTCTCATAATCTTTTCATTTCTGAACATTCGTGCATTGTCTCACACATGACCTTTCAGGGGACTCCTTATGTCCAAATCATAACATCCTTCCTAGACAGTAGCATGAATCTTGCCCTTTCCAAAGTGTCGATGGAGACTATGTGAGTAGCCTGACTTCCAGCTCCATTCTGCAGTAATAAAATGCTCCTCACCTCTTCCCCTGCTGGAGCTCTTTTCTAAAAAAACAAGGCCATCTAAAATACAATAGAAAAATAAGATCCAGAGTCTCATGAATTGAAAGCTTTCACGATGCAAAATGTCTGTAAAATTAATTATGGCCCGAGAAGAAATATTTGCAAGCCACATATTTGCCAATGGACAGACTATATAATATATAAAGTACCTTTAATACTCAGTAGTATAAAGAAAATCCAATTAGAAAATGGGCAAATAATATAGGAACAGACATTTCACCCAAGACTATATTCAAATGGTAAATAAGCACATGAAAAGTGATTCAAAATTATTGGACATCAGGAAAATGCAACTTAAAGCCACAATGAAATATTCACTACACACTTGTCAGAATAACTAAAATCAAAATAGTAACAATACCAAATGCTGGTAAGGCTTTGGAGACACCAGATCACTCATATTGCTTGTGGATCACTCATGGTCCTGGTGAATATATGAATAGTATAGACATTCTGGAAAACAGTTTGGTAGATTCTTAAAAACACTAAATATCTCAGCAATTGCAATCCCAGGCATTTCTCCCAGAGACATAAAAACTATGTTCATTTGGAAACCTGTACATAGATATATGTAGGTTTATTCATAATAGCCCCAAACTGAAGATAACTCAATGGTAGGTTTATTCATAATGGTAGGTTTATTCATAATAGCCCCAAACTGAAGATAACTCAATGTCCTTCAGTGGATAAATGGTTAACAAACAAGGTATACATGTATCATGGAATGCCATTTAGCAATGAAAAGAAATGGACTATTGCTATACACAATGACTTGGATGAATCCTCAGAGAACTATGTGGAGTTAAAAAAAAGCCCTTCCCCAAAGGTTCTAAACCATATGATGCCATTTATTAGACAGTGTTGAAATAAACCTATAAAGATGAGGAACCAATTAGTGACTGACAGGGTTTAAATGGGATGAGGAGAGGGAGAGAGATGTGGCTATAAAAGGTCAAAATAAGGGGACTTTGTAGTGAGAAAAATATTCTGCATCATGACAGTATCAGTATTAATATCCAAGTTGTTATGGGATAAATTATGTCCCCCACCTCCAAATTTATATGTTGAAGTCCTATCTCCCTGTATCTCAGAAAGGGACCATATTTGGAGATAGGTCTTCAAAGAGGTTATTAAATTAAAGTGAAGCCATTAGGGTTGGCCATAATTCTGTCTGACTTAGAAGAGGTGGTTTGGACACAGACATATACAAAGGGAGTTCACAAGAAAATGGTTAATCCACAAGCCAAGGACAGAGGATCAGAAGAAACAAGCCACTGATACTTTGATCTTGGACTTCTAGATCCATGAATTGTGAAAAATTAAATTTCTGTTGTTATGGAAGCCCCAGCAAACTAATACACTAGTTATGATATTTTTCTGGTATCAAGATGTTACCTTCCAGGGAAACTAAGCAAAAAATACATGGGATATTTTGTATAAGTTCTTCCACTTGAATGTGAATCTTTAATTATTTCAAAATAGTTTCTTTTTTCCTTTCCTTCTTCCTTTTTCTCAGAAGTGTTCTACCTCTGAGTTATATCCCAAGACCGCCCCCCGCACTTTTTTTTTTCCAATTTTATTTTTGAGGCAGGGTCTTTCTAAGTTGCCCATGCTGGCCTCAAACCTGTGATCCTCCTGTCTCAGCCACCTTGAGTAACTGAGATTACAACATAGTTTTTATTTTTAAATGATTCTGATGTTCAAATACAAGTCTGTCACTAAAGCTTGTGCTGAAAACAGACACAAACTTTTTATTTTGCCCTGTTTTCAAAGATCTTCAGTTTGGAAGCTGAGTTAATATTCGAACTATGAATTCAGACTCAGGAGATTGATGTAGTGCTGAGCTAGAGTCTCTGTCGTGACAGGTCAAAATGTGCTCTCTATGGGAGTTTCTGTAATGGGTTCAATACTTCCTCATGATTTCTTCCCCGTAGTAATGGCCCTCCCTAACTGACCCAGAGCTCAGAGTAAAGAGTGACCTTAATGCTGTTTCTTTTATCTGTAAGTAAGATCTCAGCAATCTTAAAGGTAATTGACACCCTGTGGTGTTCTGTGACTTTCTAAAATTAATGCTGCATAATTTTGAGGGCACCATTTCATAGTGATTGGGAGCATTTTGCTTTAAATACATAGTTTTGGTACCACATAGCCCCTACATGCAAGACAGCATTGGGTCCTCAATTGAAACAATAGTCATTCCAATTCAAGAATTAGTAATTGTTCCCATGCTTTAAAAAAATCCAAAACATGAAAGTTCTCTTTTGGACTTAGGATGCTTCTTTCTTTTCTTATGTGGTAAGGTATTTTCATAAGGATTTTTTAGAGGCAATTTTGACTTTGTGTTTTGCTTTGTAGGCTGACTTGAGAAATTAACCTCCTCATAAAATCCAATCCCACTTTGCTATTTTGACACTTCTTCTGTCTGAAAGTATTCATTAACATTTCACATAATTGCCCTGTTTCCAGAGCAAGTATGCAATTACGTACAGAATGAAGACTTCATAATGCATATCCAATAAAGTCCACCCTGTCTGCCACTAGTTGACATCTAAGCCCTATCATGGGCTTGAAAGAAATTTTTTTTCTATTGCTTCTGTAGGATCCTGTTGAATTCTATTATTCATCTGCACCATTAAAAGGTGACCACCAGTTTTAGCCATTTGTAATGTCTACTATCCTTCAGGCAGTGTTCTCTCTTATGAACTCTGGGTTATTATTTTAATATGCTGCTAGTGATTATTGCCAGGTCAGCATATAGAATTTTCTGAAAATTTATTACAGTATTATCATAATTTTGCTTTTACCAAGATAGTCATGTAAATAGAAATTAAATCTTGATAATAATTTGGAGATTAGGGACAGCCATGAAAAAGTATCTATGAGAACTTTACCTGCTAGTGAAATCTGAAGTCAAGGTATGGGCTTATAGGAACAAAAGCATTTCATTTTCTGATTAAATGCTAAATTGCACAGAGCTTTGAGACCAATTGGGGAAAAAATAAGTTTTTGCAATTTATTGATCTGCCATGAAAACTTTTGCAAAATCACTGCAGATGAAGTCATTGTAGAATCTGTAGTCCTGCTTTTAGTCAGTACCAACAGTGACCTTTGTTTTCTTGAGGTTTTTCTCTTTTCATATAGGCCATGTTTTCAAGTCAACTTTTGGTTTAATTTTTCTTTGCGTAATCCAAGAAATCACAATGGAAAATCCAGTTGTCTTGTCACCACTAAAATGGGTTCTGAATCCAAATATACAGATGACATCTGGTGTAATCTTGTACATTTTGGCTAGTTTTTCTTAAGTTTCTGTCTTGGATAGTGATGTCTTCACAGGGTGAAGGCTATTAATGACCATCTGTTTTCCCTAAAATTGTTGGTTAGTTATTAGCTTTCAGTCTGAAAGTTAACAGTGCCATTCATGCTCATCCCTGATTCTTAAGGAGCTAGGGAAGAAATAAGGCAGGAGCAAATTTTAAAAGTATCTATATATTTTTTTCTGAAGAATTAAAAGCAATTATGGAAACAGCTTTCACATCCTAATTTTTTTTCAACTTTTAAATGACCTGTTCTTATTTTTCAAGCTCCAACAAATTACCATCAAATATTCTTTAAAATGTTTATCAAGTTATGAATCATAACACTGTTATTCATTTTGCAGAACAGTGACTAATACAGATGTCTCTATTTTATGCATTTGGAGAAATGGATTTTTTGGCTACTCTACATAGATTGTATGTATGATTCTTAGGAAAGTCATGGCATAAACTCAATCAGTTGTTTCACAGTGATAAATGCTTCATGTAATATATCTAAGATCCCAAAGCTTAGTTTCTTCATATTTATAACAATACACTGTATCTCAGTCTTTGGTGACAAGCAATCATAGCAATGTTTATATTCAAGCTTCCTGATTTCTGTATCTGTCAAATATATAAAGTGATCCTTGTTGGCTCTTATATCAGAAGTAGTATGGCAACTTATCTGATAGTCTGCACAAACTGAATAGAATTATTACCTTGGGACTATTATTTATATTTATATTTGTCCTTTCCCAATCAAGTTTAGTTTGATATTTAGCAGTTAGTTTCTCTTGACCCTATGTTAGTATGCTGATAGCAATTTGGTGATTCATCTCAGAGGTCTCATTTATTTTATATTTTATTATTGTACCAGAAAAAAACAAATATGAATGGCCATGTTCCATCTATAAATTCTCCAAGGACAAACATCGAACAATACATGTGTGGATATGTGATTACAACTAGTAAATACTGATATTGCTATTATAAATCTCAAAGGTATCAAGGTATGATTCTGTTTTCTCTATTCAGAGAGTCTGCTTATAATAAGCCACTAATCTATCTAAAATAAGAAGCCATAAAAATAAAAATCGTTCTTCTTATTAGAACACATAGGATTAGGATGGAGAGGTGCCAACCAGGAAGCTTCAAAGACTGAAATTCCACTTTGTAAAGATAGCTACTTCTGTCTCAAATCAGAAGGACAACTTATGTGTTTTTCATTTTCCGACATGCATCCTCCTTCTTAAACTATTGCTATCACAATTTCCTACTATTAAGCACCTAACGTGTGCAAGGCATACAAAGCCTACTGAGATTATACTTGGTATTCAAATATTAAATCTTACAGCCTTTGTGATTAGAAATGGTAAAAAAGATGAGTATTGAATTTTCGGTCTAGTGATAAATACAGCAATAAGAAAAATGAACTAGAAAATTAAAAAAAATTGTATCCTATTTTAAATGAGGTTCCCCCAGAAGCAGAGGCTAAGATAAATTTCCATTCAAGTACATTCTTTTAGAAAATGAAGCCTAGGAATAAGAAGGACACCCTGAGAAGAGTGAGCCAGTAAGGAGGGAGAGCTAATCAAGGTGTGTTGTTGAACTGACTCTCCCCATGGACAGTTGGGGCCTGGTCCTGGTGGGGATGCTTTAAGTACTTGTATAGAAAGTCCTTGAGGACTGTTGACATGGGAAGGGGAGCAAACTGATCCCCACAGGCTAATATTAACACAGCAACACATTAATTTAATCCTTTAAGAGTCTCATTAGGAAGTCAAGAATCCCTGGGATAACAAACCAGCCAGACACACAGTACAGCTGAGATGGGGTGTTGTCAAGAGCACCTGTGTAGAGCTGGGTGACTCTACAATGGCTGGGGCAAAAAGATGGGTGGAGCGCATGTGGGAGGAGCGTGGAAATGGGTAATGCAATGCCCAACTTTGTTATTCATTAGGTGCAACACTTGTCCACTCAGCCCTGTTTCCTCATCCTGAAAGAGACTGACAGATCACTTCCCCGGGGCCTTTTTCCCAGGCTGAGTATGAAGAGACCACTTTGAAGCAACTTGAAGAATAAGTCTTCCAAACTGATAGTTATTGAGGATATTGTAGACTTGAGACATGTATAAATATCAGAAAACAGAGAAGCAGTGGGAAGTCACAGAAAACATCTAGAAAACCTCAGGAACCCTGCACTGATGTGGCAGTTCTGCAGCAACAATGGATAAGAAAAGAGGAAATGTAAATGGTGACAAGTATTACATTTGGCATCTTGGAAAATAAATGTGTGAGTCTAACATTTCAGAAAAAGAGGGTTTTTTGTTTGTTTATTTTTATGTCTTAACTAGTTGACATGTTAAAATACTACTTTTTATTAAATTATTTATTTATTCTAATTTGTTATACACAATGGCAGAATGCAATTCATTTCATATTCCACATATAGAACACAATTTTTCAAGTCACTGATTTTACATGAAGTATTTTCACACCATTCATGTCTTCATACATGTACTTAGGGTAATGATGTCTAACTCATTCCACCATCATTCATACCCCCTTGCCCCCTCCACTCCTCTCCCTCCCCTTTGCCCTATCTAAAGTTAAAATACTATTTCTTGCTAGAAATAAATATTGATTGAACTAGTTCAACAAATGCCTAATATATGAAGACTATGATGCCTAGTCTGCCTCAGTCCCACTTAGAATCTACATTTTAGTCATGTCTGCCCACCTTTCAGCTTTAGAGTTCAAATTCACTTTCTTCTGTAGTGTTTTGACAATTGAAAGACTCCGGTTGCATTATTAATTCCAACCCTATTTGATCTCTGAGGATTCAGCCAGTAGCTACTCTCCCATCCACAAGTTACATGACAATTCTACTTCTATTTCTTCAGAACTTTTGCAAATTTAATAGCTGTTAAATGCCAATGTTACTCTAGATTATCCTCTGGGTCTTAGTGTCAGTGAATATGCATGATGGATATAATCGAGGATAACAATATTTCATATGCCACCCTTCCTCCCAGCCATTTAAAAACATTATGGAGAAACTTTTCAGAGGAGAATGCAAACTGGTACTGAAGTGGTAACAGACTTCAATGCCTAACAACTGAACTTCTGAAAGCTGTGGCCCTACAGGCTTCCCTCATGTAGGGTCCTACTGGTCCCTTCAACTTCCCTTTCATGTACTCTTTCCTGGAATGGTAGTGACAAATATACTACAATGAAAGGGAACAGAAGCTCAAACTGTTGATCTAGTCTTCACTGTTGGCATGTATTTTATAGTAACTTTCTCTGTGACATAAGCCTTGGAATAGCCTTTAGTCATCGATATTTTTTAAACCTTAATTCTACATTTTATCTTGAACAATCTGCATAATAAGGACCTCTGTATGTATATGGCAATTCATACGAAAACTTCAGATAATCCTCAAAGAATGCCACTGCCTGTGTGACATTTACTCAGTTTCCCTGAACGAGAGTGGTAAATCAGATTAGGAGTGAGAAATTTAAGAAAAAAGACAAAGACATGGAAATAAGTGAAAAGCAGGGGACTGGTGGCATGATCCAGTTCTGACAGAGTCTGGTTCTAACCAAGGAGCAAGAGCCTGTGCGTTTATTTATATAGATATGACCATCAAAGGGTTTTAGTGTGAAAAAACTCTTGAGGTAAACAGAGTGAAGTTGAGCAAAACAGCTTGGTTGGGCAGCTGGGATTTGAAATCAAGGCTTTTGAACTAGGGAATTCCATGGTGAGCATGGAATGTTCCCTATCAACAGGAGTCATATTGCAAATGGGTGTTCCCCTAGCACTCTCCCACTGCAAGTTTCCCAGAAACAGCTTCTCACTGTCCAGGGTTTATGTAGTTCAAAGCAATGATTTATTTACTGCTCACGACAAAAGAATGTCTAGTTCTTCTAGTTTTGAGATTCCATGGAAGTCTGCTCTCCCTGTGTGTATGCTTTAAGACTTTAGAATCTTAGTGATTTCCCTAAACCAACATTAGAGAGGCTATGATATTCCAGAAACCACAAGGCCCTAGGAAGTCTGAGGTGAAAACTGGGACTGGCTGCATCTTTTTAGAAAGTCCCAGTTTGATCTTATTTCATAATCAAGCTATAAAAGAATGATAAAAGTTTGCATGGTGACCTCAGGTTTTCTGGGTGGGGCCCTGGGGCTTCCAACCCAATGTGTGGTGGGTAGTGAAAGCTCACTGTGGGTGACACCTGAGTAGAAAAAGTCAAGGATGAGTTGGGAAAGAGGAGAGGAGTTCCTCAAATGCACCTGCCTTCTCGCCTTGCAGTTTCAGTTTGGCAGAAGGGTAAAGTGCATGTGGAAAAGTGGACCATGAGACAGAGCTATACAATCAAGGGATTTATGTGCTGTGCTGAGGCACGCATGGCATCCTTTAGTGCAGAAAGAAGAATCCTCATACTTTTTTGTGCACTTTGTAACTTTAGTTCCCATGCATCTAACAAATTTATGCTACTATATGCCAGTATGTGGTATTGTGAATTGTGCTGCTATAAACATTGATGTGGCTGTGGCCCTGCAGTATGCTGTTTTTAGGTCCTTTGGGTCTAGTCCAAGAAGAGGAATAGCTGGGTCAAATGGTGGTTCCATTCCCAGCTTTCCAAGGAATCTCCATACTGCTTTCCAAATTGGCTGCACTAATTTGCAGTCCCACCAGCATTGTATGAGTGTACTTTTTTCCCCGCATCCTCGCCAACACTTGTTGTTGTTTGTCTTCATAATGGCTGCTATTCTTACTGGAGTGAGATGGTATCTTAGAGTAATTTTGGTTTGCATTTCTCTGATTGCTAGAGATGATGAGCATTTTTTTTTTGATTATTTGTTGATTGATTGTATATCCTCTTCTGAGAATTGTCTGTTCAGGTCCTTGGCCCATTTATTGATTGGATTATTTGTTTTTTTTTTTTTTTTGGTGCTTATCTTGTTGAGCTCTTTATGTACCCTAGAGATTAGAATTCTATCTAATGTGTGAGGGTAAAAATTTGTTCCCAGGATGTTGGCTCTCTGTTCACCTCACAGATTATTTCTTTTGCTGAGAAAAAACTTTTTAGTTTGACTCCATCCTACTTGTTGATTTTTGGTTTTAATTCTTGTACTATAGGAGTCTTATTAAGGAAGTTGGGGCCTAAGCCCCATGTGATGAAGATTAGGGCCTACTTTTTCTTCTATTAGATGCAGAGTCTCTGGTTTAATTCCTAGATCCTTGATCCATTTTGAGTTAACTTTTGTTCATGGTGAGAGATAGGGATTCAATTTCATTTTGTTGCTTATGGTAGGTACAGTACTAGGGAAATGGGTAAGTAATGCATGGCTCCTAATATCTACTGTGTGTGAGTCACATGCATGTGACACCAGGAAAGGGAGGGAAGGAGGGAGAGATAGATAGAGAATAATAATAAAAACAGTGAGTGACACGATAGCATAAAGGAAGGGCACTGCTAAGCCCTCCCCATGAAGTTATGTCTTTACAAAGAAGGCTTTTCTCTGGAGCTGGGTTTTGAACCTTGGGTGTTCTAGCAACAAAGACTGCAATGAGAATTGTAGTGTGGATGAACTGGGACTTTTGTGTGGGTTTATGGTTTTTTCTCAAAGAACTATCGACACCCACTGCAACAAGCTGTATGCTGTTCTTGCCACTCTAGCAAACTAGACAGGTTTGCTATGGACATGAAGGTCATAGAGCAACCTCCTTCCCACAGGAAGCTGCCTTTGTCATGCCTTGTGACAGTGAAGGCGGGCACATACAACATGACCAGAGTGCACTGCTCCCTAGGGTTAGTCCAGCTGTTCACTGTATTGCCTGATTTCTGGACTTTTAAATCTGTAAATATTTTTAATATTTTTAAATCTTTTCAGATCTGGGTGGGGCTTAGTTTAAAGGATGGAACCCTGGCTTCCTTTATCTGTTACAGGTAAATAATTAAACATAGCTTAGACTTTACTCTTAGAGAGACTCATACTTTTTTTTTTTTTTAAATCATCTTCCTTGCCACATCCGAATCCTTGATGTCCTTATGGACTACTTAGCATTTGGCCAGTGGGTATGGGTTTCTAAGTAAAGTAAAGATTTCTTTCTAAGTTGATTATACCTGGAACTTAAAGTTGGGCATAACTGAATCAAATATGTATGTTTTTTACTTGACATTTTATTTTTTTCTGTTAGGAAAAAATTGTGACTGATCTTTTAAGTTGACTTAGTGTGAATACATATAGTGCATATGTATAATACATATACTAGAAGGTGGTTTCAAAGGATCCTGCCAATGTATTTCAAATAAAAGAACTTGGCAAAAAAGAAAAATGAGTCCTAATGTTCTCACAAGACAATGAGAAAGGATAAGGAAGTTCTGAAAAGTATTTTGGGACTCTAAGAGGGTATATTCTTTACTTTTAATTATTCCTCTAGTTACACTGCTCAAGGAAACCATTTTTCCTCCCTCTGTGGTGGCTGGAGAGTGGGTGCGGATTGGAAAACAAGGTAGTGGTGATTCTCTAGAAGAATCAAATACCCCTTGAATTCTGAAGCAAGAAGGTTAGAAGTCTCCTATATATTTGCACAGTCTCAAGGGAGAGGCATTCAATTTATCTCATTTTTAATGCCCAAGACTTAAAAGGTTAAGATTTACTTCTTACTAAGTTTCTGTTATTTAGGACTTTGTATAATAGAAACAGATACTAAAAGATTTTTTTTTTCTTTCTGTTACTGATATCTGACAAAGCAAACTTGAGTTTCCACATTTCCCAGAAAATGGAAGGAAATCATTTCTGTCCAAAAGAGTAAATCAGTATGGCACATCATATTTATATGTATATTATAATTAAAAGATGTAATGAGGTGTAGAGGTTAAGATCATAGAGTCCACAGTCAAATAATTCTTGTTATGAATACCTGCTCCATCACTGACCAGCTGAGTATTTTCTCGAAAACAGTTTCCTAATCTGTAAAATGGAGCAGACAGGAGCTCCTAGGTTGGCTATGAAGATTAAAAGAAATGTGTTAAAGTGCTTAACAAAGTTCCTGATATGTATAAAGTGTTCAAATATTATCATTACTATTTCACAATAAAGATGTAAAAGACAATTTTCTATACCTTAATATCAAGGTCCCTAAAAATTTGGTGACTTCTTAAGTAAAATTCATGAATAAAGTCTCTGCCCATCCTTTGCATAGGCTCATAGCTTGAACTGGGGAGTAAATTAATATTGGGATTTAGTTTTCCTCCTCATGCTTAGGAGAGACCACAATAGTAGAAATATTTTGATCATTAACGAGGGATCCTGGGTGGCTCCTCTTTGTTGGAACCATTAAACAGGTACATGTCATAAAGTAAGACATTAAGAAAGAAGCTCTTCTGGAGGCTGTCAAATCAATGCTAAATTCCCAGAGACTTGACTAGGAATGCAGATTTTTTTTTCCCCCTGAACAATTACACAACAGCATCCTTTTTGAGGTTTTGAATTAATCTGTGTCACTGACTTCCTGCTGCAGACATGTAAACTTTTCCCTTTTCTAGTGGTAATGAATATTTTCTCTCTACCTGGTGACACAGTAGCTCCTTAGAAGTACCAAGAGCCCAGTTACCTCCTGACTTACTGTAAGTCTTGGGAAAAAACAAATCATATACTCCGGAAAAATCCTGTCCTCCTTGAGACTTTTCCCAGGTGAAATCAGGTTTGGGGTGTTTACTCTCTAGAGTTATGACCTGACTGCCCAAATTACCAAAACAAAACAATTAGGATGCAAGTCCATGACGCTTCACTGAAACTATTAATGTGTCCTCCTAAAAATCCTGTTATTCTGGTTTTCTTTAAAAGCCAGAGTTCTCCTTTCTAACACAATACTATCTTTCTAACATATTCACATCTTTTATCAAAATTCAGTTGTGGTATTTATGTATTCAAAACCAAACTATTTAGCACAAACTAAAGTTCCCAGTAGCACTTCCTTTACCCCATAATCTTCAAAAGTTTACACCCATCTCTCCGGAACATAGCCTTTAACCTCGGAGACTTTCTTTTCTCTGGCTCTTCATTTCCAGCAAGTCTCTGTGACAATGTGTCCTTTATATCTGTCTCTGTTGGAGACTAGGGTATGGCAAGCAGTTGCAACTTCTCATAAACAGCTTAGTTTCAGAATTTTTCTCTCTAAAAGCTATTATATGTCCCATCAGAGTCTCACTTTTAAATTCTGAGTAATGGGGTGGGGGTTGTTCTTCCTTACCCTTGATCTTGGAATCTTAAAATTGATAAATGTTCATCATTCCTTGTCAGCCCTTCGGGTTCCAACTACTATTTCTCAAGTGATAAGATATTAAGATACAAACTGGAATAGACAAGTGCATACTTAGAGCTTTCTGACTTTAATACTTTGTTTCCTGTGGATATTTTCTTCATGTCCTTATACTCCATTTGATAAACAAGATCCTCTCTAATTTAATCTAGATTACAGACATCTCAGAGAACACCCGAAGAAAGCAGCCTTTTGCCTTCTGTCCCATCCTCTATGTACCTGAACTGTAGTCACTAGACTGTCCTGTCAGTTGTGCAAAGTGAATGTCACTGAGACTAGCTTAGATAATATTTCTATCAATAGGATGGTGAGGTTTAACATCACTTTCTGAAAAGTAAACACAGTTAATTGCTAAACATAGTTCTTAGAGATTTACAAGTTGAAAAATTAGTTTGCTAATCTGATTATATGAACATGGAGCTAGCAGCTCTGTAGTTATCAAGATCAATTTGACAACACGGAAAAGAAATGTTTAGTCGTTTCAAAGTTTAATAAGCTCAAATAATTAAATCATTTTTAGGAAAGACCCAAGAAAAATAACAGCCTAAATGAAAATGGGGACACTTAATGAAATCTTAGTCTGGGATTCTTAAGATGGTAGAGCCAGTGCCGTGGGAAGGGAGAAAGGAGAGGACTGTTAGGATGATCAGGGGTTCTGTCACAGAAGGCTGTTCCCTGTTGGAGATCTCAGAGGTGGAACGGAAATCTCTGGGTGATAAGGGCGATAATCCACCTACCATAATGCTAGGATGAGTGAGGGAGAAGGGGCTAGTTTTGGAGTTCTTAATTTTGACTTTGGGGTTTTAGATTTGCTGATGAGAATCTAGTAAGATGACAAAAGAGGGGGTGGGGCATAAGGAAGCCAAAGGGGGGATGACCCTGGATCCAAAACTTTCATGAGAAAACATTTCTTAATCATAGGAAGTATGAAAAAATTGATGAACCCAATCATATATGCCCCATCCAGGTGATATATAATTGTCACCCCCTAGGTCGCCTTCCATGTGGAAATAAGGGGTACTTGAGAAGAAAATTAGATTTCAACAGTGAGATGTAGAAGACCCTAAAGATAGAGAAGTGGTGGTTTGGAAAGAGTACTGTTGTATAAGAAGTTGCCACCTTGATCCCATAGTCCAATGTGGAAGGAAGACAGGAAATTGAGCCACTCTTCTTAAGAAAGAGAATGGAGCTGGGCATGGTGGTGCAAGCCTGGATTCCTAAATACTTAGGAGGCTGAGGTTGGAGGATTGCGAGTTTGAGTGCAACCTGGGTAACTTAGTGAGGCCCATCTTAAACCAAGAAAATGAAAAGGTAGGGGGACTGTGATTTGTGAAAGAATCAGGTTTCAACTAAGGCAGGTCAGCTGGGGGTTATTAGTAAAAGGCAGTTTATTGGGGAATGATATTTTCAGAGGATACGCTAATGAGATTTGAGAGGAGAAAAAATGGGCATCTGGGAGGTTCCAGGCAGAAGCAGCACAGGGGCCTGGAAACAGAGAATGGGAGAAGATAGGAAGCAAATGTCTTGTTCACAGTGGAAAGTACTTTTGCAGAGTGAGGCAGGATGGCAAGGTACAGCTCAGGGATTTCAAGAATCACTTGCCATGGAATTTAAGCACATTTCTTTGTATCACAGGGAGGTTTCTTCCATAATCAGCTGATCAGTCAGATTTGGATGAAAGTGACTTATTAAAGTAGTACTCCTAGGAGAAGCCAGTTAGAGAGTGGACAGAGTTAGAGTGATGTGTGGAATGGGAACATAATCCAAGTGAGCCAATGACATACAAAAAAGGGTTTGCTGGGGCTTCTGGGAAACAGTCTTCTCTTCTTTGCAAGAGTGTTGCCAAAATGTCTGTCCTTTTCATCTGAGTTTGGTGGTGGCAGGTATCGGTTTTGTAATGCCTGTGGCTGTCTTATCCCTACCATGGAAGTCAGGTGTGTATGGAGCAAACCCAGTGGCAACACAGAAACATGGAACCTGGTAAGAGGAGTCTTGGATCAAGCTGGCCCAAGGTTCCCAGAAACTTCAGTTAGGTTTCTCAGAAAACTTTCTGTTGTCTAAGCTAGTTCCAGGATTTTTTTTATTGTTGTTATTGTTATTGCTTCTAGCAGAATTTTAAATTCTCATTTATTTTAATAATCCTGTTTATTTAAATGTGCTTTGATTTTAGGATTGATAATAATCAGAAATGACTAATGGCATCATATATTTAGGTTTAGCTTCTAATGCAGTTGAAATATTTCATGGCATTACAATTAAATAAAGGAAGAGAATTCCCTTGCACACTGGAAATGAAGGAGGGGATTATACATCTACAAGTATGTCTTCTAATTTGTGGCTTCTGATCTTGAAGTTAGTCTTTTGAGTTGTCAAGAGACCTAGGTCCTCCAAACCAACTTTTCCCCATTGAGTTTAGCTTTTTACTTTACATGCAAAACAACTTGATATCCTAAGTGTGCTTTGTAGATTACAATTCTAATTCTTAATACGTTCTTGTGCTTTCAGTGTTGCGTGTTCTGACAGATTCCTGCAGACTGTCTTTGAGGGGCTTTTCACCTCTACTTTTCACCATCCTTTTGTCTTGTCTCTGAATTCAGAGACGTGACTGCAAAAATAGATGATTGAATACCAAGTACGTACAGGCTCTACTTTCCCACTTCGATTCATTTCCTTTCCTGAGAATTCGAAGCACATCTGTTGTTTTCTAGGCATTTGCTTTCTTCTGGAGTTATCTCCTTACAGCTTTTTTTTTTTTTCTTAAGGTACTTCCTATTCAAACTCAAAATTCTTTCCTCTTATTTTTCTTCTATACAATCTGAAGCATGCTGAATTTTCTTCCTTTGCCCCCAATTATTTCAAGTCTCCTCTTCCTTAGACCAACTTGAGAGGTTGCACGGTCCCTCTTTCTCTGTTAGTTTTACTGTTTGGCAAATTCTTGTAATCTTTTCCTATAAGGGGTTTGTCTCCATCAACTCTAGAGAGCCAGTTTAATCCACACAACCAAATTGACCTGGAGTGTGGGTATTCTCCTTTAGAAGAAAGTTGAGATGTGTTATAGGTTTAAAACTAAGACTAGTAAGGGTCTGAGATTTGACCTGCATGCTTCTATTTACATCTACCATCTGGTATATACAAGGATGTTTGCTTATTAGTTGAATAGGTCTGATTTTCTTCTAGTTGAGAAATGAATAACATGTAAAAATTTAACAATCTGACCTTTTATATTATATAAATGAGATTAGAAGAGAGAGTATCTCGTTTCATTTTCTTTAAGAGCAATGGTTAATTATTTACTTGATAACAGGTTCTGAAACAGTACTAGAATAACTAGAAGCTTTTAAGTATTTTACTAGGTAGGGTTCAACCTTCCTCCCTCTATTCTACTGATAGTATGTTTAGACAGACATTTTATTGACAATTTGATATCTCTCTCAAACTTTCCCCCCCTACCAATTGTATTTTCATTTGTTCAGGTTACAGGTGAGGATTCCTTAATTCTAATAATTCAAGACAGTCTCTTCCACTTAAGGCAAGTAATCAAGTTTATGAATTAGTTTTTCAGGTTTTTTTTCTTTTTGTCCCCAATTAAAGCTTCAATAGCTTTCTCTGTATTTTCTTGTCACAATGAATTTTCTAAAATTTTCTAGAATCCCTTGTTAAAGTAGTGGCTGCTACTTTGTCTAATTTTATTTTTGGAACCCTAGTGCATAGAAGAGATTATGCAACAGTCAAAGAAAGAGAAAAGGTATTTATTTAATAGAAATATTTTCTTGCGATGTTGCTTTTTTTGGTTATTGACTGGTTCCATGAAAACAGCACAGTCTAATAGGAAATAAAAAATCATGGACTCAGTAAATTCTTTAGTTTTTTTTTTTTTCCTGGAGAAGTCAAAGGTTCTTTTTCTCCATCCCTGCCCTACCTCTTTGTTGCTTGTTTAGAAAAACAACAACAACAACTCTTTCCTTCTTCCCCTTTTGATAAGCATCTGCTTAGTTAGAATATGTCTTGGACCTGAGTATTCTGTACTAAGTTTCCCTGGAATGTGGAGAAAGAAAGAAAGAAAGAAAGAAAGAAAGAAGGAAAGAAAGAAAGAAAGAAAGAAAGAAAGAAAGAAAGAAAGAAAGAAAGAAAGAAAGAAAGAAAGAAAGAAAGAAAGAGAGAGATTCAATTTTGTTTTCATTTTGGGGAAATTTTCTTCTATTTTGTTTTTGTATCAACCTCATTTTGATGTGTTCTTGACTGCAAGAGCTGCCCCATTTGTGTTCTAAGACTTAACCCCATCTGACTGCATTCATTCTCTCACTTAACATCAGGCTATCTCAAATCTTTCTTTACTACATAATTGGTATTCAGTGGTATCTCTTCTGTACTTTGATAGCTCTATATTGCTATTAGTTCTCTTTAGAAAATTTTATCCATGTTTTGTTTTCTTAGATCTGCAATCCTCTTTAATCTTTTAATTTGGTTTACTTTTAAGTTCTTGTTTTATTGTACTTATTCTGGATATTACTTTCTGGAGAGTATAGGCCTGATATAAATGAATGCTTTCTTTCTGTTCTTGGAATTGTTTTGTTCCAGATTGGATTTTATTTTTTTGGTCATTTGCATGGTATCCCTGCATTCCACACACATTTTTTGAACTCTGGCATGTATGGACATTTCTTTCTTTCTTTTTTTTTTTTTTTTGACATTTCTTTATTTTGCTATGTGACCAAATAGTCAACTTGCTCTTCTACAGTATGTGTGTGATGGGCTCTTGATGTTTTTTTTCCCCACTGTATTTAGCCCATTATCATGACTGTTGCTACCCCAGCACATATTAGGGGACTCTCTGAGTGATGACTGTTGTTCTTAGCCTTATTTTCTTAGCCCGCATTTTTGGCCAGTTGTGGACATTAGCTATATGCAGCTTTTGTTAGATAATCAGACTGATTTTTTTTTTAAATCTACTAAATATCACATTCCTATATTTATAGCATTTAGTTGGTATGTGTGTATGTACATAGTTTTCTGAGCAGGAGCACATCAGGGCTTTGAATGATGTCCCTCAGTTCAAACACAGCAGTTGTGTAAGCTATGTTTACAACATAGGGTCCACTCTGTTATTTATGTTCCATTTCCTCTCTGCTACTCCCCAGTCAAGAAAGAAGGGGGAAAAAGTTCTTGCCAAATTTAGTTATTGTATTAATTTCCTTTGGTTGAGGCGGCACAGTTCCAGCGTCTGATTCCATCTTCTCACAACCTTTCTCTTTGTGTATCTGTGTGTCCTTTCCTGCCTCCCACTGTGATCCCAACCCAGTACAATCTCACCTCAGTCCTGAGCTTTAATACATCTTCATTGACTCTATTTTCAAATAATGTTCCATAATTAGGTTCTTGGTGGACTTTTGAATTATTATGGGATACTAGTCAACCCACTACAGACATATCAGGAAGAAATGTCAGGACTTTGTCAACAAACCACATAGGTACTTGTTTTCAGGGCTGGTTTCACCCCTCTACTAAAGCCTGTCTTGAAGACCACTACTCTCTGCAGAACCCATTAATTGCTCTTTCAAGTTAGGGTGATAGGGTGCTACTCTTTGCTGTTGCCAGTCATGTGGGTAGAACATCACCCTTGTTAGTTTTCCTTGAATCTACCCACAGATTTATAAACAATCACATTAGTTAACTACTACTTTTGTTTTTTCTTCCCTCCCTCTCTCCCCCCCTCCCT
>NW_025999968.1:10907797-10970151 GCF_001458135.2 Marmota marmota marmota | reverse complement strand
CCTTCCTTCCTTCCTTCCTTCCTTCCTTCCTTCCTTCCTTCCTTCTTCTGTGGTTCTGAGGATTAAACCCAGGTCCTCACACTTACTAGGCAAGTGCTCTACCACCAAGCTATATCCCTGGCCCTAGTCAACTATTCTTGATAACCCCAATATGTTATCATATTTTCTGCCAACAGAAACTTGTGGATGATTCTTCATCCCTACCTCATAATTCATTTAAAGGACCCATTAATAGTGTTTCCCCACTTAAGACTTTATTGTAGGTTTCAGAAACACCCTTTATTATATTAAAAAAAAAGTGTTTTACTAAGTGAGGTTTTTTGAAAAATATATTTTGCATATTACTAATTTTTTTCCGCATATATTCAGATGATTTGTTTTCAACTTTAGTCTGGTTAATGTGTTTTGAACCTGAGCTTTTCTGAAAACAGAACCTGAAACAATGATTAAAATTCTGATGCTGTATTTGGGAGGTAAAAACTCAGGACAATGAGCAAAAAAGGAAAATGGGAATGAGCCATAGAAAAGTGGGGAGCTCTGGGAGGGGATGAATTACCATGCTGGCTATAGCTTCATTTGTAGTCAAAAAGAGACTCAGATATTCTTTTGACAGTTGCATTCATTCAGCATGAAGGACATTTCTATGGACTGTGTACAGAACTGTCTTAGTTTATGGGAAAGAGTGAGCAAGGGGAGCGGGATTTATCTGTCCATATCTACTGTTTCCTATTGAATAAAATTTATTGCACAGGAGGTAAATTGTTCCATATATCTAAATTTCATTATCTAGTCCCTTAGATGACAGCTCAGGATGCCAAGTCACATGCCCTAGAGTACAGCATCTCATTCAATTCCAAAAATATCAAGAGAAGCCAGACATTTCAGATATGTGGCTGGTTAGATCAGCTCTGAAGTGGTGGCCAAAGATGAAGACCTGGCACTCTCTGGGCAAATGATTAATCAGCTCCTATCAGTGACAGTAAGGTCTGTGAAGAATTTGAGCCAAAGAAATCTGAAGAAACACAAGAGATTTGGGTCCAATACATGGTAAGTCACATTTATAAATCTTTGCAATACTAAACTTTCTTTGGATTCCTAGAAAAACCCCTGGTTACTGTGGCAGCCATGAAAAAGTGGGGCTTAGATGTCCTGCAGCACCAAGTATAGGTGGTTGACAACTCCAGTTTCTGAAGGTGTGTCTTGAGGTATTAGTTTGTTACACAACATTGCTATTATGGTTTGGATCTGGAATGTCTCCCAAAGGTTCATTGGTTGAAGACTTGATCCCCAGTACAGCAATGTTTGGAGGTTGGCTTTTGGGAAGTGATTGAGTTGTGAGGTCTCTGATCATCAGTGGATTAACCCATTGATGCATTAATAATTTGATGGCATTATTGGGAGGTGATAAGAACTTAGGAGGTGAGGCCTAGTTGGGGGGAAGTAGGAGGACATGCCCTCGGAGGGTATTTCTTGTTTACTACAATGAAGCATCTTAGTAGGTTTGTGCTGTAGTCACTCTACTGAACCAAATTTGGTTCATGAGGACCCCAAAGAATGGAGTTGGCTGTCTATGGACTGAGACCTCAGAAGCCGTGAGTGTCAAATAAACTTTTCCTTCTCTAAAATTGTTCTTGTCAGGTATTTTGGTCACAGCAGCAAAAAAGCTGACTAAAACAACATCTTATATGTTTCATTTGTCAAACTTAAGAAATTAGCAGTGGTACTAAACTGACAATCTGAATTTAGTCATGTTGCTGCCCAGCACCCCCCGCCCCATGGTGAGAAGGGCACTACATTCTATGTCACATTCTGCCACAGAACCCAGGACCCCATTCTAATCATGAGAAAATCAAAGCCATGGGTGGTCTGCAAATTACCTATTACACTCAAAACTGTCAAGATCACAAAGACCCAAGAAAGACTGAGAAACTCGTAGTTTGGAGAACACTAAGCAGACATAATATTAAGAATATTGTACTATTCAGAAGGCATCCTGGAACATGAAATAGAAATTATTAGAAAAACTGATGAAGTCTCCCAGTTCTTGGGGGCAGCACCCTTTGTTCCCTCTGTTTTTCCCTCTACTTCACAATACCTGTCCCTTATAGTGAAGCATCTCAGCAGATATGTGCTGACATAGTCACTCTGAGGAAGCGAGTAACTAAGTCTAGCCTGCATTCAAGGGGTGTGTTAGGTTTTCAATGTCTTGACCAAAATACCTGACAAGAACAACATAGAGGAGGAAAAGTTTATTTTGGCTTATGGTTTCAGGGTTTGGGCCAAGGTTGGCTGGCTCCATTGTTCTGGGCTTAAGGTGAGTCAGAACATCAGGGTAGAAGGGTGTTGCAGAGGAGTGCTGGTGTGCTCATAGTGGCCAGGAAGCAGAGAGAGAAAGGGGAAGAGCCTGCAGGAAAGATGCATCCTTCCAGGTCATGCCCCTGGTGACCTACCTGCCTACAGTTACCACCCAGTTAGTCCAAACTAGGATGGACTGATTAGGTTACAGCTCTCCTAATCTAATTATTTTACCTCTGAATATTTCTGCATTAACACAGGAACTTTTGGGGGGAACCTTATATCCAAACCATAACAAGGGGAGAGCTAAGCTCCATATGCTAGAAGGAGTTTGTGTGTGTGTGTGTGTGTGTGTGTGTGTGTTTTCCCACTTTGGAATTATTTGGTAAGAAAAACTTATTCATTCAACAATTGATTTATGTCAGTATGCATACATGGAGCTTAAACAAATTATTTGGTTTATAATCCAATATTTTAATTTATTTTGTTGCTTAAAATTTCTACCTTCTCCATTAGGAATTCTAAGGTTAATGCCTGTATCCTTATAACGCTATCTCTACTTTTAAAAAAATTAGCACTTTCTTACTTTTCCCTTTCCATAACTCCCCCAATTTCCCATACCACTTACATTTTCCTAGGTCAGAGAAAAATACATATTTTTTTTCTAGAGAAAGTCTAGTGAAATTAATAAGAAATATTTGATTCCCAGTTTTTGGTATTTATTTATAGAAAAAATAAATCTTACATGGATTAAAAACATGCATTTTACAAATTGCCTTCAGGGGAAAAACACCTGAAGACTGCAAAATTCATCAAAAGTGCTGGTTAATACACTTGTGTTATTTCCATCAATCATATTCTGTTGAAGTTAATGACATATTGTTTCCTTCTTGTTGGAAAAAATCAGCTGGCTTTAATTGTTAATGTTTTTGAAATTTCTTGGCAAGTCAGAGAAATTCATTTGGATTATCAAGAGAAATTTTTATAGCATAATGATCTGAATTCTGGTTCTCAAAAGTTGTTAATCACTGAAAATGAACTGCATCCCACATTCATATTGGCAGTTAGAATGAATTTGCTTGTTTGTTGTGATTGTGGATCTGATTTCTCATCTCAGCAGATATAGAATTGGATGCCCTTTTGGTGCATCTCAAGACTGATTTGAAAGCTTGAGAGACCATTTAAAGTTTGGGTTTGAGGAAGATGTAAGTGCTTGGTATTACATTTGGCTCTATGTCATTTGCTAAGTGTATAAATTCCTTGAAAACAGAAACTTCTTTTAATGTCACATTTAACATGCATATTTAATCATCACCTTTAGCACAAATGAAGTTCTGAAAACTTTGTGTTAACATATCTATACAAAAATATTCTTTCTTGCCTAAACTTTCCCCATTCACCAAAGTGCACTATAGGTTTGGTAGAGGGTTATAATTTAGTCCTTACAGATTGTTTTAAAGCAATATTAGTTAAAAACACAAAATTCTATTGCAAATGGGGTGGGTATCTGCATGTAGTGTATATATAGTTAGGAAATTATTTCACTCATAGCAAATGTATGGTTCTTTTCCTTGTGTGATTTGCAAGTGGTAAAGAACAAGTCTATCTCTGTTTCTTAATAAGCCTGTAGTTATTTTGTTAAGTTCCTTGGGATGGCCTTGATCTGATGATCTATCTTTCAAGTAGACCTAAACTGATGCAAATTGATAAATAATAATTAAAGATACATGTAAATGTGCCAACTAAATTTTGACCTATGTTAATAATTAATTTTGCTATTTAGTGCCTGCTGAAACACTTAAAGTGGTGGCTAACATTTTGAAAATATCAAGTAATATCAAACATTGAGTATTATTTACTCAGATATATATGAAAGAGACAATGGAAATAAAAGTGAAGGAAGCATCCTGTCAAGTCACCCTGTGTCAAAAATATGAATTGAATGGAACTCAGTTCTTGATGCTGCCTTCAAATTGCCCTATCTCTTTATTATGCCTTTGCCTAGTTCTAATTTAGGGATGGGAAAGGGCATTGGAAGGAGTGTAGCTTTCAAGGTGGTCTTTTGTACAATTTGAGAACTAAAAGCTGAGCCAGAGAAATAACACTTGGTATATATAAATTTGATTGCTTCAAGAGAGATGTGGCAAAAAATTGACTAGCTTTTATATTAACATAAGGAGGTATGCATGTCCCCAAACTCTTTCATTCTAGATAATAGCAGAGTGGATGAAACAGATGTATGCACTACAAACAGACACCCACCCCATTTGCATTTGTAAAGTGAGGAAAATAAGCAATAGAATTTTGCGTTTCCAACTCATATTGCTTTAAAATAAAGGGTGTAACTTGCCTAGTATGAACAGTAGCGTAAGGTGAGGTGTAACCCAGTGGCTATGTCACTGGTTCTTTCTGCCCTTCCCTGCTCCATTGTACAGCACTAGGAGCCACAGTTCCTAGATTCCCTTTCCCTCTGGCTTCAGTATAGCTTGGCCAATGGGAGGCCTGAGCAGACAATTGGAAGCCTAGAGTGGGGAAAAGCCAGGTCCTTCTTCACATCTTTACTTCCTGAGGTGTCCTGGCAGAAGCTGCTTATTCTCAGTACCCCTCTGTGTTAATAGCAACCTAAAGACAGTCCTGGTAACACTACTTTTCTCCATTGCCTTGCTAGCCCATGGGATGAGGCAGCTTCTTGTTATTGCTAATCACCAGATTATCTTGCTCACCTGTTTTGCTTTCTTGTCACCATCCTTGTGGTGAGTTTCTTTAATTAACTTTTAAAATGTTTTCTTGGGGCAGGCCCCAAAATGGCTATAGTTAGGCTCCTTCACCAAGACAGCAGGCTGTTATGTTTTTAGTGTGAGCCAGGACTGGGAAACTAGCTATGTTATGGTGAGTCAAGGCCAGAAAAACCAATGCAGCCTTTACATTCAAGGTCATAAACATTAACTTGTGAGCACACCCCTCCCCTTATGTAACCTGTTGGCAGTGTGCCTTCTTTGAGCTTATATAAAAAGGGCCTATGAAAATGGCTTGGGGGCTGGCTAATAGCTATGGCTGCCTCTGAACAAAGGACGACCAATATTCCCTTTGTGCCTGGCATCTTCTTTCAATTGCTGGATCCCCAAGCCTTGTTTCCTGGGTCAGAGCTCCTGCATGACATGTTCTATTTCTGATTGTAATCAGTTGCTTCTCTATACAAAAAACCCCCTATGGTTATTGCTCTTTTCTGACCAGACCTGTAGGCTACATATCAATGGGCAAGTGTCAGTATGAGCAGTAGCTCCCGTTGATATTTTGCCCAGATTCCCTTTTCTGGCAAGTGTAGGCAAACCCCAGCTGCTGCGAGTGCTGGCTGCTAATGTTCGTGAATGTACTCTTCTCCAAAGTCTTGCCTTTTCCCCTGAAATGCCTGGGGAAGCTATGCCATCCCACCTGGGTGTGGCCCATGGCCAACAGCTGCTTGATTTAAAGATACAAAAAAAAAAAAAAAAAATCCCTTACTGCAAGAGTGAGCAAAACTGTGGTGCCATTCAGACCCAAGTACTCCCTGCTCTGTTAGAAAACAGATTTCAGCCCAGCCCATCTTTGCTAGGCTTCTTTCCTTTCTCTGCACTATTTCCTCCTTTCTTTACAGCTTTATTTTGAAAAGTCGTTCTCAGAGGCTCAATTGTATGGTAACCCCCACCTCCCCATTCCTCCACATGGATCTGCTTCTAGGGACCTGGAACTAAGAGTACATTTACAGAGGTAATGGAGGAAATCTGTTAATCTGGTGATGTGGTTCAATGGCCGTTGTGAACTTCAATTACATTTCCTACAGTTAGGGTAGGGATGGTGAGAAGGAACGATGAAATAGCTGAATATCCTTGAGGGATAAACAGTTACTGGAAGGTTTTAAGTTCTAAAATTGAGGAGAAGGTCAGGGGAGGCTAGATTTCAAAGCAAAAAGATAATATTGTGTATTTTACTTATTGAATGGTGCCCTAAGAGTGTTTAGGAGTGCCTGGGAGGTGATTCGAAATGCAAGTCGGCTACAAGACTAGAAATAACGACTGTGAGATTACACATGGGCATTTTTCTCAGATTTGACTCGTACATAGTTGCTTTTTTTTTTTTTTTCAGGGGTGGTTGGTGGGAAGGCTAGTGCAGGTAGCTTAATGGTGCTGTAAACTAGGCTGCAATTTAGGGGGAGTAAAATCAGGAAAGAAAGAAGGGGGTCAACACAGAGATGCAGTGTTGATTAGGTCACCATCACCAGTAAATATCTCAGTCTGTGGGATTTTCTGAGGAACACTTGGAAATATGTTTCAGGTCCGATCAGCAGGGGCAGGGAGTATTTGTCCATCCTCCCCTCCCCCCAGTGTTTACCTGGACCTCAATTTCTCTGTATTCTGGGTTGCGCATGCATGTGTTGGGGAGAGTGCTAACAGAAGCCCTGAGGTTCTCTCCCTGTGCTCTTCTCCCTGTGCTGTGGTCTGGTGGCAAGTTGCCTCAGCTGCATCTGCAGTGAGCTAGTTGGAGCCTTCTCAGAACTTGCTGCTACTGTGTGGCCTAAGAGGTGGCCAGGTGGATTGAAGTGGATAACAGGTGTCCATAGAGGATATCCACATGGCCCCTACTAGGATGTGTAGCGAAAAGACTTGATCCCGAGTCTTTGCCACATAGAAGCGAATCTCTGTGAGCTTGGGCAAGTCAGTAGGAAACTGAAGCAGAGAGTGTTTAGGAGCTGACTTCTCACCATACCTTTGCATGGTTATACTGACCTCTCTCCAGGCCCCAGCTAAATCCTCCTCCACCTACAAAACACTATGCAAATCTCCTTGAGAGACAAAGACCTCTTCACATAGGAGGCATCCCTTTCTCTCCTGAATGTCCCTAGTTCTACTGGGAGTTTAACACACACCATGGCATACGTTTACTTCTGATAGATTGGACTGTGTGGGACACAGGGTGATTTTTATCTTTGTTCCTATGATACTAGTCAGTTGACAATAAAACTCTTATAATAATGCCTTAGAAAAGATTTAATACAGAGAAAGAGGTTAAGGGAAAAGAGAAGTAAAGAAGGCTAAAGAAATGGCCATAAAAAGCTCATTCCAGAATTATGACCCCAATTCTTGTCGTCAGGAGAGCAAATCCATGATCCTCAGGCTTTCCTTTTGACATTGTGTGCATTCCTTTACCTTTTAAATGTTCTTGAAATTCACTGCTTCCCTATTTAAAAAATAGGATAAGAATGTTGTTGGTGTGTGTGTGTGTGTGTATGTGTGTGTGTGTGTGTGTGTGTTATAATTTGGATATGCTTTGCTCCCTGAAGGTTCACATGCTGGAAGTTTGGTCCTCGATGTAACACACTGAAAGGTGGTAGGAACTTTAAATGATGAGGCCCAGTAGAAGGTAATTGGGTAATGACTGCCCTCGTGAAGGGATGAATGCTGGTCTCCTGGAGCTTGTTAAGTCTTATGAGACTTGATTAGTTTCCAAGTGAGAAGGTTGTTATAAAAGCCTGCCCCACGTCTGGGTTTCTTGCTTTCTGTCTTGCCCTGCGGTCTCATCTCTACATTCTGTGGGCTGTGTGTGCGTGTGCTCCTGTGATGTGATGCTATCGCTGTGGTGTAGACACAGCCAGAAGGTCTTTACCAGAAACTGAATAGATGGGGATGTCTGATTTTGAACTTCTAGTCTTCAAAACTGTGAGATACATAAATTTCTTTTCTTTATCAAGATCCCATTCTTAGACTTTTGTGATAGTAACACAAAATGGACTAAGACAGAAGTTTGGGAGGTTGTCGGGGAAGGGAAGGAATTTGCACTGGACCCAGATGCTTTACGGCTGAGACTGGCTATACCTGTAATCCCTTTCTCCACGTCTGTTAAAATTTTCCCAGCCTTACACAAGCTGGGAAGGCAGCAGAAGGTAAGGAGAAGGCCGTAGAATGGGAACAGGTATTTGTGTATTTATGGTAGAGCTGGGCATTTTACTCTGTCAAGGTGTTAGGATTAAAGTGACTATTTGTATCCAATACCAACCTCTCCACAGGTGAGGAAATAGCTTGTGGATTATAGTATTATCAGTCATCTAGTAAATTTTGAAGCTGGAATTCAAAACCAGGGCAGACTTGGGAGCCCCCCTGCCTCCTGTTAAAACACCTTGGGTATGGACAAGAAGGCTTAGATGTCTCCACTCTAAAAAGAGACTGTCACTCTAAGCTGGGAATCCTCCCACCTACTTGTCCAAATACAAAAGCTGCTGTGCCTACTGAGTAAGATGCCAGGCTCTGTGCCAAAACATTTTTTTTTTTTAAAAGCTCTTCAGGAGAACAAGTGCCTTTATTTTCCCAGATGGGTTGAAAATGGTGCTTTTGTACTCACGTTAAGCCTTTTATCAGAGGCTCTTGCTCTGTGGAATTAGACTAAATTCAAGGTAGCTCATCAAGTATGTGCCAGGGACGAGTTCCTTGCCCTCCAAAGAGCCTTGAGTCCCGAACTGAGCCCAGGGTGTTTCACGAAAGCGTTACGCATACCGATTGAGCGTGCTCTGTGGCATTGGAGACAAGGACATTGGTGAACAGAGGAAAGTCGGATATGACAGAGATGGCCCCCTGTTAATAGAACGGAGCAACAGTTTCTTAGAGCTTAAGCACTGGCCTGGGAACCATGTCAGTTTCCTTCTCAGAGCTATTAACCTCTCCTTTGCCACTTGACTTGTTTTCAGTTGATCCTGCCTGCCAGTGAGTGCCCCCTGCAGAGGACCTGGGGCAGAGGAAAGCACTTAGTCCTGACTGTTGCCCACTCTATGGGGCCCTAGGAGAGTCTTTGAACTTTTGCTGTGGTTTACCTGTCGTGTGTGTGAGAGCATGAGGCTGGTGACAACTACAAGAGGCTTTCTACTTGGATTCTAGGGGAGCTATTAAATATAAATTCATCTGATTTATCTTAGACTCAAACTTTCTCTTGTGGACTTCTCTCAGGATAGTAAAGCTCTGCAAGGCTCTATGGGTGATATGTTTTAGATGAGTAATTAAACCATTTAGGACTTATTAGCATCTATGTTTTGTGTTAAATCCCCTTTATTAGAAAATAATGCAGAATTTGAAGCTGAACTGATATTTGGCCCAGTTTTAAGTATTTACCGAACTAGAGAAAGTCTGATCTTCTGAGAATGGTAAGAGCTGATCTACATAAGCTTTGGGGAGAAATGAGTCTTGACACTTCTCCAAAACCTTTGGAAAGTACCTCAGCTGGCAGTTGGGTTTTCTTGGTATTTTAAAAGGGCATATGATAAGCATAAGTAGAAATATGTGGGGTGGTTTTCTTAAGGTTGTTTGTTTTGAAACTAGAATGCTGTACCTTACATTTTCCTTTCTCTTGATTTCAAATACCTACCTGTTCCTTGAATTTACCTCTGTTCACAAGCCTGATCTCCAAGTCTGGTTTGCATGTGGTTGATGTTTATTTGAGTAATCTGAGGTAGCAGAAAAGGAATATATTTAATCATTTAACCTTTACAATAAGGAACATTTGAAATGTCAGCATTTTATTTCAGGAACAGGTGAGTTATTGCATTATTAGGCTTTTATTTATTTATTTACACCCTGTATCTTTCTGAAAAGGAATTTGAAACAGCTTTGAATGGCTTAATAAAGGATGAGGGGGGAAAAAACAGTAAATACTCTGACCAGTAAAGTCAACATAGTTACTGTGATAGAATATAAACTTGTGTCTAAGGTTGCTGGAAACAGAGTCAGGCAAGGAACAATTTATACAATCTTTAATACAGGTCCCCTTGGTCCAAAAGTTGGATCTTTCATATCCAACAGTGTATGAGGGATGTTGATTTAATGCAATCTTAAGGTTTAATACTTAAGGACTTGTCATGTAACCAGATCCTGTATTAGGTGCTGGTCAACTCTGTAGGTATAATGATCTTCTTGTGAAGTTCAAAATCTACCCAGATAAGATTAAATATTAAACCTGATATATAACCATTTTTGCTTTTCTTTTGTATAATTTATAGAAATAAGAACAGTTCCTAAATTTGTTTAGAATTCTTCCCTGACTCCCCAGCCTGAGACCTGAAAGACAGGATTCAAGTGGATTGAAAACAAAAGCAGCAGTTTAAGCTATACACAGCCAGTGTCCCTGGGGGGACAAGGAGGACAGAAGACACTGTGCAGACAGGCGGTGGTACCTAGGCACTGGTGCAGCTTTTTATCAAAATAAACGCTGGCTTATGTAGGCAGCTTTTATTTCTTCAAATACTGGCTCTTTCTTTTGAAATCCCTGTATTTGGTAAATTGAATACTTTAAGTCCTCGTTTGTTTTTCAAATAAAGCTTGACAACCCTATGTCAGTTCCCCAAGACTCTTTGGTTCTTTGAAATTTAACCAGCCCGTGAAATCCAAAAAGCTGGGAAATATTGGTCTAAAACCCTCAACAAATCTGGCAGGAGAGACATGAGGATAGTGTAGGTTTAGAGTTGAAGCATGACTAAGTGACAGGATTTTCTCCTGAACCTAAGGTAAGTTCGTCTAAGCACATAAACCATGGCCACCCTAGACAGTTACTTGGATTGGACAATATACTAGGGCACCTGGCACATGGGGTGAGTGAAAAAGGAAATCCAGTCCTTTCACCAAATCATGTACCTGTGTGTGGGGTGAGATCTGCCTAGAAGAAAGGGACCCCCTCCCCTTATTTTTTTAATAGGAAGACACTGTGGTTATTGTCGGTACACGTTCTTCCAGTGATCTAGTTTATCTAAGGGTAGAACTTAGTGCATCTGTGGAAAGGTATGCAGAATGCAATATTCTGAGACATTGTTTTAGTGAGTTATTTGTTTAATGGATAGGTCTTTTCTCCATTACTCTCTACTGGGGATCTCTAAAGTGCCAGGTGTTGCTAATGACAGATCTACATACTTGAGAAGCTGGCAAGTGGAAGGGTGAGTAGCAGTGAGGGAAGAAGGAAATAATACCACAATGCCCCAGTCATAGATAAGTACTACATTATTTTACATAATAGTACATAAGTTTACCAATAGACTCCTGATAAATCTGTGAAACAATGAATTAGAATGCAGGGAGATTGCTTCTTACAGAATTTATTAGCTTTCATACTATAGCCAATTTTGAATTTAGTTCTTTTTTTAAAATTTTTTTATTGTTGGTTGTTCAAAACATTACATAGTTCTTGATATATCATATTTCACACTTTGATTCAAGTGGGTTATGAACTCCCATTTTTACCCCGTATACAAATTGCAGAATCACATCAGTTACACATCCATTGATTTACATATAATGGAGCAATAACTTTTTTTCAGGCCTCACTATAAAGCAAAAAAGAAATAATTCTGGTCAAATGGCCATGGGAAAAAAATCAGAAGTTCTACTTTGACTAACATGGCCTCTACTTTGACTAACATATGCCTACCAAGATGAATAAACTGCACATATATCAAAGGGTTCAAGGGAAATTGACCTGCTCTATGGAGTTCTTTATAATTGATCAGTTATGTTAGCAACTATGCTGAAAACAAAGATCTTGCTTAATGTTCAGCCTACTTTCTGGAAATAGGCAATTATCCAAATTATTTTCACCCAACATCTTTATATCAATTTATGCTCATTGCCGAAAAATTGGAAAATAAAGAAAAAAAAATATCCCTTATCCTATCATGTAACGAAGCAACATTAACATTCATGTTATCAAATATTTTCTACCCATATTTATTTTGTCTCTAAATTTTTAACTAAGCTGTACATTGTGTTGGCCCTTCTTAGTCTACCACAGGCTAGCTTGTATTCTAACCCCAAGCCATATGAGAAGTTTGGTTATGCCTCCAGACTTCTGGAGTTTCTTAGAGACTCATATTTGTTTTTGTCAATATTGTTCCACTTCTTTCATCTTGTAGATATTTCTTTATCTCCACTTGGCAAACAGCTATTCTCATTCTCCCCAAACACAAGGAAGTTCACTTACAAGGTAGCTTTAAGTTCTTTGGCTACTGACTACCTTCTTGCTCCACTCTTTCTCTGTTCCTCCCCTCTTCTTGCCTTTCCACACCACAAATTCTGGCTTTTTTAAATTCACAGTGTTTTAGGAAAATGCCTGGATAAGATGGTGGAAGCGGGGGGCAGGATTTAGAGTAGAAGAGCCTGAGTAGGAAGAAAGCAGAGTGCTTCCGAAATAATTGTGGCTAGTAAAATACATTTTTTGTTCCCACCATCTCATACTTAAAAAAAAAAAAAAGGATTATGCCACATTCACATTGAAGCTCTACTTAACTATATTATTGAGAATAGATTTAAGCTAATATGGTATTTTATAGCCAACACATTTTTTTTTTTGTATCTGGTACTGAACTCGGGGACACTTGATCACTGAGCCACAGTCCCAGCCCTATTTTGTATTTTATTTAGAGACAAGGTCTCACTGAGTTGCTTACTGCCTTGTTGCTAAGGCTGGCTTTGAACTTGCAATCCTTCTGCCTCAGCCTCCCGAGCCACTGGGATTACAGGCATGTGCCACTCCTATTTTTTTAATGCTTATGTTTCTGATTAGGTTACCAGTGAGAGCACTCAGTGATCTCTTTACTAAGTGGTTGGTCTCAGTCTGAATTCTGCCACACCTACTATGGCAGCCCTGAAAATACTCAGGCCTCCTGCTGTGGGCATCATAACTGACTGGAAACCATCTCATTTGCACTGAGGTCATGGTTCCCCTGACTGCTCCCAGCCAATCAGTAAGCACTATTGGGGGCACTAACACAATTATGCCTTTTGCTGCAAAATGTGACGACTCGATAAGGTGACTTTGAAATAAAGCCTCCCCTTTCGTCTGACTGAAACTTTCTTGGAACTCCACTGTTAGGAGACTCTTCCCTGTCCCCTTCCCACCCTGTTTCTCCTTTACAAAGTAAGACATTCATCATAGTCTGAAGTTTCCCCCTGCCTTCTCCATTCATCTCCCCTTTTCCCTTATGGGATTCCCCCAATAAACCTCTTAACAATAATCCATCTACTTCTCAGAAGGAAACTAAATAATACATTTAGTGACCATATATAGTTATAAAACCTGTTTTGCAAGCTTGGTGATGAACTAGAACTCTTAAGAATTGGTTAAGTACTTGAACTTCTTTCCATTTACTAGAGGCAAACACTGAAATATGCTAGTGCTAACTACCTTTGTGGGCATGGGCTTCTATTATACTTCTGTTCATGCAAGAACAGACTTGCTTGGACATTTTACCAGTGAAAAAATATTTTGAGCATCTCTTACGCTAATTAGCAAATCCTTCAGTACTGATAGTTAATTATCACTGAAGCATTTTTAGTAGCTGCTTCAAAAGCACAGCCTCCTGGAGTGCCTGTTCTGAGCAAGTTCTTCAAATGCTAACCATTCTTGGGGAGTAGATTAAAATCCAGAGAGTGCACACATGGTGTGGTTTGTGCTTAAGTATTTTAAGTTTATTTATTTTATAGTATAGTGTGAACTTTAGCTATGTCAGTGAAAAGCATCACATATAATGATTGTACAATGGTCTATTTGCATGAATGTAAATTCTGCAAGATTGGGTGTTTTGGGTTCCTAATTTCCTAATTTTAAACTATCATTACTCTCTAGTGGAGGGTAATGATTTAGTAAAGTCTGATTTAATAAAGTCTTTGTGCATAGTTTGTACATTGTTTAACTTTTTTATAGAATATTTTCTAGAAGTGGAATTATTGGGTTAAAAAGCACAGCCAATTTAAAGAATTTCGATATTTGTTGCTAAGACATCTAGGGAATTCATTTCAATTTATATTCCATTACTGTACGAGTAAGCTTATTTCTTTTTTCCTTATTTTCTATGTATGAAATTAAATGTCAAATTCAAATGTACAATCCAAGGAACAATAAATGAACCACCTTTGAATCTCCCACCAAGGTTATGAAATAGAATGTAGAATTCTCTCAAATTTGTCACTCTTGACATTCCCACTACATCTTCCTCCCTACAGGCCTAAAGTCTTATGGTTCCTCACTCTAATCTGGTTTTTCTTTCAGGAAGTTAGTAGAATCTTCTAGATTGTAGTCTAGCATTTAGGGTTAAACATTCCGTGGAGTTTCTTTATAGTTTTGGTAGTTTAATTAAACTGTATATTTGTATATAGTATTTCTAAAATAATATTCAGATTTAAAAAAAATGTAGATGGCAAATGCAAACTTAGTTATGTGAAAGCATTCTGGTCATCACCATTAGGTGAAGGTTTTCAGAACAATATGAACTCGATAGTCTCTAGATCTTAGACTTCTATGTTCTGGAAGTTTACAAGCCTTCTGGATTATTTAGGAGGAGAGGCCATGAGTGAATTCTAGGAAATCTGAGACTTGCCATGGTTTGTAAATTTGAAAAGACTGTAGTATAAACCAGGTATTTAGCACATGATTGATGGGAGTAGAGTGAAATGCCGTGAGTTTCTTGTTTCTAAGCATGTGATCACCTTGTTCTAGCTCTCAGAAATAAGTCAAAGCAGAACACTTTAGTGGGATGAAATAAATGTGCATAGCTGATTTAGGTAGTAGGACCTAGAAGAAAAAGTAGGGAATTTATCAGCCAGTTGTCAAGATCTAGCTTCTTGTTTGGGCCAGCCTCTCCAGGGCACTCATTCAAGTGTTTAAAAGATGGTTCTAATAGCCTGCAGTATATCTGTCTAGCCTCATATTGCTCCAGTCTGGTCTATTTCCAGCTAGCACTTTGGGATGTCTGTTCACTATCCTGAAAATCCATTCACCTCTCTCCCATTTGTAACTCCTTTTTCCTATATTATGTCTATCTCTTGGTTTATACTTCCATTTTTGTAGAGTGCATTTTCCAGCAGCTTCTTGTAAAGGGAAGGATGGGTTATTTTTCTTAGAGTGTGCATCTGAAAATGTCATTCTGGTCTCATAAGGTTTGAGAGTTTGGCTATAATTCTAGGTTACAGGTAATTTTCTGTATGTTATTGCATTTTCGTTTTGCTTGCAGGTCATGCTGTTGTGAAGTCTAAAACCAATTATAATTCTTGATCCTTTCTGATCTGCCTTTTTCTTCCTGAAAGTTGGTAGGATCTTTTCCTCTTGTGTTCTGAAATTTCAAAATCGAGTATCTTTGAATATTTTCATTCACTGCTTTTACTCGGTGTGTTTTTGCCCCTTCAGTAATTGCAATTTACCTCCTATTCTGGAAATTTTTCTATAATAATTTTGCCTTGTTTTCTGCTGTTTCTTCTTTTCTGTCCCCACCCCACCCCCAGCTTTCTGGAGTTTCCATTAGCTTTTCTTACCTCTGTTTCTTTCATTCTTCTTCTGGGTCTTTTCATTCTGTCTAGGAGACTTCCTCTGCTTTATTTTCTCACCATTTAATGGCTTCACTTCTGTTCTTATATTTTCAATCAAGAGGTCTCTTCTGTTTTTTTCATGGTATCTGTTCCTCTTTATAGATATAGCATTTTCTTATCTGAGAATGTTAACAAGTTTTATTTCATTTGGTTTTATTTGTTGATTCCCTGTCCCCACCCCATTGTTGATTTCAAGGTGTCTTTTTGTGAAGGAGGTTATTTAGCTTTGATTTCTCTCTCCTGTGATAGCTTTCTGTGGGGTCTTGGAGTGTCTACACCCTGTTAAGAATGGGGGATCTAAAAGTGCCGCAGTCTGGCTAGGCACAAAAATCACGAGCCACCACACAGCTTGTAGATTCAAACAGCAACTCTTTATTCCCGAACTCACACCAGCCGTCTACAATCACGTTCTGGGGAAATCCACGTTCTCTGCCCAAATCCACTCCCACTGGGCTTCTGTCTCCCAAAAAATACTGTCTGAATCCCATGAGAACTCAAGGGGAACTCAGGCAGCAGGATACGCCCTATTCCCAGCAGGAATAATCTTAAACCTGGAACGCCCTAAACCCGATTATCCTAAACCGGGAACACCCTAATCCGCCCTCGTCCTTGAGCAAGGTCACCTACATGCAATGTCACTGCAAAATGTAAGCAACATGGGGTAGCTGGCAAGGAAATTGTCATACCTACTTGGCTAATGGCTCCCAGCATAAAAGGCCCATGGAGGCTGAGCCTGGACTATGGACCCTTAGGGTAGTCTGATTTCCCCTATAGGGTGACATAGCAGGAGAGTGGCATGGGCCTCTGTAGTCAGCATTAGAATTTTGTACTTAATGCTCCCTCACCCCAACTCTAACCTATGCCTGAATCATCAATGATGTTCTTGTTTTTACTTTCTCTGGGAAACAAGCTCCCAGATTCCACTCATAGTGAGAAAGCACAATTACTCAGTCAAGTGGAGTGGAGGAGAGAATCTGGGAAGTTCAACTTCTTCTTAAATAGTATAATAGGGTATGAAAGGGTGACCAGCACCCTGAAAGAGCAGGCATGAATCATCTGGGAAAATAAGAAGTCTGAAATAATCACTAAGAAATAAGACAAATCCAAGATTAGATTTAAAATGCAGAATGCCTTTCAGTCCTGATAGGAATTGTAACTGAACAACTCAAAAAGGCCCCAATTCTTTATTTAAGGGGGTACACATCAAAGGCAGGGATAAGGTTTCACTGGGAGGAGTTTTGTTTCAGTGCTGGGTTCTTGGTGTGGCAGGGGTCTTGCAGTAAACAGGTTGATTGGCCTTTAGAAAGTTACACCCATCTCTGGGAGGCAAAAGATATTGATGGGCACTTCTTCATGAAAAACAGGATGGGGGTGAGGGTGAGCAGACTGTTTGGCTCTTAGCAGGTCACTCCCATTTCTGGGGCTGTGCTTGAACTTGAGTGGTGAGTTAGAACACAGCGCCAAGTGAATTGGGAATTCTTGCACCAGTGGGTTCCACCTGGGAGTTCCCCAAACTGGGTTTCCCTATCTAGTGGCTCAAATCCCTCAGTTCACATGGGGCTTATAGATGGCTTCAGGCAATACAATCTGACTCCATTTAAAAAAAAAATCTTTGAGAGCTGTCAAGCCTCCCCCTCTCCTTCCCCTTGACCCCATATTTGGGCAAGCTGATAAAAAGCTAGGGCACTCCTTTCCTTGGCACTGAAGAAAGTTAAAATCGGATGGAGGTGAATCCTTCTCTAGTCCCAGCTCCTCATATACCAGGACCCATTCTCCATCAGGACACTCCCGCCAATTCCAGACAGTTTGGCTGCTATCCTGCCCTGCCCAGGAGGTTCCATGAAGTAATGCACTTTTTTCTTACCCCTGATGTGTACATGGCATTATCAGTCAGGACATCCCACTCCTAATTGGGAAGGGGTTCATCCTACCTGTATTGGATGGCTACAAGGGATAGCTTTCCCAGGATGCTCTCTTGTCTTTGTTTCTCTATCTCCCCAGTTCTAAAGTGGGTTACTGTACCTTGTGAGCACTCTGGTATAAATTAGTTGACTCTCATATTTTTCCAGTACTAACTAGAGGTTTGTTTTCTTGGATCTATTAAGTCAATTACTACTTTCTCTATACCATTTTTCTCTAACTTCCAAAATTTTACTGATTTTTGTTTTTTGCCTATTTTTCTGCTTTGCATCTTTTTTTAAAAAAATTGCTGTCCTAAACTTTTAATGAATTAAGGAGAGAAGAAAAAATTTAGAGACATGTGTTCATGTCTTAACCCAGAAATCTCCTGTGGACTCATTTCTTCCCACCTTGTCAAGAATGGGTATTGTCATTTGTTTTTTGCTAAATATCTGAAATACATACTGTTTTTAGTTCTAATTGCTCTGACATCTCAGGTGAGCCATATTATTGGATTCTGATCCAATCCTGTGTTCATCTTACTAAAAGCCTAATGTACCATTTCCTGATTTGTGGCAGAATATTAAATTCACCCATTTGGTTCACTCGAAATTTGCTTCCTATTTTTAGTAGCATTCCATTGTAATGCAGATGGGAAGCCTTCTACGAAAGTGCTATAAACAAGCTGAAATGAAAATGATTTTTTACCTATCTCTATGCCATTTGTGTGAGGGAAATTAAAAGATGATCAATTCATGGGTATCTGTTTAAAATAAAAACCACCTTTCTTCCCTTCTTGGTATAAAAATTTGATCCATCTTTTGAACAAATTTAGCAATAATTTACAATGCTTAGTTTAAAATGTCAGACTTACATTAAGAGTTCAAAAATGTAGTTGTTTAAAAACAATGTTTTTTTTTAATCAATTGGTAGTCCTACCTTGTTTTTATGGTTAATTTAGAGATTCGTGAAAATTATTTTTATTTATTTGGTATTGGGGATTGAACCCAGTGAGTGACATTGCTAGCCCTTTTTATTTCTTATATAGAGACAGGATTTCACTAGAGCTGATGAGAGTTTCTCAATGTTGCTGAGGTTGGCCTTGAACTTATGATCCTCCTCACTCAGCCTCTAGAGTTGCTGACATTACAGGTGTGTGCCACCATATGGGGCTATAGATTGGTAAAAATTATTTTTTAAACAATATAATTAAAATATTATTTTCATAATAAAAGCATTTGGACGAAAACAACTCTATACTAATCACCAGCATTCTAGTTTCAGCTCTTAAGACATAGTGGACCAGATTAAATTATATGGCTCAAATTATCTGTGTGAATATAAACATATATATGAATATGTGAGCTTTTAAAAATAGAAACAAGAGCACAATACTTCTGCTGTTCTGTACTTTATGTAGTTCTGAAGATTATACCACAATGGCCCATTTAGGTCTACCTTATACTTTCACTGCTTTTTGTGGAAATTGTATAAATAGAGAAGTATGCTACATACATCAGCACAGAACAAAAGTCCATCAGGTGACCACCTGTTTTGCCAAGCAACAGCACATTACCAGGATTTCACAAGGTTCCTTCAGTTTCTCTTCAAGTCACTGACATCTCTGTCTCTCTCAAAGGAATCCATTTCCTACTTTCTGGGCTAATCCTCCCATTGCTTTTCTGTTGTTAATTGTGCAACCTTAAATGTTAGTTGAGTTTTGCCTGTTTTTAGAATTTGGGTAATTCAGTCTTGCAGTATGAGTTGTTTTATATCTGACTTAGTGCTTTTTGTCCCATTTATTCTATTCTTCCTCCAAATCTCCTCCTTTCTTGGCCTTATTGCAAGTTTATCGTATTTCCCTTTCATTCCCTAGAAGTTACATCTTCTTCCATGGTTCTTTGACTGCTTAACCACAGAATTATTAGATATATTGTTGGTTCCAAAAAGCATGCATTGGTATTTTACCATCTTCATGGGTCATGAAAGCACCTTAGACTCTTTTTAGACACAACTTTTTCAGAAACCTCTGAACTTCTAAGGCCATTATTATGTCCTTTAAGTAAGCCTTTAATTCATATTTAAAATGAACATCAATATATTCAGTTTGTGTTTTGAGATGTCTATATTTCAACCTCATTATTATTATCATTAGTCTACTAATTTAGATTTGTTTCACATTTGCTTTTCCCCTCTATTCCTTCGTGAATTTGAGCTTCTACCTGGTATCTTTTTTCTTCTGCCTAAAAACCATTTTGTTAGTATTGCTTTTAATGCAGATCTACTGGTTACAAATTGTTTTGTGTCTGAAAATTGCTTTTCATTTTATTCTTGAAATGTATTTTGGCTGTAATAGTAGGTTGGGAATTATAATTGGTAATCATAATTTTGGTTTTGGAGTTGTTTATTTCTAGCACCGTAAAGATGTTATTTTTTGATTACTATTACCTTTGTTTAAAAGACCTACTTGCCTAATATTTGCTCTTTTGAAGGTCACCAGTCCTTTTTTTCCCCTTGTGATTGCTTTAAAAATGTTTTTCTTTTAACATTTTACTATGGAGTGCCTGGTAATTTTCTCTTTATCCTATTTGAGTTTTGCTGGGCTTTTTGAATCTGTAATTTAATGTCTTTTAGTTATAGAAAATTCTCACCTGTTATTTCTTCAAGTAATTCTTACATTCTCATTTTCCTCTTCCTAGAATTTTACTTGAAATTATCCTATACTTTCATTCTTTGTCCTCTCTTTCTTTCCTCCCTTTCTAAAGTTTTCATTATTTTGTTTTTCTTTGCTTCATTCTGGATAATTCTTACCTATATTTAGGTTGCTAGTTCTTATTAACTGACTTGCCAGATATTAAATCAATCTATTCAATTATTGCTAATTTTAGTTATTATTGCTCAGTTCTTATAGTTTGTTTGCTTCTTTATGGTACACAGCTTTAAGTGGAATATCCTGGGCTTTGAATTCAATAGTCTATTTCTGATCTTGACTAATATGATAAAGCAAGAACATGAAAAATGTAGGTTATTGTTTATGCCAATTCCTCTGGGCTTAGCTTTGTTCCTAGCTCCCTTGGATGCATGGATCCAAAAGTCAAAAATCTATTCATAGAATTATTTATTTATTTTTTTTGGTTGTTGTTGTTGTTGTTGTTTGGGGGCAAATCTGTGAATAGTCACCAGACTAACTTAAAGAAATTGAGTTGGTAAAATATGACGATGCTAAAGTGCATTTAGATTTTGTGAACCGTTTTGTGAAATGGTAAATGTTGGAATTACATGGGAGGAGGCAGTCAAGAGTGGCATTTTTTCCCTTTGCCTAAGGATTCATACATTTAAAAACATATTATCTATCACTTGATTAATGGTATTGGGGTACTTAGGAGAAAGTGACTATAGTGTCTGTTATGAAGGGAAGGGGACTTGCTGTGAAAGACCCCAATTTGTGTCAACTCATTGTTGGGAGGAGGGAGACTGGTGGGTTAAGAGTGAAATCTCAAACTCTTATGCTGAGGTCAGCGAGTATGAGAAGATTACATCTTAGAATTGAGATTTTTTTGCTTGATTCATATGCAGAATTTGTTTATTGTTTCTTTTCACAATGACTGCTCAGCCTGCTTCATGATGAACAGTTGGCTCAGTAACCAGGGTGTTTGATTAGCTGAGTTAGGAAGCAAAACGCCATATATCGTAGAGGAAATTTACCCTGGAATAAATGTAGATCATTTAGTCAAATTGCTATATTCTCAGCATGTTAAGGCTTCCCCAGGAGAAAATGCCATGAGAGCTTTCAAAGAAGCACAAGTAAACACAGCTTCCAGGGAACCAGAAGAGTGTGGCCTAACATGATGGAGGATCAGCCAACATGACCTTTGAGGGGCTGGTGGCAGGGTGGGGGGAGGAGCTAGAGTGAGGCATGAAATTGATTCTAGAAGAAGGCATTTGAGTCAGAACTCTTGGTTGAAAGTGACAGACATCAGATTTAAACCAGCTTAATTACAGCTAGCAAGAACCAGGAAAGGAATCAGTTACTATCTTTGGCTTGACTATGTTGCATATCAGTATAAATTCACACTTCTGGAGCTGGAGGGAGGGCCAAAATATTTTTAGTTATCTAAACATACTTTGAAGACTCTGAACTTTAAAGTGGGGGAGGGTTAATGTATTGGCTCATGTTACTATAAACAGTCGTGGCACTAAATCACACCTACTGGTTCCAGAGGCTAATAGAATGCTACTGCTGCCCTTGTACCATCAGTCTGCTTTTGATCTCTGCTTCCCTCTGGGCTCCTGCCATGCATGTGCCCTCCCATTTTGCTAGGGAATTGGACACAGGACATCTTTCATTCTTCCTGTGTCAGTCATGCCTGGGTTAGATGTTTATTAGTTATTGATTGTTGCATAACATATTAAAACTCAGCTTAAGACAACTATCACGTGTTGCCTCACACAGTTCTTAATGGATAGAAATCTGGGAAGAGCTTAGCTGGATGATTTGGGCTCAGTCTTATACAGGGTTTCAATTAAGGTATTGACCGAGGCTACAATTATTTGAAGGGTCTGGAGAATCTGCTTCAATATATACCAATACTCTATAATATTGGTAGGCTTTAGTTCCTTGCTATGCAGGCCTTACTACAGGGCTATTCAGAGCATAGCATCTGATCTCTGCAAAAGTGAGGGATCAAAGAGTGAAAGAAACAAAGCCACAGTATCTTTTATAACCTAATCTCAGAAGTGACATTTCTGCTCTATTTCTATTGGTAACCCAGCCCAAACCCTGATACAATGTGGGAGGGAGGTGGGAGTAATCACTGAGGGCCATACTAGAGGTGGGTTACCAGAGGCACTGGCCAAGTAGATTGTATTCAGTGAGGCAGCCTTTGCAGTCAGATTTAATTTCAAGTTTGACAGCCTGGTAAGTGGACTATCAATGAATGCTGTCATATATTACACAATATTGAAAGCTTTCCCTTCTATTATGCTGGGGCTTCTCTGCCTTAGAAAAAATTGTCAGAACTAGAAATATTGGTTTGGTTATGTGTATTCATGCATGTGCATGTTTGATCCACTTATCTCTGTTTTGCTTCCTGGCCCAGAAGAATGTTCTTTCTCATGAGACATATTGCTGAGAAAGGCTGCAGAATCCTTTAAAAATGTATGTTACTATTCTTTATAGACCAAGATGGCAATTGGGAAGGTGCAATGAAAGGGAAACTGAACTGACCGAGTTAGGAGGAGTCACATTGAAGGCAAATGACTGCAGACCCCATGTGGCTCTAATCATAGATCCAAAGGCAGTGCAGGATTCAGGGATCAGCAAATGGTCAAATAAGCAGAAATTGATGACTCCAGTTCAACACTGAATCTTTGGAAATTAAATTAGTGAGCCAGTCTTTAAGATTTGTTTTATTTTTACTTTTTAAACATTTATTTACTTATTTATTATTGTGTTAATGGGGATTGAACCCTGGGTGCTCTACTATTGAGTTATATCCCCAGCCCATTTTTTCTCACTAGATTTCCAAAGTGGCCTTGAACCTACAATCCTCCTGCCTTAGCAGCTCAAGTTTCTGGGATTATAGGTGTGCACAACTCTGCCCAGATATTTTTACCTCATATAAAATTTTCATTCTCCATATGTCATCAGTGTTGGATTAGGGCCAAGGCAAAAAACTAGGTAGGAATAAATTATGAATATCCATAGGACTGTCTTTGAATCCTTTGAAAATAGCCTGGAATGTGGTATTTTTTTTTTTATCATCTATTTTGGAAGTGTAGGGCACACAAATAGCTGTCCCTTGGCTCTCCTATTATAATAAATAGTTTTTATTTATAAAACACAAAGGAGTGACTGTGGATTCTAAAAGTTGCCAAGGATAGACATTCTTTTCATATATTTGGATAAAAACACATTAACTGTAGAGCCACAGGGACTAGTGAGTTAATTAACTTGACTAGAAAAATATCCACATCTGGTATTTGCAATAGGGAATTAATTCAGAGAAGTGTGTGGTAGAAGAGCTGGGAGATCGAATTGAAGATGGTGAAGAACCCAGGCAACAGGCAAAACTCACTCCCGATCTGAAAAGAAGTGATGCTATTGGATCCCAGGGGTGAGGTCACCTCGTGGAAGCTGGAACCCTGGTAGGTCTTCTGTCAGGAGCCTGAGTCATGGAAAAGAAGGAGCTTGTGCCAGGAAAGCTGCCCAACATATCATTACTTAATCAGGTGGTGATTCACACTGCAATTGGCGTTCCGTATGTTGTCTCCTCACTGGAGTAAATTAATACAGTGACTAAGGCAGATCCAAATACTGAAGAATGCCTGTGGCAAATTCTAATAGGAGAATTTCAATAAAAGCTCCTAGTACTTGGAGACCTTGCTCCCTTTAACAAGTGACTATTCTTTTTTTTTTTTATTGGTTCTTTTTAGATATACATGACAGTAGAACCTATTTTGATATAATTATACAAGCACAGTAGTATCTATTCTTTTAAGCAAATATATCTGAGCAAATGGGTAGCACAAAGTCTATAAAGATGCTTGAGTTTTAAATTCTATGATCAAAGATCCAGGATCCACAACAAAGCTGAATGTGCCTGGCAGCATTTCATCAATCCTCAAAGGAGCAAATAAGCATTATGAGCAGCTTGCTTATATGCCCAGTGAGCCTACTACACTGCTGTTCCATCCTCTGTGCTTATGGCCTCCTGGAGAGTCCCTTCCAGAAACTAAGTACAAGAATGGCTTTTCAGAATAATAACTCCCACTAACTGTAAGCAGATGTTATGGTTTGGATGTGAGGTGTTCCTCAAAAGCTCACAGTGAGACAATGCAAGAAGGTTTGGAGGAGAAATGATTGGGTTGTGAGACTCTTAACCCAATCGGTGAATTAATCCCTGATGGGATCAACTGAGTGGTAACTAAAGGCAGGTGGGTTGTGGCTGGAGGGAGTGGTTCATTGGGAGCATGGCTAGTGGGTATATATTTTGTATCTGGAGAGTTGAGTCTCTTACTCTGCTTCATGATCATCATGTGAGCTGGTTCCCTCTGTCACACTCTTTATCCATGATGTTCAGCATCACCTTGAGCCCTTATGGATGGAGACCTCTGGAACCGTGAGCCCTTAAATAAACTTTTCCTCCTCTGCGGTTGTGCTGGTCGGGTCTTCTAGTCACAGCAACAAACAAGCTGACTAAAACAGTAGACTTTGACTTTAGAAACCACCCCAGTAGGGCTAATTCTAAAGGACAGTGGAGAAGGGAAAACTTCCAGTTAGGGAGGATGTAGGACAACGTATCCCATTGTAACTGCTTGTATAAAAATAAGGCCTGAAGACGGGTTCTTCACCAGTTCTTGGACAAGTTGTTCAAGGACATAGAGAAAAACTGACTAGAGGAGGAAGGAAAGGAATGTAAACAGAACATTCAAAACAGACCCCAGAGCATGAGAGTTCTGCAGCCTTTGAGCAAGCATAAAAGGAGGCCCAAGCATAAAAGGGAGCCTCTTCTGCAGTGGGTTTTGAAAAAGTCAACCAAGGGGGTAGGGACAGAGGCTTTATGTATACTCCTGTTACGGTTTGGATGTAGGTATCCTCCAAAATCTCACATGTGAGACAATGCAAGAAGGTTTAGAGGAGAACTGATTGGGTTATGGAAGCCTTAACCCAATCAGTGAATTGATCCCCTGATGGGATTGGGTGGTAACTGAATGCTGGTGGGGTGTAGCTAGAGGAGGAGGGGCACTGGGGCATGCCTTTGGGGTATATGTTTGTATCTGGTGAGTGGAATTGCTCTCACTGTTTCCTTCTGCCGCACTCTTCCACCATGATGTTCTTTTGCCTTACCTTGAGCCCTGGAGGAAAGGAGCCAGACTTCTATGGGCTAAGACCTCTGAACCTGTGAACCCTCAAATAAGCTTTTCCTCCTCTACAATGATTCTGGTCAGATCCTATAGTCACAGCAGTGAAAAAACCCAACTAAAACACCTTCACACAGCCCTTTACTCTTCAAAGCAGACAACACTGCCATCATATTTGAATGCTCAATCCATCAACTCCATGACACGTCCACAACTCTGATACAGCATCACAAGCTAGTTCTTTGTTGGATTATATTTAATTGATCCAATTATGGAAGGGAACCACATTCCCTTTTCCTCCTTCCTCCTGGCCATACCTCTACTGGAACTACCATCCTCAGATTTTCTGAATGCTGTGGTACATACACCATCTTGTGATTCGCCCAAATTGGCTGTGAAGGAAGTTCCTAGGTCAAAACGAAATGAATTTAATGGACTAATTCAGATATAATTCACTGTTTTATTTTCCCCATTAATGAAGCAGTTATCTCACGAATTAATGGAATAGCCTCCAAACTCAGCCCTCTGATCTCACAGGGCATCTTGTTGCATGTGATGACTCAGCAACTCTATAAAATACTAGTTAGATTCTGAACCACTGTTCCAAATAAGGTACTGTTTCTCCATAGTTAGAAGACACAGACCTAGGAACCAGGGAGTGAGAGGGACTGATGTGTCTAATAATTCCAACTAATTAACCTATACTCAAAATCTTTACGTTTTAGTGTCAGTCATCTATCTTTAGTTACCCAAGGGAGAAATGTTTTCATCATGGAATTTAGTGTGGCACTTTGAAGTGGAAGATAAAAATGGTCATTTAAGCTCTTCAGGCCTGGGGACAATTGGTATAAAGTGGAAGATTGTGCTGGCTGAAGTTACTGACCCTATCTAATGGTGAGAGAAGCAGTTACTGCTATACGACTGGATCTTGAAGGAATATGATCGGTACATTGTGCCTCCCTTTAGTCTAATGCGCTCAGTGGGATGGTTAATGGAAGACTTATTGTCCTTCTATGAGTGAGACCACAAAGAATGAAGCAGCCCAAGAATCAAAGCTCAGGTCATCCCATTGGGGCAATGGCTGAGAAGCTCTGCCCAAAGGTAAAGTGACTGCAGAATGAGTAATTAAAAAAAGGAAGACACACACACACACACACACACACACACACACACACACACACACACCCCAGATCTGACTTGGACATAAATGGCAGAAAAATTTTTTTTTCTTGCTTATTGTACCACAACTTAGAACAAAATGTCATCTTTTCTCTCCAAATTATATAGAGTCTGCTGGATGGGTGCAGTTTGCCTTCTGGCTAGTTAAGGCTGAATTGGAGCGGGAATGGATATCCTCTAGAGCAGTACTACTCTGTGGGGAGGGGGTGTCTGCAGGCTGGTGCCCGTGCATGAGCCATTTACGACTGCTCATGATGAAGTATAGAAAGAGTATTTAAAATCACTGTCAAATTGCTATTAAGATTTCTATCATTATACATAATAAATAATTGAGGCTTTCATTTTATGTTCTTTTCTTTTTCTAGCAACTCATTTTCATTGAATTTTCACAATGAATTTGTCCATGACATATTAGAAATAAAATTTTACTACCCCTTTACTACAGGCAGTTAGAAAAACACGGATCTTGATGAGCAGTGGCTTTGTGAAATTTGTTCTCTCCTGGATCCAGCAGATGGGTGTGATTTGTTCACTTCCCCTTGGGAAGGAAGTGAGCGTGCCAGCCATTTTCAGGGTATTTGGGTGATGGTGGTGGAGTCGTCTGGCTGTGTGGAGTGTGCATGTGTGTTGGGCAGCCAAAGGTGAATGTATGAAAATAAACTAACTGTGCAGCTGATGTTCTGTCTTCTCCCTCCTCCAGCCACTGGATGTCGTAGCCATGGCTTTTCCCCAGGGTAGAAGCAAATAAACAAATTGTAGTCTTCCCAGGAAATTTGGAAAGTAGAACAAAGACCCAGTCAGGCAGAAGTTGATTGGAGCCCAGTATGAGAGTACTCAGGAAGTCTCCAGTGTTCTGTTATTGACTTTGCCAACACGGTCTGTGGCTCTGCTCTTTTTGACACCTGGTTGTTTTCCTTTAGCTCTGGAGTTCCCCAATGTCCTTTTAATAAATTTCCTTCTTAAGTCCTAAACCTGTTTGTTGCTTGTCACTGAATTCACCTTGAATCATAGGAAGTCTCTCGCAATTTTAAAAGACCTTGATAAATATCACCAAATTACTTTTCAGAAAGTTAAATCGGTTTATGCCATTACAAGGATGTAAGTTACTATCTCCAAGTATCTTTTCTAGAACTGAATATGAAATATATATGTGTGTGTATATAAGTGTGTGTTTAGATAAGTTGAGCATTTTCAGATTAAGATCTGAAAATCTGAATGCTCCAAAGTCCAATTTAAAGCACCAACATGCTGCAAGAGGAAAATTCCAAGTTGTGAAACTTTGTCTTGTACACAACATTATTAGAAATATTGTATAAAGTTACTTCAGAGCTATGTGTAGAAGGTATATGAAACATAAATTGGTTTCATGTTTAGACTGGGATCCCATCCCCAAGATATACATTTTTGTTTTTGGTACTGGGGATTTTTTTTTTTTTTTAATTTGAGACAGGCTTTCCCAAAGTTTCTTAGGTGGGTCTTAAACTTGGAATCCACCTGCCTCAGCCTCCTGAGTCATTGGTATTACAGATGGGTGCAACATATCTTATATTTCACTTTTATCCAGACAGTTGGAACCAATATATCTTATATTTTACTGCATAATTGTTGCAGATTTTATGCAATTTTTTTAATGGAAAAAAGTGGGTACCACCATCATGTGGTGGTACTGTGCCAGTATTACTTAAAAATCAAGTATTAATTAAAATCAATTATTACTAAACTGTCTTTGGTGCAATTTTAGGATGCGTGAAACACTTGTAAACATACATTAAAGTTGAATAGTTCATTCATCTATTGAGGGACACCTAGTTCCATAGTCTAGCTATTGTGAATTGAGCTGCTATAAACATTGATGTGGCTGCAGCACTACAGTATGCTATTTTAAATCCTTTATTAACCAAGGAGTGGGATAGCTGGGTCAAAGGGTGGTTCCATTCCCAATTTTCTGAGGAATCTCTGTATATATGTGACTGCATGACCAATATGATTCTGCAACAAATGTACCCTCAGATGCCATCTAATTTCTCATTTTTCTATGTATGATATATCAAAGTGCATAAATGCATTCCACTGTCATGTATAACTAATTAAAACAAAATTTAAAAAAATTGAATAGTCCAAATTGATGGACATCATTTCTTTGTGACGGTTTAGAGAACACTTTTTTCTGTTTTTTTTTTTTTTTTGGGAAAAAAAAGCACATTAATTGCTATTGATTTGTGCATTGTAGTTAATGTTACACTTAAGAAAATTTACTATGGTGTTGTGAAATATGGACTCCAGATTACGTTTTGTGTCTACAGATCCTGCCTTGCTCTCATTGGCTTCCCTATCTGATGCTGTCCTCAACACCACTCATATGTGTTTACCATTAGTACTGCATGCTCTAAACCAGCCAGGCAAGTAGGCTTTCAGAAATACATTGACAGTGCACCAGCGTGAGAACTCTAGGCTGGTGGTGTTGAAGATAGAGGTGCAACCTTATGCCACTGGTAAATACATTGCTGCTCTGTTTACCATTCAAGTGGTGTGACAAACAGTTGTACACAACAGTTATACAATGGAATATTATTAACCACTTTTTGACTGAAAAACTGGTGGTGGCAATTATGTGGTAGGATATGGTATTATGAATATAAAAGTATTCCAACATCTGGGGAAAAAAAGTCTGAAATCAAACACTGTGGGTACCAAGCATTTTGGTAAAGGGATACTCAACCTGTAGCTATTTCTATATACCTCTGACATTCTTCCATGTTGAAAATGGGGCCTCATCTCCATTTTTTAATCTTTGCATATCATTGAAAGTAATCCTTTTCAGGAGATAAAGTGACAGAATGTTTTTATGTGCAAGTTACTGAAACCAAATTTAAATTGGATTAGGCAAAAGGATTTTTGTTAGTATATGTCAAATGAAGAGCTACCAGGGTATTCTACAGAACTGAATTTTAAAATCTGGGAGCCAAGTCATGAGGACTGGTGTGCTCTAGAGCACTGACCTGCTTTTCATCAGTGTTCATTCTGAGTTTTATGCCCACTGCTCATCAACTGAGTTTTAAAAAAAAATTAATTTGTTCTTTTTAGATATACATGACAGTAGAGTGTATTTGACATATTGTACACATATGTAATATAACTTACTAGGATCTCATTCACTGATCATGTATTCATATATGAACATAGGAAAGTTATATCTGATTCATTCCTCTGTCTTTCCTTTTCCTGTCCCCCTATCCCTTCCCTTCATTTCTCTTTGTCTAATCCATTGAACTTCTGTTCTTCTCTTCCACCCCGCCTGTTGTGTGTTAGCATCTGCATATCAGAGAACATTTGACCATTTTGTTTTCTGGGATTAATTTATTTAACTTAGCATGCTATTCTCCCAATCCATCCATTTATTGGCAAATGCCATAATTTCATTCTTCTTTATGGCTGAGTTATATTCCATTGTGTATATATACCATGTTCTCTTTATTCATTCATCTGTTGAAAGGTACCTAGGTTGGTTCCATAGCTTAGCTATAGTGAATTGTGCTGCTCTGGACATTGATATGTATGTATCACTGTAGAATGCGGATTTTAAATCCTTTGGGTATATAGTGAAAAGTGGTATAACAGGATCAAATGGTGGTTCCAATCCAAGTTTTCTGAGAAATCTCCATCCTGCTTTCCAGAATGGTTGTACCAATTTCAGTCCCACTAGCAGTGTATGAGTGTACCTTTTTCCCCATATACTCACCATCATTTATTGTTATTTGTATTCTTAATAATTGTCATTCTGACTGGAGTGAGATGAAATTTCAGTGTAGTTTTTTTATTTTACATGACAGTAGAATGCATTTGACACATCATACATACATACATGGAGTATAACTTCTCATTCTTCTGGTTATATATGATGTAGAATTACAAAGTCATGTAATCATACACACACATAGGGTAATAATGTTAGATTCATTCTACTATCCTTCTTGCCCCCACATCCCCTTCTCTCCCTTCACTTCCCTCTGTCTAATCCAAAGTACTTCTGTTCTTCCCTAGACCTCTCCTTATTGTGAATTAGCATCTGAACATCATAAAACATTTGGCCTTTGCTTTTTGGGGATTGGTTTATTTCACTTAGCATAATATTCTCTAGCTCCATCCATTTACTGGAAAATGTCATAATTTCTTTCTTCTTTATGGCTGAGTAATATTCCATTGTTTACAGGTACCATATTTTCTTTGTTTATAGGTACCATATTTTCATTCATCTGTTGAAGGGCACGTAGGTTGGTTCTATAGTTTAGCTATGGTGAATTGAGCTGCTATAAACTTTGATCTGGCTGCCTCACTATAATGTGATGATTTTAAATCCTTTTTGGGGTATAAACCTAGCAGTGGAATAACTGGATCAAATGGTGTTTCCATTCCAAGTTTTCTGAGGAATCTCCATACTGCTTTCCAGAGTGGTTGCACCAATTTGCAGTCCAACCAGCAATGTGTGAGTGTACCTTTTCCCCCACATCCTCACCAACATTTATTGTTGCTTGTGTTTTTGATAATTGCCATTCTGACTAGAGTGAGATGAAATCTCGGTGTACTTTTAATTTGCATTTCTCTCATTGCTAGAGATGTTGAACAATTTTTTTTATATGTTTGTTGACCATTTATATTCTGTGAAATGCTTGTTTAGTTTCTTTACTCATTTATTGATTGGGTTATTTGGTTTTTGGTGTCAAGCTTTTGTCTTTATATATCCTGGAGATTAATCTGACATGCAGGTGGCAAAGATTTTCTCCCACTCCTAGGGCTGTCTTCATACTCTTGATTGTTCCTTTGATGTAAAGAATCCCATTTATTGATTCTTGATTTTACTTGTGCTTCAAGAGTTCAGAGTAGCCAAAGCAAATCAGCAAGAAGAGTAAAACAGGAGGCATCAAAATACCAGGCCTATAGTAACAGTAACATCATGATGTTGGCACCAAAACAATAAAGTGGTTAATAGAAGACTTCATTAGAATAGAATAGAGGACAGAGACTAACCCATGTAAATACAGTTCTCTCATACTAGACAAAGGCGCCATAAACATACATTGGAGAAAAGATAGTACCTTCAACAAATGATGCTGGGAAACCTGGAAATCCATATGTAGCAGAATGAAATTAAACCCCTTTCTCGCACCCTGCACAAAACTCAATTCAAAGTGGATCAAGGACCTAGACATTAGACCAGAGACCCTGCACCTCCTAGAAGAAAATGTTGGCTCAATATTCCCATCATTTTAATTGTTTTTTTTTTCCTTCAAGTTTTCTTTGTTTTAAGAATTCTGCTGCAGAAAGAGATTTTGTTTAATGCTCAGTAGTGATTTGAATTTTCTTGGACCCCTTGCACCCCTGTCCCCTTTTTTCAATCAGTTGCCATGAGTATCCATGCCTGGATTATTAGCCTGTCCTTGGTTGGAACAACAGCACTGGACATTGTCATGAATGGTGATTAATGCTGCCCCCCACAAATGAAATGGAGGAGGGTCAACCTGAAGGCAATGTTGCTGGGCAGGTAGAAATGCCTCTGATATACTTAGTAGGAGCTCTAGATTTTTGAGTAGATGGATCACATTTGGAAATCAATGTACGAAAAAGATGGCAGTAGTATGTTCGTAGAGTGATGGTGTAATTTATCATCTAAATTGGGACACTCTTGAAAATGAAATAGGCTGTTATTTATCACTAATGGATGCATATTTCGCCTGGGAGAGCTAACCAAGCAGAAGAGAGAGACTATTTGGAATTGTTGCACTAATCTCTTTCCTGGTGTGATCAAAGTCTAATTGTAGTTATGATTGCAAAACTGTATATGGTTTTACAATCACCCTCATCTAGTTCCCAAGAGAAAATAACTTGTTGGAACCAAGGCCAAGACTCACAAAAGGGTCAGGATTCATAAAAAATTAAATCTCCAGTGGAGGGAACCATCTGCTCCTTGATAGTTTGTTCTCAAGAAATAGCTTGGGGTGATGAATCACCATTTCACCTCTGAGTTTTCATAGTAGAGTGGTTAATAGAAGGCTTCAAAGTTATGAGCCTGACATAATTTAAAGTCTTTCCCATTGTGACCTTAAGCATATTACTTAACCTCTCTAGACCTGTGTCTTCGCCTATAAAATGGAAATTATTATACTTCTCAGGATTGTTTAGAATTATGGTATATTTATATATAGTATATTTACAGTGCATAGATCTAGTATTTGTGTAGAACTCTGAAAGATTAGCTACTAATACTATCAAAAGAGGTAATACAGCAGAAAAAAAAATTATACTTCTTTCTTTTTTTTTAAAGTAGGTACAATCTCCTGGCAAACGTTGTTTACACTGGTTCTTCTTGATTCACTTAATCTGTTCTTTTGGTCACATTTCTTGCCAGGCTAGGGAGGAGTGGCTGAACATCTCCCAAGTGGTTTAAGAATGTCTTTGGCCTTGTCGGTTGTTACCAGAGACTTCCAAACCTTTTCAGGAAGGAAAGTCCTGGCCACAAGAATCTGATTTTTTTTTCTACATGTGAATGTTTACATCAGCTTTATGCATGATCTCTACAAACTAGTCCGCCCAAATATCAACTGGTGAATAGATGAACAAATTGCAGAATGTCCAAACTATGGAACCTCCTCTTCAATAAAAAAGAATGGGCTATTGATGTGCAAACAACCATGGATGGACCTCAAATGTATAAGCTAATGGTTAGAAACCAGACTCAAAGCTACATGATTTGATTCCTTTCATAGAAAAGCAAAACTAGAGGGGCAAACTGGGAGCAGATGAAGGGATTAAGTACATGAGGCATTTTTGTGGGGAAACATTCAATACCTTTTTAAGAGTTAATGCATAGGGTACATATTTATGGAGTACACAATGTACATATACAATGTATAATGATAAAATCTAGGTAATTGACGTTTCCATCTTCTTAAATGTTTACTATTTTTTTTTTCCTGTTGGGAACTTTTGAGATCTTTCTTCTGGTACTTTATAAAATATTGTTGTTATAAACCAGAGTAACTCTCCTGTGCTATGGTATGCTAGAACTTATTCTTTTTATCTAAATGTTTTTTGATGCCGGTTATACTACGTTATTCTATTCTGTCTATTCTTCTACCCTTCCCACCTCTAGTGACCATGAGTCTACTTTATAATTCAATGAAATCATTTTTTTTTAATCTTACATATGAGTGAGAATATATGGTATTCATCTTTCTGTGCCTGGCTTATTTCACTTACCATTATGTTCTCGGTTCTATCAATATGACCACAATTATAATTTATTCTTTTTTATGGCTAAATAATATCCTATTGTGCATGTGTGTGTTTGTGTGTGTTTCTTTATCCATTCATCCACTGATGAACATTTTAGTGATTGTGAATAGTGCTGCAATAAACATAGGTATCTTTGATACACTGATTTAATTTCCTTTGGATATATATACCCAACAGTGTGATAGCTAGGTCATATGGACCATTTAGTTTTTTGGAGAAATCCACGTACTGTTTTCCATAATGGCTAGACTAATTTACATTTAAGCCAATAATGTATACGAATTCTTCTTCCTTACCAGTTTTTTCTTTGTCATTTTAATAATAGCCATTCTAACTGGGGTCAGATAGTGTCTCATTGTGGTTTTGATTTGCATTTACCTGATGCAAAAAAATTGGGCATTTTTTTCATAGACTTGTTTGCTATTTGTATATATTTTCCTGAGAAATGTCTGGTCAGACCATTGCTCATTTTTAAATTGGATTTTTTTTTCTCTTGAGTTCTTTTATACAGATATTGATTCCTTGTTGAAAAAGTGGTTTGAAAATATTTTTTTCCCATTCTGCAGATTTTCTCATCCCTCTGTTGATTGTTTTCTTCACTCTGCAGAAGCTTCTTGGTTTGCTATAATCCCATTTGTCTCTTTTGATTTTGTTGCCAGTGCTTTTAGAGTCTTATCCAAAAATTCATTGCCTTACTGATGTCTTGTAGTGTTTCCCCTGTGTTTTCTTTTAGTCATCTCGTAATTTCAGTTCTTACATGTAGGCCTTTGATCCATTATGAGCCGACTTTGTTGTATGTGGTGAGAGGTAGGGGTCTGGTTTCATTCTTCTGTGTGTGGATATCCAGCTCCTCACTGCATCATTTGTTGAAGAGACTGTTCTTTCCCCAGTGTTTCTGCCACCTTTGTCAAAATAGGTTGGCTGTATAGCCTCAGCAATGGCAAGGTGCTAAGCAACTCAGTGAGACCCTGTCTCTAAATAAAATACAAATTAGGGCTAGGCATGTGGCTCAGTAGCTGAGTGCTCCTGAGTTCAATCCCCAATAACAAAACAAAACAAAAATCATCTGGCTATAGATGCATGGATTTATTTCTGGGTTCTCTCTACTGTTCTGCTGTGAGTGTCAGTGTTTGGCAGTGTGTTGCTGTTTTGGCTCTGTAGATTTGTAATGTTTTGAGTTCAGGTGTTCTCATGCCTCCAGCTTTGTCTTTTTGCTCAAGATGGTTTGGGCTATTTGGGGTCTCATGTAATCCCATAAGAATTTGAGGATTGTTTTCCAAGTTCTGTGGAGACTGTCATAGGTATTTTGATAAGTATTGTACCAAATCTGTAAAGAAAGCTCTTTGGATAATATGGATATTTAATATTATTCTTTCAATCTATGAACAGGTAGTCTTTCCATTTTTTTTTTTTTGGTATCCTCTTCAATTACTTTCATCAGCACTTTGTCATTTTCTTTTAAAGATCATTTTCTTTCTTGGTTAAATTTATTCAGTGCTTAAGTGCAGCCATTGTGAACGAGTGCGCTTTCTTGATGTCTCTATCAGTAAGTCATTATTGCTATATGAAAATGCTACTGGCTTTTTGCTATAGTTTGAATGTTAAATGTCCACCAAAAATCTATCAAAGCTTTAGTCCAACCAGTTGTTCTACTGGGAGGTAGAAGACTCTTTAAAAGGTGAGTGTGGGAGGCTTTTAGGTTATTGAGCATGCTCTCAGGGTGATCCTAGGGCCTGATGGCTTTCCCTCTCTCATGCCTCTTGGCTTTGTTCCCACCTTGAGGTGCTGCCACAGGCCCCAAGCAACAGAGTCAGTGGATCAGGGACTGAAATCCCTAAAACTGTGAGCCAAAATAACACTTTTGTCTTTTTATGTTGATCTTCTTGGGTAGTGGTTTTGTTGTTGTTGTTTTTTGATTTTTTTTTTTTTGTAGTGACAGAAAGCTGAAACATTTTTGTATGTTGATTTTTGTGTCCTGAAAGTTTACTGAATTCATTTATCACTTTTGATAGTTTTTAGTGGATTTGTTAGGCTTTTCCTCAATAAAAAAAAAATCAATATAAAATCATGTCATCTACAAGCAGGAATGATTCGAGATCCTCCTTTCTTATTTGAGTGCTCTTCATTTCTTTCTCTTTCCTAATTATTGTGTGAAGACTTCCAGTACCCTATTAAATAAAAAGTATGATAGTGAATATCCTTGTCTTGTCCTAGATAATGGGTATTTTTCCCACTCGTCATGTTGGCTGTGTTTGTCAGATACAGCCTGCATTGTGTTAAGTTACATTCCTTCTACATTTGTTGAAGGTTATTTTCATGACAGGATGTCAAATTTTATTGAGTACTTCTGCACATGTTGAGATGATCATAGTTTTTGTCCCTTATTCTGTTGGTGTGATATGACATTTATTGATTTGCATATATTGAACTATCTTTAATTATATCCCTTGGTTAAATCCCACTTGATCATGATATATTCTTGTTGTGAGATTCAGTTTATTAGTAGTTTGTTGATAATTTTGCATTTATGTTTGTCTGAGATATTGGGCTATAGTTTTCTTTGTCATTGTATCCTTGTGTGGTTTTGATATCAGGGTAATGCTGGCCCAGATGAATGAGTTTGGAAGAATTCCCTCCTTCCCAACTGTTTTGGAATCATTTGAGAAGAATTGGTGTTATTCTTTAAAAAGTTTAGTAAAATTTAGCAGTAAAGCCATCTGGTCATGGGTTTTGCTTTTTGGGAATTTTTAAATTACTGATTCAGTGCTGTTGAATGTTACTGGTCTATTCATGTGTATGTTGTCTTGGCTCAGTTTGGTAGGTTATCTATTCAGAGAGTCATTCACTTCATCCAGGGCTTCCAATTTGTTGGTGTGCATTTGTTTATAGCAATCTCTAATGATGCTCACTACTTTTGTGGTATTGTTTGCAGTGTTTCCTTCATAGGTGACTCAGGTGGATCAACCTGCTGCTTTGTAAGGCCTGAATGAGCCAAATTGCCCAAGGAGGGTTCCTTTGCTACTGTGTGGGGCTGTGATTGGACAGAGTCACCCTGTTGCTTTGAGGGGTTATAGGGGTGTAGATGAGGTCATTTAGCTGCTTTGCCAAGATCATGCATAGATGAGGTATTGTGGTTTAGATATTAGTTGTTCCCCTAAAAGCCTATGTGTGAAACAATGTAACAAAATTTAGAGGTGAATTGATTGGGTTATGAGAGTTGACCCAATTAGTATATTAATCCCCTGATAGGGTGGTATGTGGCTGGAGGAGATAGGTCACTGGGGCGCGTGCCTTGGGGACATATATTTTGTCCTTGTTAAGTGGTGTCTCTCTGCTTCCTGGTACATGTCCCCAGCTGCTTTCCTCCACCACACTTCCCCATGATGTTCTGCCTCATCTCAGGTCCTGAGGAATGCAGTCTGGCTATCTCTGGACTAAGACCTATGAAACCGTGAGCCCCCAAATAAACTTTTCCTTTGCTAATTGTTCTTGTCAGGTCTTTTGGTCACAGCAGCGTAAAAGCTATAACATGGAGTCTCAGGGGCACTGTGCAGCATCTTCTTGAGTTAGGGAAAGCACAGCATGGATTGAACTATTTCTCTGGGGCATCCAGCAATGTGGGCTCCCTGCAAGCCCCCCAAACTGTTCTCAGGGACTCTGAGGGTTGCAGGTTTCTCCAGCAGCAAATACTTCAAGTGTCTGTGGCATTTGTGAGGATTTTTGGGAGACTCCAGCAAACCCATTCTCTACTATGCAAAGTCCTTCTTGTTTGAGGGTTGATCTTGATGGGGGGAGAGGAAATGACAGATGCTGGGTGTCTTATCACCCTCTTTATAAAGGCCATCCTGAGTTCTGTGCTCTGTGGCATCTCTGCCACATTCCTTCAGCACGAGGGTGCTCTTCCCACAAGATTTTTAACAGTATGTAGCGAGGAGTAGCAGTAGATATGGTCCCAGACAAGACTCAGAAAGTAAAGGTAGTTGGGAACTAGGATCTAACTAGTTGAAGGACCAACAGGGTCAAGGAATACTACTCAGTGTGTTTGTAGGAATTAGAAAGAGTCTCTGAGTGGGTGCAAGTATTGAGAGAAGGGCTCAGGTCCAGGGAAAGATAGGTGACAAAATTGAGATAAGGAGGAATCATCAGAAGATTGGCTTGATAGAGAAGGACGGGAGGCATATTTCTCAAGGTGGTAGCTGATTTTTTGATAGTGACTGAAAGTCAGTACAAGGAGAAACAGAATCATCCTTCAACAGTGAATCATGCTGGGCCTGGATCTCACTGCCGGAACATATGGAGGGATGGGAAAAGATGCCTCACTTACAAAATTCCTCTTTTCCTATATGTCATTCTTTTACTCTGCCTGTTCCCCCTCCCTTTCTCCCTCCTTCCTCTCTGCCTGAATTTGCCAGTGACTTGCCTCCATCTGTAAAGCTCCATAGAATGTCTAAACTTGGAAACAAACAGAACTGAGAAGGGTTTGAGCTACCTAGTGCATCTGAGCTGCTTGGTTTATATGAATGGACCAAATGTACCAGTTTGTTCAAATGAATCAAGCTGAAGTTCTTTGCATTTGATACTCTATGCACCAAGTCACAGCTTTTATATTGTTCTTACTATAGTCCTAATTTTATAAATTCAACACTAAATTTATGGTATTGGAGCACATGTGATTGTTTTGAGATGTCTAATTCATTCTATACAAATATTCAAGTCTGAGCTATATATTATGAAGTTATTTTTCTACTTTATAGCGTTATTCTTAAAATCCCCTAAAATACAAATGCACATCTCTTACCTTTAAAAGATAACATGACTTCTTCCCAGAATTTTGTGGTAGGAGAAAAATTTATAGTAATTTGTTTATGTGGTAGTATGTTCCAGACTCTCCTTTGGCTATTTTTCTTTATAATTTCTTTTCATTTTGCTACTTTGGATTTTTTTTTTTTTTGGAGATATCAGAAGACCCAATTCAAAGTAATTTAAGTGTACTACTTAATTATCAGTTGATGATAGAGGTACTAGAACAGGTAGGAGTAGGGACTTAATCATGACATTACAAACCCAGATTCTTTTATCTTTCTGCTCTTTTTTATGTTGACTTTTTTTCCTTCATACTCATTTCCTCACATCTGTAAGATGGCTGTTGCAGCTCCAGGCATCAAATCAAGGCTCAGAAAATAGAAGTGAAGGGATGAAGACTGATGGGATATTTTCCTATGATTGTTAGCTTTCTACCTTTTCTTTCCCCCACTGAAGTGTCACAAAGTTCTGTCACATCTGAAACCTAGTCTGAACTTCAAAATGGGTTGAGAGGAGCAATTGAAGGAAGGATGCTGTTTTCTCTAAGAAAATGTATTCAGTGAGTGCTAAAAATTTGAAGGACTTATTTTGATTGAATTGTTGTTGGTTAGTGAGGTTAAATAGATTAGCTCTTGTAAGAATATACAGACTGCACACAGAAAAGCATGCATAACATAACAGTATATAAAGTAATTATTTTAAGTATAAATCTGTATTCCTGCTTCATAATAAAAGACGTTGATGAAAAAAAAAAAGTAGAGAGAGTGGTTTGCAATCAAGTCCTGTTCTTGCGCCTATTTCACTTATAAGCAAACACGTTTCCACAGAAATCCTAATAGATCTCATTCATATGATTGTCCAAAACATTGTCTAAATAGTAGCCCCCACCACCACCGTCACCACTCTGGGTTTTATTTCAGTAGTTTATTTGAACAAAACCATTCAAAACCATTTAAGAGGCTGGCCACAACTTCTTCCCTTGGGCTCAGAGATAGAAGTAAGAAAAGGTGAACACATAAACATTGGAGTCCAACATCCAACAGTCATATAAACATAGCCAATCAGTGGACTTTGAATTCCCCAGAAAATTGGGAGGTTCAGAATGGCTTCCCCTTCTCATCCCAGATCCAAAATTACTTGGCAATAGTCATTTCCCCAGATCCTTCTTTCCTAAATGCACAGGACTTCCTCTCCAGCTTCAATTTGTCAAGGTCATCTCATGTACCTTTTCTGGATACTCAATTCTCCTTTTGGTTAGACTGGTCGCATTCTGCGTGGGGCAGAGAAGGAGTTCCATTAGCAAGAAAGCAGGGAAATGGCACCAGCGTCTGCCACATCTTCCTTTCACATTTTATCCATTTCACACTATTAAGCTTGCTTTTGAATGGTTTCCTGTTAAAAATCTTTGTTAATGCTTACTACCTGGCTCCTTATATTCAACCACTATGATCTCATCAATGAGATATTTCTAAATGTAAACTTGCCTTCATTTTAGCTTTCTATTTGTTTTTTGTTTGTTTGTTTGGTTGGTTGGTTCTTAGCTTTCTATCTGTTTACTGTGGCTATAACAAGGACCATAATCTATCCCTTGTACATCTTTCCTGTCTGCATGGCCTGCCTGGATTTTTGCTGTCTTGCTGCTGCATCTTTGCTTTATCATTTCACTAGAGTATCTACCCTCCCCTAATTGTCTCCACTCTTCCTGTGGAATAGTTTCTCCTGGTCCATCAAAACTGATGTTTTGAGAAGCTTTAATAACACCCCCCGCCCCCTGCCCCCTACTNNNNCCCCGCCCCCTGCCCCCTACTGCCCCAGTGCACCAGTGTTTTCTCTGCTCTCAAACAGACCCTGGTGGGAGCACTGATTGCTGCCTGTGTCTCTGTATTATGATTTATTTGTTTACATAATCCACCTGTCTTTTAGTACTAGACTGAGCCCTTTGAGGTTAAGGGCTGTCTGTCTGACTCATCCGGGTACAGTTTATGACCAATAGGTGATGTTCAGATTGTGTATTTTTAATGGCAGAAACTACGTGCAGCTTGCTGGATGACAGTGTCGGGTAACACACGAAGAAAAACTCGGTCTTATTTCCCAGAAGGTCAGGATAAATTTGAGGTATTTCATTTTCTCTTGTTTCTTAGAGTCAGAAGATGTTAGAGTTCTAACTTGGGAATGAATTATGAGGAGAGCACAGGGCTAAAGCAATGGAGCTTTATAAACCAGTTATTTGGCAGAATTGACCCTAAACTGTACAGAAACATCACTGATAAAAAACAAAGATGATAACCAATGCACTTTGGAAATGACTAAGCTAGGACAGCAGTTTTTCTTATGTACCATCCACGTGCGTTAGAAAGAGCTTTAAAGTCTAAAGATAGAAGATTAATTCAGGTGTATATAGGCACAAAAAATTTCCAAACAATTGTGCATTATAAATCAAACTTAATAAAAAAAACTGTAAATGGTATATGTAATTACGAGCGATTCTTGTATATATTGTTTTCTGCCTATTCTTCCCACCAAATCTTTGATTCTGATATTAAGTTACCTACCCTAATACCTTGATAAGCAGATACAAGGAATTTTTTACTTCTGGAGTTTAAAAGTTGACACGGGGATTGAATTGGAATGATCTCATACTGGGAAATGAGGAATTATGGAGAGGCTGCTGGAGACTTGTCAGGGGGTCCTTCTTTCTGTCTAGGAGGGTGAAGCCACCAGAGAAAATAAGTCAGAAATAATTAGTGAAGAACAAAAGACACAGAGTCAGAATTATAGTTTTAAAGTAGAGCACCTGATAGATCCAGTCCACACAGAAGCTGGAGCTGGACAATTTAAAAAAAATGGCTCCCGAGGTTTATTTAAGGGGGTACATCAAAGGCAGGGATAAGGTTTCAGGGGTGGAGTCTTGTGTGATAGCTTACAGTCAGCAGGTTGATTGGCATCTTGCCAGGTCACACCCATCTCAGAGGCTGTGTGGCTATATCAGGCCACCCCATCTCTGGTGTTGTATGGGACTAGGTAGAGCTGAATAGGGCTCACCATGTGTCTGGGCGGTCTTGGCCAGAGGAGATTTCCCCTGGAAGTTCCCAGACACCAGATTCTCCCATTCACTAGGCTAGGCTGCATTGCCCATGTAGTCCACAGGATAGCCCATGGATGGCTCTCAACAAGGAATACTAGATAGATCACTAACCATTCAAGATATATTTAAATTTAACAACCCTGACCCACATGGGATGGAATTCTGATGTCAGAATTAGGTGATAAACCTAAACCACAAGGAAGGAAACACCCTATTTCAGCCTTGCCCAGATTCTTTGACCTCCATACACGGCTAATCCCTCTGTGTTACAGAAACTTCTTCCCACATTTTCTGTGGTGAGAATTCAGTGTACCATTTCAGATCTTTCATGACTCATTACTTCAGTTGAAATCCTTATATCTGACACAGTGAGACCTGGTAGTTAATAAAAAATAGAATACTTATATTTTGAATTTTAACTTAAAACACATGCTGATCCATTTTCTAGGTTTTGGGGATGGGGGAAATTTAGGTCTGGTTCTGAGTATGGGGTCACTGTTTGATTTTTTTCCCCCTGTTTTCTTTCTCATACTACTTATATTTATAATGTATTATCTTATATTTCCAGTCTTTGTTATGAGAAAATGTTCAGAGAACTTTGCATTTGAATTGTCATGAAGATATCCAACTCCTTCCAGAGCTTTACAATTTGCTTTCAATATTCACCACTATCTCTTTCACACCTAATCCAAAAGCAGATTTCCCCCGCCGCCTCCTTCTTTGACTTGCTGTTATGTAGCCTTTCCAAAGCATCCATCTTATTCAGCTTAGTTGTTGCAGAAAAACTGTTTGTTCTTGTCCTATTCAATTAACCTACATTTTGTTAAATTATTTAATAACACACTGAGCAGGTGGGAGTAGAAGTGTCTAGAAACAGCCCACTGGCTTCCTGGAGCACTTAGTGCCATAGGCATTATCATTGTCTTATAGAAGCAGACTGTTTCCCAGAAGTCCTTGGGCTTCCATCTGCCCACACTCTACACTTCCCTTAGTGGAGTCTTTGGTCAGTTAGTGTCTGCCTTATTAGAACTAATAATTTCGTTTGTCTGTTGTGTTGTTTGGTTTTGGGGTGGGGGTTTGTTCTGCTCTGTAGCATTCTTGTTTAGGGGGAAAAAAACCCCTTGTGTCTGGCTATATTCTCTCTTATGTACAGCACAAAAAGAAGCATTTTTGTGGTTGGAGTCTGAGTGATAAAATGGTCTTGGGTGGTTTGAGAACGGCCCTGGACCCTCCTAGGAAGTGTGATTTCCTACATAAGTACTTTTTCTTGGGCTCTACTTCTGGGGAACCAACCCCACCTGAGACAGGCTTCTTACAGGTAATGAGATCTATCAGGAAGTGTGGGCAGCGGGTTAAGGCAGAGAAAGAAGCTAAGCAAGGATGTGGCTTCAGGTCAAGTTTCAGCCTTAACCCAGGAAAACTATGGACCACAGTGTTTCTTGGCTTGGAGCCACCACTGGGGCAGGCAGTCATGAGGGACTATAATTCTAGATCTGCTGCTTCTATCATCTGAGCACAATCCTCTGAAGAAGACTGCAGGTATGTGAGCAATAGCAGTTGCTGAGCAATGCCTTCATGAAAACTGTACCAATTTAAGCAATTTCAGGGGGATCTGGGCAGGTGATTAACTGTCTACTAATTAACAAAACATCAGAAATTTAATGATATTTTTAAAACATCTACATTTATTGATTTCAACTCATGAACTATCCTAAATTTTCTCGGCCTCACTTGTCTCTTGGGCTCTAATCTGGCTGGGAAAAATGGATACTCTGATACCCCCAGACTCTGATGCTACTGTCTCATTTCCAAATATCATTAGCTAACCCCAGTTCCTTGGGGAGGCAAGTTCCAGCATGTCTTCTATTGTGCCCTCCATGCTGGGAGCTGTTGCAGGGTCCAGACAAGACCCAGGGCAGCTCTCAGTCTGTGGTTTCCCCTGCTCTATTTCCAGACTCGAATGCAAAGTGCCATAGAGGTAAAATGGCATCCAGGAGAGCATAGCAGCTCATTTCCACAGAGGCTGTTCCAAGTTGCCAGGTATACAACCAGGAAGAAATAGTTACTTTGACCATGGGAAGACTTTGACCAGTAGGGACACTTTCAGGGAAACTCCTTTAGGTCTCTTCCTCTGATGAATTATTTTGAGGTGCTGTGGTTCTTAGAGCTCATGGGTTAGCAAGTGACTGTTTTCTGTTCTGAAATTGCAGTAACTCTCACCTTCTATTTGCTTTTCATCTTCCTTGTTTCATCCCCCTTTTCTTTGACTCTTGCTGCTTTGCAGTTGAACCTATGCACCTTTCCCCAAATTCATCACACGGCACTCTTCGCCTGGTTTCCCAAACCAAAGAAACAAAGACAGTGCTTTCTAGAAATTCAAAGTTTCAGTGCAATATATGAATCCTCTTAAGTGGTAGAATTTCACTGTAAAACATCAGGGGAGATATTTCAAGTAAAGAGAAGGTAATCCTTACCTCATACATTTGTTCTTTCTTTGTCTAAACAAAGTTGATCCTATTAAAATCTAAGCGGATGCTAAAGAGAAATTCCCAGGATGCTACAAAGAGTTTTCCTTCTGTTCCCATTTCTTTCACAAATTGGCTTAGTGCCATGAACACCGTGAAGAGGCAATGAATTTAAAAACAATGCAGAGGAGAATGGAGTGCAGTGGAATCTGCTTTTCCTCAAAGGAATTCAGAACATTTGTGCACTGGCTTGAAGGTAAAAGTGACCGGGAACATTTCCTTTTCAAAAAAGATCACTGACTTGCTCTGTGGCTCTGGCCAGTTGTACATCAGTGGTTATGAGGCCAGGACTAACCTCAAGTATCACCAGTGTACCGGCTTGAGAATAGGACCCAACTACAGTGATGTGTATCATTGTCACAATAAGTGCTGATGATGCCTGTCAGTTTGGTCTGTGGCTATTAAGAACAGAACAGTTAGCCCCATACCCATCTTATGTTTGTAGAAAATGGCTTCAATTTTCTCTACTGATTAGTTTTAGCATCTGGATTTCCTTTAGTCATGTTCATTAGCGACTGCCTCTTTGCCTTTCTCCTTCACATCTGGAATCTAGCCAAAATGTACCAGAACAAGATGCTTCTAACATTTGAACCCTTTTGTAAGCATGCTGATTGCAACTTGTATAACTTCAGTTTAGTCTAAGGTGGAAGCTTTCTGCTACTTTTGAGGAGGAAAAAAAATAAATGTCTTAAAATAAAACAGGAATAAAAATAGGGCCAAATACTCATTAACTGCCTCACTTAACTAAATGCTGAAATTATTTCAACAGTGCTAAATCAAGCCTTTGTGTAGAAGAGGTTGAGCATTTTTTTTTTATTCATAGTACTTTAGCTTAGATAAGTGGGTTACTGTAATTTGTCATTTTATCCAAAATACATGAATTAAATCGTCTCAAGGACCCAATTTTTAGCTCATGCCTAGGCTGACCTGTGAAGTGGAGCACTTGTGTTCACAAGCCTTTGGGAATGTCTGGGCTACTGTGGAGAGCTTGAAGAAGCAGGTTGGACCAGGAGCCCAGAGGATGGATGTGAGGCTTGGTAGGACAGGGGTTAAGAATTTGGATCTCACAATGATTGTGGTAGGAAGCTACTGGAGGGATTTTAATTAGGATAATGTCATAGAATGACTTATGTTTTAAAAGTATGGCTCTTGACTGTGGTGTTGATGACAGATTGTAAGGAGGCAAGAGCACAAAGCGAGTAATCAACCAGATGCCTATTTTTAGATGTCCATGTAAGAAAATGATAGTGGCTTTGGATCAGCATGGTAACAGGGTGGAGAAATGTGGACAAATAAAAGATGAGTTCATGGATTAGATATGGGGCACATGGGAATGGACAAATCAAGATTAATTTCTGGTCTAAACAACTGGAAGAATTTGGTGCCAGTTAGATGAAGACTGGAGGAAGAGAGTGATGATTTTTGTCTTGTTGAGGAGTGGGACAGAGAGCAAGGGCTTGTGCTTACTTGGTGATGTCTGGGTGGAACAGGCCTAATGAGCTATTGAATATAGGACTTCAACTCGGTAGATAAACTTGAAAATTCTTGATGGACAGATGGCACTCAGTCATGGAATAAAGGAACTTGCCTAAGGAGAGCATAGAGAGAAGATGGAAGCCCAGGCAACATTCTGTATTTCCACATAAACAAGGCAATCAGAGGAGAACTAATAAGGACTGAAGAGCAGCAGTAAGAAAGGAAAAAATAGAATGTGGTGTTTTGGAAACCAGGAGCAGAATCTTACATGAGGAAGTTGATAGTTGCGTGCTACTGTGATGTGGAGTGAGATGACAGATGATACTGCTATTTGGGGCATCAGGAAAGTTTTTGGTGATACTGACAAAGGCAGTTTTGTATGTCCTACAGGGAAGAGCTCAGAGTGAACTGAGAAGAGACTCTAAAGGGAGAATTTAATCAACCTATTTAATCAAGAGTCAGGAGGATTTTTTTTCTCTCTCATGCTCTTAAGATGGGCAATATTGGAGCATTGGTGCTTATCGAGTTGATCTAATAGAACCTGATGATGAAGTCGAGAGGAAATAATTGCAGGGACATTTCTGGAATACATAAATGTATGAAATATAGAGCACAGTGAAGAACTTAGCCTTAGATAAGGGCAGAAAGGAAGAGTGGTCAATGGTTTGAATTGGTGGTGAGACAAAGAGAGGCATCCATAACTAATCAAAACTAATTGATGAAACAAGAATATTAGCTGAGGGAATTTGGAAACTGGAATGGTGGCAATTGAAAGGTTGCAAATGTTGGAGTCCTAGGGAGCAGGAATGTAAAGTTTTCATAGGAAAGTTGACAAAGAATGTGCCAAAGTTAATTTTAACAAGATGATTTCAATTAATTTTGCTTGGGAAGAGACAAGGATTAAGATTATTTTCATACTAAGAAAATGAGTTTACCATTTATAATTGCCCCATTCAAAGATGATTGTTGTGATACATTTATACTTGCAAATACATCTGTAGAAATAAATATAAAAGAAAAATGCTATTTTTTTTTAGAGAGGAGAGGAGAGAGATAATTTTTTAATATTTTTTTCAGTTTTCGGTGGACACAACATCTTTATTTTTACGTGGTGCTGAGGTTGAACCCAGCGCCCCGTGCATGCCAGGCGAGCGCGTTACCACCTGAGCCACATCCCCAGCCCAGAAAAATGCTATTTTAACAGTTTTCACTTAGTTTCCATCCCTTTCAGAGCATAGCTAAAATACTTGACTATTAGTGGAAACTTTTGTTATACTGCAAATGTTTTTCCTATTTTACTATTTCTGTGGCTTTTTCGATTTTTATGTAGACATATGTCTGATAGAATATGGTAATTGAAAAAGCCTTCTAAGGTTATATGTTACATTATTCTAGTATTTAAAATGTGAACATGAAACTATAAATCACCAGGTTTTATTTTGAGAGTCTAGTTTTACTTTCTGGGATACTCAGTTATCATTCTAAAATCTCATATCTTACAACAGATTTAGAACGTATTCCTTCAATGGTAGGACTGCCAAATGATTTCTTTAAAATTTTGTTTAAGATTTTTAAAACAAATTATATGTTATTATTTAAACAAGTTATTTCTTAGGTGATGGAATTACAATTAAATTTTACTCTAAGAAAATCAATCACCATTTCACTTGAAACTTTATCGTATGTGTGCCTGTTCTGCCATCTACATCTTCTCACTTTGAATTTTGAAAAGCTCTCGGTCCACCATGATTTGAATGACTGCCTGTGGTTGACACTAGTGCTGGACATCTGTTTCCAGGTTTCCTCTGTTTTGTATGTGTGATTACAAACAATCCCACAGTTAACATTGTTGCACTTGATATTGAATTTTCTTTTAGTATATTCTACTATAAAAGCAATATGTCCATTGTAGAAAGCTTTATGAAGAGCAAAACTAGAGAACCTCTTTGAATCAATACTGAATCTATCTTTATTCAATAGCCATTTCAGCACTCACCAGATAGCAGACACTACTCCAGATGTGAAACCTGCTCTTCAGAGTCAAAACCCTACTTTATATTTAGTGACAGATCTTTTTAGTGCCCTGAATTCAGCAATGTGTATGCTTTTAATAAAGGGACTATGCTATTGAAAAGTTATATCATAATCTGGTTTCTTTCCTGTAACATTAAGAACTTCCCTGTCATTGAACTTTTAAAATATGTTTAATTAATGAAAAGAAATTATTTGTGTGAATATTCAATAGTTTAATCTCCTAGAGTCAGATGCAAATTCTTTCCAGTTCCTTTTTTCACATAAAATCCATAACATTCTTTGCTTCTCTTCAATAGTTTAACTAATGTGACCTCCCCAAGACATGAAGGCATAGTCAGTGCTGTCTTTCTCATACCATCTGAATGGATTACGAGGCAACTGCTTTTGTAATACAAGTGCTAGTTATTTGTATCATTAGTTAGGAACATGAACACAAAATGCAAAGTGGCTATAGATGGTGCATTCCTAATCCAAAACCTTTTTGCACTGACATGATGGTACAATGTAAATTTCCACACCTAACCTTTACAGGTCAGTTAAAATGCAGGTGCACTGAAAATATTATATAAAATTACATCAGACTGTGCATATGGTGTATGTAAAACATTGTGTGTTTACGTCTGGGTCCCATTACAGTTATGTATGTGTAAATATTCTAAATCTGAAAAAATCTGAAACACTTCTGGTCCCAAGCATTTTGGATGAGGAACATTCAATCTATATTTTCTCTGTAGCATTGTGAACTTTCCTAAATGATGATTCAATAAAAAAACAGGGAACAGGCTGGAAATCTGCAGAAAGATTAAAAATCATACTCTTTAGTCCACTCTAAGTAAGGGTCTATCTAATTTGTTATCTGCTACTAGAAATAAAATCACTATAATATCAAGGATGTGTGTGTGGTGGATGCATGGGTGTCTACAATTGAGTCACATCCCCAGTCCTTTATTTTTTTCAGTACTGAGGTTTGAATTCAGGACTAGTTTACTTGGTCACTTTTTTATTTTTTGAGACAGGGTATCACTAAGTTACTAAGGCTGGCCTCAAACTTGTGATTCTCCTGCCTCAGTCTCCCAAGTTGCTGGAATTACAGGTGTGTTCCACTGCTCCTTGCTAATTGATTTTTCTAAGTGGAAATATGGTACTTAACATTTGTCAGAAGGCATTATAAGCTTTCTAGGTTCTGTGATAGGCATTTTTAATTATCCAATGAAATATTAGGTATGGTGAGCAATTAGGGAGATTGATAATCAATCCTTTTCTTTACCACGTTCCATTTCTTTCTCAAAACCTCTCTAGCTTTCTACAGAGAACTAGCTCTTTGAGGAAGAAAAGTGCAACATGGCAGAGTGGAAAGAGCCCCAGAGGAGTGGGCAGAGAAAAAAGACTTTGTGGCAGAGTCCCTGAGCACCCAGTTCTTCCATCTTGGGTGCCCTTGACCAAAGTTCAAAGGAGTATATTCCATTGTCCACAAAACAAGGCTCTTTCCCACCTTAATATCTTAGACTCCACAGAGAAACACAAGATCTATTTTAACTATTTTGTGAATTGGTCAAAGGAGCTAGATGATCTTTTGAGTGATATGGAGTGTCTAGCTATGTTTTCTTTGCAAAGACCTTTTGTTATAACTAGGAATTGACAACTGAAATTAATAGTAAAATGATATAAATTTGTAATTCTAATCTTCTTCATTTACATATTTCTATCTAGAGTAATTTCCCTTAATTCTGCTTTTACTCTCTCATAGGATATCTTCAGAGTTGTCCCAAAGACGAAATAAGTCACTTCATTTCTCCTTTTGGATTTCTCCTTCCCATGTCCTCCCCTACTTGGGAATAGTATACAATATTTCTGGCAGATTATTGGATCCAGCATTGTTTTCTACATACTCCAAATATTTTAAGATCCAACCAAGTTGTTTCCACCCACTCTTAGAGCCCTCTGGCTCTAGCTATCTGGATAAACTAACTTGTAGTTGTTACAGTAGGTGTTAAAAGTGACTGTGTTCCAGGAATGAAACTCAACAGGAGTCTTTTATAATTACACACACACACACACACACACATTCCAGTACTTGAGCAGACCAGAATTGGTGGAAAGATGAAATTATTGATCAAGTGGGCAGCAGACTAGTGCACCCATGCTTTAGAAAGTTATAGATTCTCAGTTACATCAAATCAAACAAGATATTCAATGAAAATTGAAGAAACTCAAACACAGAACTTCATGACTTGCTTCTAACAATCAGACAGGGTTTCTTTACAATGTGGTCTGTTAATCAGGCTGCTGAGCTAGGAAATTTCTTCCAGATAGGCCTGATATAATCTTTGACAAGTTCCATCACTAATTCACTTCATTCAACCATCTCTGTTCTTGGTTTTAGATATTCTATTCAGTTTTCTTCAATCACCTTGGTAATATGAATGAGCAAATTGTCATTGGAAGATGTGATTAAGATACAATTCTTCCTTGCTCATTTGAGAGTGAGCTCAACATTGTAATTCACTGGAAGAATCAAGATAATCACAGAGTGCACAGTTACTACAAAAGCAGTGACCAGGTGGAAAAACATCCCAAATATGCAAAAGGGACATCCCTCTTCCATAGTGAGATTCACAATGGGAATGCCTCTGTCTAAGAAGATTAAGCCTTCTGGATGAAGGAATTTATGTCTGCTATGAGGGAACAGAAACTGGGCATATCACAAACAAGGTGGTGCTTGAGGTGGGAGGTGAGTGTACATGTGAGATTTTGTAAAACTCAACGATTTGATTCAATGATATTCTGAAAGGTTTTTTTTTCCCCCCTAAATTAACATGCTAGGGGCTTTCTTTCAAGTCAATTTCTGCACATCTATCTCATTATCTTTTAATGCATGGTGTCTCATCATTTAGATATAATTGACATAGCAATTTTCCCTATTGTTGGATATCCAGGGATTTCCAGTGCTTTTTTTCATTACAAAGGGTGTCATTAGGAACAACATCTTTATAGTTCTGTTTAATATTCTGAAATTATCTGAAAAGTAAGATTTTAATGTTACTGACATCAGCAGCATAAGAGTATCTATTTTCTTTTTAGTCCTATCAGCACTGAATATTATCAATCTTAAATATTTCTGCCAGTGTGATGAATAAAGTACTGTTTTATTCAAATTAGATTTTTGTTATAAAATGAAGTTACCATAGTGTACACTTTTATCTGTAATAACTATACTATAGCTACATAGTCAACATATTGTTGCCCATTTTCATGGTTAAATTGAATCAAACAGATTCAACCTGAATTGAACAAAGTAAATGAAAAGCAAAGCTTCATGTGTTTTAATTCTTATTTTAAGGATTATTGATGCTGTGGTCTATTAGTGGGGCTTCTAATCATTCACACAGTATATTACAGGCATACTACAATATATTGCATGCATTTCACTCTATTTTGTTTTTCAGATGTTACAGTTTTTACAAACTGAAGGTTCATGGCAACCTTGCATTGAGGAACCCTGTTGGCACCATTTTTCCAAAAGCATTTACTCATTTCCTGTCTGCACATTTTGGTAAATTTTTCATCTAAACATTTATCATTGTATCTGTTATGGTGATCCATGATCAGTGATCTTTGGTATTACTATTGTGATTGTTCTGAGATCCTACAAAGCATGTCCCTATGAAGGTGATTCTAATTGGCCTATGGCATGCACTTTCTGACTGTTCCACCCACTGACCATTCTTATGTGTGTCTCCCACTTTTGGACCTTCCTATGCCCTGTGACACAACAATCTTAAATTAGGCCCATGAATAACCTTACAATGGCCTCCAAGTGTTCACATGAAAGGAAGAGTTGCATGGTTCTCACATTGTCTTTAGCTAGAAATAGTGAGAAAGGCATGTCAAAAGCCAAGATAGGCCTAAAGTCAGAACTCTATGACATACAGCCAAACTGTGAATGTAGATGGAAGGTTCTCAAGGGAAACTTCCCAGTGAAAGTATTATTCCAGTGAACATGTGAATAAGAAAGCAGAACTTCCTTCATTGCTGGTGTGAAGAAAGTTTTAATGGTCTGGATAGAAATCAAACCAACCACAACATTACTTTAAGCCAAAGTCTAATCCAAAACAAGGCCCTAACTCTCCAATTCTATTATGATTGAAAAAGGTAAGGAAACTGCAGAAGAAAAGTTTGTCACCTCAAACTTTTGCAAGCTTCAGGGGGGAAAAATCTGTCTCCATAGCATTAAAGTACAAAGGAAAATAAGTTTTTTAGAAGATCTAGCTAAGATCATTGATAAAGGTGGCCACACTGAACCACAGATTTTCAACACAGAGGAGACAGCCTTGTATTGCAAGAAGATGCCATCTAGAAATTTCATAGGTAGAGAGGAAAAGTCAACACCTGAATTCAAAGGACAGGATGATTCTCTTGGTGGGAAATAATACAGCTGAGGACTTGAGATGGAAATCAATGCTCATTTATCATTCCAAAAATCTTAGAGCCCTTAAGAATCATAGTAAATTTGTTGTTCTTGTACTTTATAAATGGAACAACCATACCTGGTTTCACATGCTTAAAACATACTTTACTGAAAATATTAAGCCAACTATTTAAAACTTCTCAGGAAAAAAAAAGATTTCTTTCAAAATCTTACCATTAAGGGGTTGGGGATTTAGTTCAGTAGCAGAGTGCTTGCTGAGCATTCACAAGGCTGAGTTCAATCTTCAGATCTGGGGTGGGGGTGGGGGGGACCTTACTATTCAGTGATGATATACCTTGTTACCTAAAAGCTCAGGTGGAGTTTGTGTCAAGACAGGCCTAAACAGTCATGTTTTCATGACTGCTAACAAAATGTTCATTTAGTAGCACATGAATCAAGGAATAATTTTAACTTTCAAGTTTTATTATTTAAGGAATACATTCTGAAAGGCTATAGTTGCCACAGATAGTGATTTTTTCTAGTCGATCTGGGAAAATGAAATTGGAAACCTTCTGGGAAGGAGTCATCATTTTAGATGTCTCAATCCAACAAGAAATTTAGAGTACTACAGAAACATAAAGCAGCAGCAAGGTTTGAGAGGATTGACTCCAATTTTGAAACAAGTTCTATTGTGTGTGAAATTCTTTCAGAGCTTCACTTGCTATAGAAAAATCTTTGGTGAAGGAAATCAATTGAGGAAGCAAACTTCATTGTTGTCTTACTTAAAGAAATAACCATAATCACCCCATCCTTCAGCTACCACCACTCTGATCAGTCAGTGTCATCAATATTGACCCTTCACCAGCTTGCTGATGTGATTTTTCTGGAGAGTATTAGCAATTTTAGCACTAAAGTATTTTTAATTGAGGTATGTACATTGTTTTTTTAGACATAATGCTATGCATACTTAAAACTGTGCTATAATGATAAAATAAAATTTATATGTCTGTGAAGCAAAAATATTCATGTGACTTGCTTTATTGTGATATTTACAGTGCTACAGTAGTCAGGAACTGAGCTTAATATCTCCAAGGTATGCTTCCATATAATCTATAATAGCTAATAGCATTATACATTCTGGGTGTATTTTCTACCTAATAGGTTATTTTATCCACAACTAGTTCCTTTTTCCTTTGCTTCATTTAGCTGCTTTATACCTTGACTCAGAAATCTAAGAATTATGTGTAAACAGAATCAAATAGGCTGAATAAATATCTAAAGAGTTCAGAGTTCTGCATGAACTCTAGTTTATAGAGTCTGATGCCCACATTTTGCTTGCTCAATGAGACCTTCAGATTTCTTTGTCAGCTAAGATCCTAGAATATAATAGAGATTGCCATTTGCTGTGTACCCATGCATGTTCTTTCTCATTCTTTCTGGATAAGGACACTATCTGAAAATTCTACAGAGTTTTGGTTTTTGGTTTTCATTTCAGAAACTGCCAAGTTCTGCTTCTAAAAACTAGCTTTTCACTGCAAGGGCATTAAAGTGATTTCTGCACAGATGGTCTAAGAAGCTGATGGTGAGAGTCCTTCATGTGCCCTTCTTTCTTCTGCAAAGCTATCTTCGCACCTGTGATGCAGTATGAAAAGAGGAACACGAACAGCTTCCTGGTATGTAGTGTGTTAATCGTTTATCCCCTTTCACATATTATGTGGAGAATGGACAATGCATCCATCTCTGAAAGCAATACGGAAGAAATTGGGTATTGGGGTTCTTTATCACTTCATTCAATATCACAAGATCAAATTCATCTTATTAATGTGCTATTGAAAATTAATTGCTGATGCAAAGATGGACAGGGTGATTGGAAGGTGGGTTTGTCGGACTTTCTGAGTACAAGTGCTATGTCACTGATTGGAAGGTCTTAGGGATAGCTTTTACAAAAAAAATATATATATCTGTGGCAATGCTAATCTTTACTGGCTTCATTACTTTACATAATTATTTTAAAATCTGAGCCTAAGTTACTCATTGATGAAATTACCAGATGTTTTTTAGTCAAATGAAAATATTTGTGAAATGGAAAGTAGTAAATTTCTCCATGACTATTACTGTGTTTGTTGTTCATCCTCTAAACAGGATTTTCTATCTGCATTTCACTTTAATGTGCAAAGGAAAAGGAAGGAATACTTGTCTCTTAGTAGCTTACAACCTCCAATTCTTCCCAATATTTCAACGACAACAAAAAACTAATGGTATTATTGCTTGTAATTTAGTCTCTTACATAGTATTTTTCAGTTAATCTTTACCCAAACCTCTATCACAGAATCAGGTTCTAACCCTTCTTTCCAAAGATTTGAACAAATGGAAACTCTGGTCACACTATAACCTGCTTATGAAAATATTAATGGGAAGAAAAATGACATGTCCCAATCTAATTCCAGAGAGAATTGCTTCATATTTTTAGAAGCAGAACAAAATTTTTTTTTCTGTCAATCTCTCCTATGTAGGAAAAGTGGAGGTTAGCTATTCTTTTCAGATTTCTCTTCCCCAGGATTTCATAGTTTGAAAATATTTACCAACAAATTACAATATTATGAAGGACTCGTCACCTTTACCTGATTCTATTGTTAAAGTCAGTCATTTAATGTTCACTTGCCATTAGCCAGGAAGCAACAGAGACATGGGGGAAGGGTTGAAATGTTAATATAAAATTGTAAATTTTTTTTGGAAAATAGTCATTTCTCATGTTTATTCAGAATTGAATATCTGAAGCACTAGTTCTTTAAACTGAATATCAAGTGTCCTTGCTCTCAGACAGCTGAACGTTAACGTGAACTCATGCTCAATTCTGGATCCATGGTATCTTGTAGAGATGCCTACTAATAAGACCAAACTGGGAATGTAGCACACAAAGGTTGTAGGTGTTTCTGCTCACTGTGGTGAGGTATGTACGGAGTTGTTACAGAATACATATTTAAGGAAGTTGCACAAGGGCAGAATTTTAAGTGTGGTAGGAGATTCCAGGAGATCACAGACACTCCAAGTCAAAAGCATACAGGAGTAAAATTGGCTGAATTTGTGTAAGTATGAGGTAGTTTAGGGTGAAACTAGGAGATCAAGGGGTAAACCTGGAGAGGGAGGCAAAAACACTTCTACACTTTTCTAAGGAGCCTGAAATAGATGGTCCTAGATGTAGGATGGAGTCAAAGAAGGATTTAAAACCATCATTGATCTGAAATCCTGGATTTGTCTTTAAAACAATTTTTGCTGTAGCATCATTCTCACAGGTGGACTTCGAACCACGGAACAATCCATGGCACTTCATAGAAGTCAGTCTACAGAGCAAGAATGACAGAATGGAACCAGAGAGGCAAGTCAATAATACCCTTTCTTTCTTTCTTTTTTTTTTCAATAATAAAGATCTCACTCCAATGTGGATTCCTTGTGCAGAGTTGGAAATGTAGTACATATATGCACAAAAAGGGAATTGTTCTAGATAGAGAAATAAGTAGTTGAGAACATAGAAGTACCAGGGACCACTAGGTAGTAGATAAAGTAACCAGAGGAGACCTCGGGAATAGCAGCATTTGAGGGGCTAACAGAAGAACACTGAATTAAATAGACTAGTAGGAGGTATCAACATTCCTCTGTGTTACTCTCTGGTCATACCCAGATGCATCATCTCCCCAGCTGGCCCAAGCTTAGCCCTCTTTGAAGGCCTAAAGTAACCTTGGACTAAAGAAACTTAGAATCGTGTCAGTAAAGCTTTTCTTTTTATGAAACTCTACAGCCACAAATACCTAATTGCTTTTCAAAAAATGTATTTCCAAATATATCAATATTACAACATTTATTCCCTGCTAAGTGTAACTTAGAAAGCTTGTTCAACAATTTTCTCTTCATTGATGTTTCTTTTCTTGTTCTGTTGTTAGATGGCTTTTGGAAAATGCAAAATGATCACTTTTATGTCAAGTTATCAGTGATTTTTCTCTACTGAATCAAGACTTCAGAGTTCTATGGTACAGAGTGGAAAGTGGGACTTCCTCACAAAACACAATTATCAATGACCTTGATTCTCATAAATGAGTGACTTCTCTGACTTTGACAGATCTTACCCCTTCAGACAGTACAGAATATTTGTGCACTATTTCTTCAAGTGAATATACTTTACTCACCATCCACATGCTACCTGTAGGTAAGTTGCAAGTAGAGTTGGATAAAGGGTTTGGGGTATAGCAGTAGAGGTCTGTATAAGTGGAAAGTGGGCTGTCTTTTAAAGAATAGGTTAGTACTTCCCATTGTCACCTACAGGATTATTTCTGGTCAAGATCAGATAACTCTTCCTCCTCAATTCTTCCTCTTTTGACCACATCAAAGTCTTGTATTTGGAAAAATAAATTGCTCCCACAAGATTACCTTTTCATGATTTCAGGGCTTCAGAAATGAAGAGAAACTCACACATATTGGTGACTGTGGGCTGAACATCTTCAACTCCTGCTCAGCACTACAGTGCTGCCTTAGGGCCTGGGTTTGGGAGTTGAGGCTGTAAGCACAATAGAAAGTTGTAGGGCCCTACTGGATGCTGGGAAAAAGTGGCATTATCTTTTAACTTGGTTGAATAATCACTACACATTTGAAGCACTAAGTTACACCTGATTCAGCTCACTCTTCACCTCTGTTGATCGTTAACTGCCAAAACTAACTACTTAAAATGTATGTATTCTCAGAGTCAGGGAATGTGTACTGTGAAGTTGTTTGGTCCCCATACCCATCATCTATCAGCTTGCTATCAAGGGAGACCCTGGAAGATCTTTCTTCCCTTTAATAAGGAAATTTGAGTTAGTGGTACATGTTTTATAAATTTTTGTATCATTAAAGACATAAAAATTGTCCTCAGGTTATATGGTTTTCAGATAGAAATTTCTAGACACTGAGTGATAACACTCCCTTTGTAGAGCTGCCATTTTGACAGTATAGAATGAAAAACAGAATGCACTTAAAGTTCCTATCTTTCCTCAAAATAAGAGTATCAGTATTATGTACAATACAGTTAAGGCTATATTCTATTTTTAAAACTGTTGTCTCATGTTGGATTCATTTTGGAGTAGAGAAAATATATGAGGAAGAAACTGTGTGAAGATCACATATGTCCCATCTTATTACCAGAGATCCAATTTTCAGTTCCACACAAAGTGAATCATCAGGATCTTTCCATCCCTGACCAAAGGGCCTTCTCAGAAACTCTCATTCCAAGTAAATTCTGGCCAGTGGGAACTTGTGGAAAGTCTCCCCATAATCTTCTAAGGAGATACCTATAACAGGAACCACCCCAGCCAGACAAGAAAATAGGGCGAATAGTCTTGGTACCCTATCCATCAGCCTTTCAAGAAAACTTGATTTTCTATTCTGAATTGCAATTTTCCATTTGCTATGCCTTGCCTGGGAAATGCTACTACATATAAAAATGAGGCCAAAATTTGGGGACACTTAGGATTCCTAGAGTACACATCTGCTCAATAAAAGTTGCACTGAACTAAGTAAAATTAATAATCTTTCATAAATTTTGTTGTAGAATCCACATGTCTTTGTAGATGGGGGAACTGAGGGTCACTGATCAAGTGAGAAGCAGTTATATCTTGCAGGCTTTTCTTCAGGAGGAAACATTGCTTATGAAGACACCTTGAGAATTCAGTCTAACATCTGTACTTGAGCTAGAATAGCTCGAGTAGTATTTGTAAGGCTCTTAGTTTGATCACTAGCATTGGAAAAAAAATCTCTACTTAATCTTTCCTTTACTACAGTATTTAATTTCAGAATGACACAAATAGAATAGGTAGAGATTGTTTTATTGGCTATAAACCATTTATTAAATATGTTCATAAAAATTAATGTTATGTAACTAGAGATATTCATTTTAATGAACAGCCCATAAACATTTTTCCACCCTGAATTAACCTTTGTGCTCTAATGCTTAACTCCTCACTCTTTGGTAGAACATAGATAGATACAAGATTAGCTGGGTTCTGACTCTAGTATAATCTCTGGTCTCCAAATGTCTGCCTTCAGGAATTTCTCCTTCAATGCCTATTACAATTCTAGTCCACAAAAGGATGTTGAAGTTCAGGCTCCTCTGGTTTTCCTGAGGAGATCCAAGAACTATTAACCCAGTGATCATCTGTTGCTTCTCTCATCACCTTGAACTTACACAGTTCCCCTAGGATGCTGTCTTCCCCAAGACAAGGGTGAACTGCATCTTTCCCTCACGGTTGAAGGAGAATTCTGGGCTGAGGCTAGTTTTCAGTCAGTTATCCTACTGTGATTAAAAAGAAAAAGTACTAATTCCCTTATTAGACAACAGAAACTTAAAATGCATCATTGACTCATTGCTTCTCAAGTTTTCAGACTCTTATAAACTCCACCCAAACTGGTTAATATCAGTGTCTGTAAATTTTCCATAATAGACACTGAAATGGAAATACTAATGGTCATGGGAAACTTTCCTGTCCAGCTTGGACTCTTAGCTTGATCTGAAGGGCCTTTTTATTATCCATTTTTTTTTTTTAAATTCTGCCTCCTCTCTGGAGTACAAAAGTAAGTAGTTTTAAAAATAGTAAATATGCTCTACCCCCTCCCACCTACCCACATTTCTTATTTGGGAATTTTTCATGCAGTTCAGTCTTTGTTTTATTTAGAACCAAGCCAAGGAACAGCTTCCTGGATAATATGTGCTTACGTTACTGGTGATTTTTCCAAATACAATAGGAATAATTTGCCATAAATTGAGAAGATGCACCACTGGCAACACAGGTAATGTGGAGACTATGGCTCTGTCCCTGGGTGTTCCATGTCCTGAGTATTAAAGATGACATGAAAACACACACTGCTGCTGGGCATGTAAATGGATCTTAATCTTCTGAAGAATCATTCTAAAATTTATCAAAGGCTCCTAACTATTCTACTTTAAAAAATTTACTCTGCGTAAATGATCAGAGCCATGCCAAGCTATATACAAGCATTTTTGCTGTGGCACACTGCTATTATTTCTAGTTTTTCTACTATTTTAGGTGACTAATAAGGGAGGGAACTGATTGAATTGAAAAATCACAGGTATTTTTTTTCAAAACTAAATTTAAGTTGGCATAAAAATAAATGGAATGATCTTGTCATCCTGCACTGAAAAATAGCTATCAAGAAATGACAAAGCTTTAAAAAGTTGTCCTTGGAGTGATCAGACCATGAGTTCCCCATCATCAGACCTCATCCAGGTACTTTCTTCAGTCTCTGGAATTTGTTGTCACCTGAGCATATTCTATAGTTGGTGCTTAAAAAAAAAAAATCTTTGGAACAATTCTGGCTAAGTTAAATTTTTTTTCTTTTAAATCTCATGTAACAAACTTGCCATACAATAATTTAAAATGATACCTCAAGACACCGTGGTCAAGAGATTCTTTGCATTAATGAATAGAATTTGAGCTGGAAAGGAACTAGACAAAACTGAGATCTACTTCATCTCCACATCCCAGGAGACGGGAATCCAGGAAGTTCTCTGCAGTGCTAGGTAGGTGTGTGAAACAGATTTATGTCACCACCTGAGATCGCCCATCTAACTAGTGGCAGGGGCAGTTCTAGACACCCAGAAGTTCTCCCTCAGTCCATCACCCACCTCAGATGGTTCTGGGTGTCCTGGGAGGTTGAGCTAGATCCCATGTCCTTTCCATGTGTTCCTCAGGTTGATCTCTAACTTCAGTGGGGTTATATAATTCAGGTTAGAGAGAAAACATTATGGAGGGCATTGTCAGGGTGACAAGAGTTTTGCCAGTTCTGGCCCTGTGGTCCCTTTGTTACTCTTGTCCTGTAGCTGGCCAGAAGAATAGATAGTAGGTCACAGGTGTCTGGCTTGTCAGCCAATGCAACCCCTGACCTAGTATAATGATACTTGTGATTGAATTAGGCCCAAATTATGAGAGGGGTACCGCGTATTACTCAGACAGTTTTGATATAAAGATATAAGTCAGGTGCACATCTTTCCACACTATTTTTTTTTTAAAGATGAATTGTGTGATTTATTTCTCTTCCATCAATTTGTCAAAGAATATATTTTCAATGTTTGTTGAAGACATTAAAATCTACATAACTGGGGCGATTCTCCTAATTATTTTAAGATAGGCATAAGGGAGAATTTGAATGTTTACAAAGATTTTTTTTTCCCTGTAGAATTATGTTGTGCCTCTACTGATCAGAGATGTTAATTCAGAAGAAAATGGTAAGGTATCATTTCCTTTATCAAATTGATAGTATAAAGATGCTGCTCTATGAAGGAATTTGAAGTTTTGACTAATATACATATCATCTAAGGATTAAAAATGGCAAGGGGGAATTGCAGGATAATACAGCAGACAAACACAATTGGGCTTTTCTCGATGACTATAATTAAATGGGCTCTTCTAGTCTATTATTTTCAGAGGTAATATCAAATGGCACCATATATCTGAGGGTACTTCAATGTACTGTTTCTTATAAAAATATGAAACATGGAATTATATTGAAGTGGAAAGAGACACAGACAAAATAGAAAGCAGCAAACCATAGTTTTTGGCCTGATTTACTACTATTTTGCAGCCACTTATAGGTTCCTTAGCAACTGAAAATTCACTTACCAATTAGTTTGGCTATATATTTCTTTTTTATTGCATACATTTTATTATTTGTATATTCCACTAATCAGAATTTAAAATTCGGTACAAAAGTGGACTAAACTGGCTTTTACACTATTTAAAAACTCAAAAACATCAGGCAAGGAAATTAAAATTGATATAAAATGTTTCCGACTTTGTAGCTAACTATCTGATTATAGATGCAAGTAATAGCTTAAAGTTCCTTATCCCCTTCCCCGTAATAAACCACTATCATTAAATAAGATAAAAATTGTTATTTTGACTTGAAACAACAGATATTTATAGTCCATTTTATTGGTTCTAGTCCCTTTGTGAACCGCCAACTAGTACAGAAAATGAAGACAGACTGTGACAAGCATCCTTAATATCCAGTGATGTTGTCTGGCCTTTCTTCACTGCAGTCCCAATGATTTATCAGACCTGACAAATTCTACCACTGCAAAGACGTAACCATTCTCTCTTCCAGTGCTACAGTTTGAACATGTTCCCCAAAGTTCACATATTAGAAACTCGGTGACTAATGCAACACTGATAGGAGGTTGGGCCTACTAAGAGGTGATGGGATCGAGAGGATTCTGCTCCGACTGTGGGGATGGGTTAGTTATTGCAAGAGTTGTTTGCTGTAAAGTGAGTTTGGCCTCTTTTTGCCCTCCTGCCTTTGAATAATGCAGCAAGAAGTCTCACCCAGATGCAAACACCTTAAGAATTAAATTTCTGTTCTTTTTTTTTTTAATTTTTTATTGTGGGTTGTTCAAAACATTACAAATTTCTTGACATATCATATTCCACACTTTGATTCAAGTGGGTTATGAACTCCCACCTTCACCCCATACACAGATTGCAGAATCACATCAGTTACACATCCATTGATTCACATATTGCCATACTAGTGTCTGTTGTGCTCCGCTGCCTTTCCCATCCTCCCCCCTCCCCCCTCCCCTCCTCTCTCTCTACCCCCTCCACTGTATAACCCTGAGGGTCTCCTTCCATTACCATGCAATTTCCCTTCTCTCTCCCTTTCCCTCCCACCTCTCATCCCTGTTAAATGTTAATCTTCTTCTCCTGCTCTTCGTCCCTACTCTGATCTTAGTTACTCTCCTTATATCAAAGAAGACATTTGGCATTTGTTTTTTAGGGATTGGCTAGCTTCACTTAGCATAATCTGCTCTAATGCCATCCATTTCCCTGTAAATTCTATGATTTTGTCATTTTTTAATGCAGAGTAATACTCCATTGTGTATAAATGCCACATTTTTTTTATCCATTCGTCTATTGAAGGGCATCTAGGTTGGTTCCACAGTCTTGCTATTGTGAACTGTGCTGCTATGAACATCGATGTAGCAGTGTCCCTGTAGCATGCTCTTTTTAGGTCTTTAGGGAATAGACCAAGAAGGGGAATAGCTGGGTCAAATGGTGGCTCCATTCCCAGCTTTCCAAGAAATCTCCATACTG